>NC_052071.1:60148998-60455248 GCF_015852505.1 Tachyglossus aculeatus
AGTGCTTTCTGTGTGCAGAGCACTGTACTAAGCACTGGGGAGACTAAGCGCTTGGGGGAGTACGACATAACTGAGCTGATAGACACATTCCCTGCCCGTGAGGAATTTACAATCAATCAATCGATGGTATTTATTGAGCGGTTACTGTGTGCAGAGCATTGTACTAGGCGCTTGGGAGAGTACAATAAAACAGAGTTGGGATCCTTATGGTCTGTAAAAAAACAAAACAATATTAACAATTTGCTAATATGTTTTGTTTTGTTCTCTGTCTCCCCCTTCTAGACTGTGAGCCCACTGTTGGGTAGGGACCGTCTCTATATGTTGCCAACTTGTACTTCCCAAGCACTTAGTACAGTGCTCTGCCCACAGTAAGTGCTCAATAAATATGATTGATTGATTGATTGAGTGCTTCTGAGAAGAAGAATCTACGCTTCCAACCAAAAGTCAGGGCCGTTATTGGGGAAAATTCTGTGCATTTGGGAGGGCAGATTTTACACTAACAGCTGCTGCTCCGTTTATATTCAGGTTGGGATCCCCAGTTCTTCTTCTGCTGGGATTGTGCCAATTGATCAAGGATATTAATTGAGCTCTTACTGCCTGCAGAGCAGTCAGGCAGTCAGTCAGATAAGATATAAATGGACCTCATTAAATGAAATGGTTATTATGAAAGTCAGGTTTAATTTATGCAGTGATCTGTTCCCGACTTGGATTAACAGATAGACGGGAAACCGACAAGAGTAAAATCATGTGAAGTGAACAATTGGAAAGCAAAAGAAGAGAACTGAAGTCTCTGTGCAGAGCACTGTACTAAGCGCTTGGGAGAGTACAATTTAACAATATAACAGGTGCATTCCCTGCCCACGACAAGTTTACAGCCTAGAGGGGGAGAGAGACATTAATATAAATAAATGAATTGCACAGATATCATCATCATCATCAATCGTATTTATTGAGCGCTTACTATGTGCAGAGAACTGTACTAAGCGCTTGGGAAGTACAAATTGGATATGGATATGAAGTGTTCTGGGCCTGGGAGAGGGGATGAATAAGGGGAACGAGGCATGGTGACGCAGAAGAGCATGGGAGAAGATGAAAGGGGGGCTTAGTCAGGGAAGTCTTCTTGGAGGAGATGTGCCTTCTGTAAGGTTTCAAAGCGGGGGAGAGTATCAATCAATCAATCAATCGTATTTATTGAGCGCTTATTGTGTGCAGAGCACTGTACTAAGCACTTGGGAAGTACAAGTTGGCAACATATAGAGAAGGTCCCTACCCAACAGTGGGCTCACAGTCTAGAAGTATCTGCCCACCTGCCCATCATGTACTAAGCGCTTGGGGGGGTTCAGTAGAACAGAATTGGTGGATACGTTCCCTCTCCACGGGGAGCTTGCAATCAATCAGTCAATCAAAGAATGGCATTTACTGAGCTCTGACTGTGTGCAGAGCACTGTCAATCAATCAATCATATTTATTGAGCGCTTACTGTGTGCAGAGCACTGTACAAAGCGCTTGGGAAGTACAAGTTGGCAACATACAGAGACGGTCCCTACCCAACAGTGGGCTCACAGTCTAGAAGTATCTGCCCATCTGCCCATCATGTA
The DNA here is from genome assembly GCF_015852505.1 of Tachyglossus aculeatus. Lineage (NCBI taxonomy): Eukaryota > Metazoa > Chordata > Mammalia > Monotremata > Tachyglossidae > Tachyglossus > Tachyglossus aculeatus. Next base: position 60,150,597 of record NC_052071.1, read on the forward strand.
CTAAGCGCTTGGGGGGGTTCAGTAGAACAGAATTGGTGGATACGTTCCCTCTCCACGGGGAGCTTGCAATCAATCAGTCAATCGAAGAATGGCATTTACTGAGCTCTGACTGTGTGCAGAGCACTGTCCATCCATCATCAATCCATCAATCGTATTTATTGAGCGCTTACTGTGTGCAGAGCACTGTACAAAGTGCTTGGGAAGTACAAGTTGGCAACAGATAGAGACGGTCCCTACCCAACAGTGGGCTCACAGTCTAGAAGGGGGAGACAGAGAACAAAACCAAACATATAACAAAATAAAATAAATAGAATAGATATATACAAGTAAAATAAATAAATAAATGGAGTAATAAATGTGTACAAGCATATATACATATATACAGGGACCTCCTCAAGGGGCTGGAGGTCCAGCAGCTACACACGGAATAATTTACTTTCTAATACTATGCCTGCTCAGTCCTCCCCCACGCCGCATCCCTGATGACCCCTGATAGAGATCACTCAACGCTTCTCAGAGAACAGTGGGGTGGACATACCGATGGGCACTATCCTCCACCTAGCACTATATTGCCAGAAGCCACCGGCACTCAAAAAACGGTTCCTTTCCTGGGAGGAGAGAATGGAAAGAGTGACCTTGACACCCAGACACACTTTATATTCCCTTACAGCTCAACCATTAACATAATCCCACCCACTAAGCACTGAAAAATTCACCCCAAAGCAATTACATACATAATCCTTCCCTTACCTGCATTGTATCATCTGTCCTAAGCGCTTGGAAGAGTCCAATAGAACGGAGTTGAGGGGCCCGTTCCCTGCCAGTGGCCTAGCCAACCAAACCTTCCCTGCCCTTGACCTGCCAGCTTGAACTGGGGTTTGGACCCCTCCTGCCCCTCTCCGAGCTGGCACTGCCCTGTGCTTTGCCGGACGTTGGAATATGCTTCTTCCCCTCGCCCCCAACACACACACACACAAGCACACCCACCCACGCGTGCCACCCCTCTTCTTCCCCAGGGTAGACGCTGGGTCCAGTGCGGAGCCTTCTGCCAAGGAGGGGACTTTAAAGCTTTCCACCGGCTTGCCCCCTCTTAGATGAGGTAACTGAGGCCCAGAGAAGTGAAGTGACTTGCTCAGGGTCACACAGCAGACATATGGCAGCGCCAGGATTAGAGCCCAGATCCTCTGGCTCGCAGGTCGGTGTTGTTCCATCCCTTCTCCCCCTCCTAGCTCACCTCGCTTCTCTCCTTCTACAAACCAGCCCGCACACTTCGCTCCTCTGTCCCTCACCTTCTCACTGCACCTCGATTTCATCTATCTCACTGCCAACCTCTTGCCCACATCTGTCCGCTGGCCTGGAACACCCTCCCTGCTCATATTCATTCATTCATTCATTCAATCGTATTTATTGAGCGCTTACTGTGTGCAGAGCACTGTACTAAGCACTTGGGAAGTACCAGTTGGCAACATCTAGAGACGGTCCCTACCCAACAGTGGGCTCACAGTCTAGAAGGGGGAGACAGACAACAAAACAAAATGTATAAACAGAATAAAATAAATGGAATAAATAAGTAAAATAAATTCATTCATTCATTCATTCATTTGTATTTATTGAGCGCTTACTGTGTGCAGAGCACTGTATTAAGCACTTGGGAAGTACAAGTCGGCAACACAAAGAGTCGGTCCCTACCCAACAGTGGGCTCACAGACGAGAAGGGGGAGACAGACCACAAAACAAAACATGTGGACAGGTGTCAAGTCGTCAGAATAAATAGAAATAAAGCTAGACGCACATCATTAACAAAATAAATAGAATAATAAATATGGACAAGTAAAATAAATAGAGTAATAAATCCGCATGAACATATATACAGGTGCTGCGGGGAGGGGAAGGAGACAGGGCGGGGGGAATGGGGAGGGGGAGAGGGAAAAGGGGGCTCAGTCTGGGAAGCAGGGCCAGGGAAACCAGCGTTGTGTTGGCAGCGTCGTTTAGTGAGAAGCAAATTGGCATAGTGGAAAGAGAGCCTGGGACTCTGTGTTGCCAATTTGTACTTCCCAAGCGCTTAGTACAGTGCTCTGCACATAGTAAGCGCTCAATAAATACGATTGATTGATTGATTGATTGACTAGAAGCCGGAGGGCCTGTGTTCCAACACCAGTTCCACCACTTACCTGCTGTGTTACCTTGGGAAAGTCACTTAACCTCTCCGTGCCTCAGTTTCCTCAACTGTAAAACGGGGATTCAACGGGGCTGGGAGCCCCACGTGGGACTCATCATCATCAATCATATTTATTGAGCGCTTACTACGTGCAGAGCACTGTACTAAGCACTTGGGAAGTACAAATTGGCAACATATAGAGACAGTCCCTACCCAACAGTGGGCTCACAGTCTAATCACACAGACTGATCAACTTGGATCTACCCCAGCGCTTGGCACATAGTAAGCACTTATGGGCAGCACCAGCAATAATAATAATAGCAATAGCAACAGGGTGGAAAAGCTAGACGAGAAGAACCAAGTCCCAAACGAGAGCCCGGGGATGAGCGGGGGGGACTGGAGAACTGGCTCTCAGGAAGGAGAAATCTCACTTCCTGAATCCACCTTCCCGTCTCCCACCCTTCTGTCCCAAGCTTCGCAGCTCAGCACCTGTATATATGTATATATGTTTGTACATACTTATTACTCTATTTATTTATTTTACTTGTACATATCTATTCTATTTATTTTATTTTGTTAGTATGTTTGGTTTTGTTCTCTGTCTCCCCCTTTTAGACTGTGAGCCCAATGTTGGGTAGGGACTGTCTCTATATGTTGCCAATTTGTACTTCCCAAGCGCTTAGTACAGTGCTCTGCACACAGTAAGCGCTCAATAAATATGATTGATTGATTGATTGATTGATTGGGGAAGAGAGAAGCCTCAAGAAGGGCTGAGTTGCCTGCACGCACAGAGCGTACAAACATATATACGTATATACAGGTGCTGTGGGGAAGGGGAGGAGGGGGAGAGGGGGTTATCAGACAGAGGGGGGGATTATCAGACAGATTATCAGATTATCAGATTATCAGACAGATAATCGCTCTCCCCCACTTCAAAGCCTTACTGAAGGCCCATCTCCTCCAAGAAGCCTTCCCTGACTGAGCCCTCCTCTCCTCTTCTCCCACCCGCTTCTGCGCCGCTCTTACTTGCTCCTTCATTCATAGAGAAGCAGCATGGCTCAAAGGAAAGAGCCCGGGCTTGAGAGTCAGAGGTCACGGGTTCAAATCCCGGCTCTGCCAGTTGTCAGCTGTGTGACTTTGGGCAAGTCACTTAACTTCTCGGTGCCTCAGTTACCTCGTCTGGAAAATGGGGATCAATCAATCAATCAATCAATCGTATTTATTGAGCGCTTACTATGTGCAGAGCACTGTACTAAGCGCTTGGGAAGTACAAATTGGCATCACATAGAGACAGTCCCTACCCAACAGTGGGCTCACAGTCTAAAAGGGGGAGACAGAGAACAGAACCAAACATACCAACAAAATAAAATAAGTAGGATAGAAATGTACAAGTAAAATAAATAAATAAATAAATAAATAGAGTAATAAATATGTACAACCATATATACATATATACAGGTGCTGTGGGGAAGGGAAGGAGGTAAGACGGGGGGATGGAGAGGGGGACGAGGGGAGATGAAGACTGTGAGCCCCACGTGGGACAAGCTGATCACCTTGCAGTCTCCCCAGCGCTCAGAACAGTGCTTTGCAAATAGTCTTCTAGACTGTGAGCCCACTGTTGGGTAGGGACCGTCTCTATATGTTGCCAGCTTGTACTTCCCAAGCGCTTAGTACAGTGCTCTGCACACAGTAAGTGCTCAATAAATACGATTGGATGAATGAATGAATAAGCACTTAACAAATACCATGACCATCATTCTCCCTCCCCTCCCCACAGCACCTATGTATTGATCTGTAATTTATTCATTTATTTATCTACCTATTTATTTATATTAACGTCTGTCTCCCCTTCCAGATTGTGAGCTCATGTGGGCAGGAATGTGTCTGTTTGCTGTTACGCTGTACTCTCCCAAGCAGTTAGTACAGTGCTTGGCACATAGTGCTTAAAAAATACCACAATATTATCATTATGATGATGATGATGTAGGACTGGTTGATATCCAGTTGTATTCAGGGTTCCCTGCCTATTGAGGACTTTCAGAATTCAGGTTTCCTGCCACCTAGATCAATCAATCGTATTTATTGAGCGCTTACTGTGTGCAGAGCACTGTACTAAGCACTTGGGAAGTACAAGTTGGCAACATATAAAGACGGTCCCTACCCAACAGTGGGCTCACAGTCTAGAAGGGGGAGACAGAGAACAAAGCAAAACATATTAACAAAATAAAATAGAATAAATATGTACAAATAAGAGTAATAAATACGTACAAACATGTATACAGATATACAGGTGCTGTTGGGAGGGGAAGGATATAAGGGGGGGATGGGGAGGAGGGGGCTCAGTCTGGGAAGGCCTCCTGGAGGAGGTGAGCTCTCAGTAGGGAAAATGGGGGAGGATCCCCCCAAGGCCTGAGGCCCACTCTGCCCACGTTGCAGATACCGATACCATTGTTGCATTGTACTCACCAAAGTGCTTAGTACAGTGCTCGTTCCTCTCCCCCTCGTCCCCCTCTCCATCCCCCCCATCTTACCTCCTTCCCTTCCCCAGAGCACCTGTATATATGCATATATGTTTGTACGGATTTGTTACTCTATTTATTTATTTATTTATTTTCCTTGTACATATCTATTCTATTTATTTTATTTTGTTAGTATGTTTGGTTTTGTTCTCTGTCTCCCCCTTTTAGACTGTGAGCCCAATGTTGGGTAGGGACCGTCTCTCTATGTTGCCAATTTGTACTTCCCAAGCGCTTAATACAGTGCTCTGCACACAGTAAGCGCTCAATAAATACGATTGATGATGATGATGATGATGATAAATGTGATTGAAGAATGAATGAATACAGTGCTCTGCACATAGTAAGCGCTCAATAAATACGATTGATGAATGAATGAATGAATGAGGGAACCGACCCCTCCTCAGTGAAATATTCCCCATCCCCGACTGGGACAGCTACCCTGCTCCCGGCCTGCACTTTCCGGCACAGATCAGGCCCCGGGATGTGGAGGGAAGCGGTTTCGGATGCAGGAAGTCTTTTTTATGGAAGCTGGACTGGCATAGTGCCACCCGGACAGAAGGGGCCATGTCACCGGACATGGGGGCCGAGCCGAGGGCCACTGGGGCCACTGAGGCCGTTGGGACCACTGAGGCCGCTGGGACCGCTGAGAGCGGGTGCCCAGGACACTCAGTGAGGGGCATATGATCCCTTCTGGGCCCGCCCGGACCCGTCTAAAACTTTCAACCCAAAGGGAAGCCAAAAGAGAACCACCTCGCTCACTCAATAATGATGGCATTTGTTAAGCGTAGTAAGCGCTCAATAAATACGATTGATTGATTAAGCGCTTACTATGTGCAAAGCACTGTTCTAAGCGCTGGGAAGGTTACAAGGTGATCAGGTTGTCCCGCGGGGGGGCCTCACAGTCTTCATCCCCATTTTCCAGATGAGGCAACTGAGGCGCAGAGAAGTGACTTGCCCAAAGTCACACAGCTATTGGTGAAGCAGGGATTTGAACCCATGACCTCTGACTCCCAAGCCCATGCTCTTTCCACTGAGCCACGCTGCTTCTCTGTGCCACGCTGCTTCTCTGTACTCAATCATATTCATTCATCAATCAATCAATCGTATTTATTGAGCACTTCATTCATTCATTCAATCGTATTTATTGAGCGCTTACTGTGTGCAGAGCACTGTACTAAGCGCTTGGGAAGTCCAAGGTGGCAACATATAGAGACGGTCCCTACCCAACAGCGGGCTTACATCATCGATCGTATTTATTGAGCACTTACTATGTGCAGAGCACTGTACTAAGCGCTTGGGAAGTACAAATTGGCAACATATAGAGACAGTCCCTACCCAACAGTGGGCTCACAGTCTAGAAGGGGGAGACAGACGACAAAGCAAAACATATTAACAAAATAAAATGGAATAAATGTGTACAAATAAAATAGAGTAATAAATACGTTTAAGCATGTTCATTCAATCGTATTTATTGAGCACTTACTGTGTGCAGAGCACTGTACTAAGCGCTTGGGAAGTACAAGTTGGCAACACATAGAGACGGTCCCTACCCAACAGCGGGCTCACAGTCTAGAAGTCATCCATTAATAATCATAATGTTGGTTCTAAGCGCTTGGGGGGGATACGAGGTAATCAAGGTTGTCCCACGTGGGGTTCGCGGTCTTCATCCCATTTTACAGATGAGGGAACTGAGGCACAGAGAAGTTGAGTGACTTGCCCAAAGTCACACAGCTGACAAGAGGCGGAGCCGAGATTAGAACCCATGACCCCTGACTCCCAAGCCTGGGCTTTTTCCACTGAGCCACGCTGCTTCTCTAAATAAATCCATTTATTCAATCATGTTTATTAAGCCCTTACTGTGTGTACTTGGGAAAGTACAATACAACAACAGTGACATTCCCTGCCCACAACGAGCTCACATTTGAGGGCTCACTGTGTGCTGAGCACCCTACTAAGCCCTTGGGAGAGTACAATAGAACAATATAACGGTCACGTTCCCTGCCCACAATGAGCTTACAGTCTAGAGCGGGGAGACAGGCATTAATATAAATGAATAAAATGACAGATCCGGACATAATGGGACTGGGAGGAGGGATGAATAAAGGGAATCAATCAGGGCGATGCAGAAGGGAGTGGGAGAAAAGGAAAAGAAGGCTTAGTCAGGAAATGTACCTTAGTCAGGAATATGTACAAACAAATATGTTTGTACATATTTGTTACTCTATTTATTTATTTACTTATTTTACTTGGACATATCTATTCTATTTATTTTATTTTGTTAGTATGTTTGGTTTTGTTCTCTGTCTCCCCCTTTTAGGCTGTGAGCCCACTGTTGGGTAGGTAGGGACTGTCTCATTTTTTAAAATTGTATTTATTAGGTGCTTACTGTGTGTCTCTATGTGTTGCCGACTTGTACTTCCCAAGCGCTTAGTACAGTGCTCTGCACACAGTAAGCGCTCAATGAATGCGATTGATGATGATGATGATGATGAAAGTTGTCTGAGGGTCCCATTAGATCCAGTTTCCTCCTTCCCTTCCCCACAGCACCTGTATATATGTATATCTGTTTGTACATATTTATTACTCTATTTATTTATTTAATTATTTCACTTGTACGTATCTATTCTACTTATTTTACTTTGTTAGTATGTTTGGTTTTGTTCTCTGTCTCCCCCTCTTAGACTGTGAGCCCACTGTTGGGTAGGGACCATCTCTATATGTTGCCAATTTGGACTTCCCAAGCGCTTAGTACAGTGCTCCGCACACAGTAAGCGCTCAATAAATACGATTGATGATGATGATGATGATGATGAAAGTTGTCCGAGGGTCCCATTAGATCCTGTTTCCTCCTTCCCTTCCCCACAGCACCTGTATATATGTATATATGTGTGTACATATTTATTACTCTATGTATTTATTTATTTATTTATTTATTTTACTTGTACATATCTATTCTATTTATTTTATTTTGTTAGTATGTTTAGTTTTGTTCTCCGTCTCCCCCTTTTAGACTGTGAGCCCACTGTTGGGTAGGGACCGTCTCTATATGTTGCCAACTTGGACTTCCCAAGCGCTTAGTACAGTGCTCTGCACACAGTAAGCGCTCAATAAATACGATTGATTGATTGATTGATTGATTGGGCGGGGGACAGCAGGATTCAACCCTCATTCTGTTTGCTGGTTGGATTTTCTTACACTGTATAACGGGAGAAGCTCAAGAGTTTTGATCTGCAGTTCAGCGAAAGCTCCCTTACTTTCTATTTTCCTCCTATGACACTTTCCTTTGGATTTGTACAGATTTATTACTCTATCGATTTTACTTGTACATATTTACTATTCTATTTATTTTGTTCATGATGCGCATAGAATTCTATTCGTTTTGACGACTTTGACACCTGTCTCCAATCAATCAATCATATTTATTGAGCGCTTACTCTGTGCAGAGCACTGTACTAAGCGCTTGGGAAGTACAAGTTGGCAACATGTTTTGTTTTGTTGTCTGTCTCCCCCTTCTAGACTGTGAGCCCGTTGTTGGGTAGGGACCGTCTCTACATGTTGCTGACTTGGACTTCCTAAGCGCTTAGTACAGTGCTCTGCACACAGTAAGCGCTCAATAAATACGAGTGAATGAATGAAAGAATGTAAAATCCCACTACTCCAATTAGTGGGTCAGTCCATCTGCTTGGGCCGTGAGCTCCACCTGGGACAGAGACTGTGCCTGATTATCTTGATTATCTTGTAATAATAATAATATTAATGATGGTACTTATTAAGCGCTTACTATGTGCAAAGCACTGTTCTAAGCGCTGGGGAGGATACAAGGTGATCAGGTTGTCCCAAGAGGGGGCTCACAGTCTTCATCCCCATTTTACAGATGAGGGAACTGAGGCGCAGAGAAGTTAAGTGACTTGCCCAAGGTCACCCAGCCGACAAGGGGCGGAGGTGGGATTTGAACCCGTGACCTCTGACTCCAAAGCCCGGGCTCTTTCCACTGAGCCACGCTGCTTCTCCCTTCATACATTCATTCATTCATTCAATCGTATTTATTGAGCACTTACTGTGTGCAGAGCACTGTACTAAGCGCTTGGGAAGTATCATCATCATCAATTGTATTTATTGAGCGCTTACTGTGTGCAGAGCACCGTACTAAGCGCTTGGGAAGTACAAGGTGGCAACATCTAGAGACAGTCCCTACCCAACAGTGGGCTCACAGTCTAAAAGGGGGAGGCGGAGAACAAAACCAAACATACTAACAAAATAAAATAAATAGAATAGATATGTACAAGTAAAATAAATAAATAAGTACAAGTACAAGTAAGCGCTAACAAAAATTACTCTCCCCCACTTCCAAACTTTATCGAAGGCCTTCAAGAAACCTTCCCTGACTAAACCTTCCTCTCCTCTCCTCCCCTCCCTTCTGTGCTGCTCTTACTTGCTCCTTCATCCATCCTTCCTCCCATCCCCACAGCATATATGGATATATAATAATAATAATAATAATAATAATAATGGCATTTATTAAGCGCTTACTATGTGCAAAGCACTGTTCTAAGCGCTGGGGAGGTTACAAGGTGATCAGGTTGTCCCACGGGGGGCTCACAGTCTTCATCCCCATTTGACAGATGAGGGAACTGAGGCCCAGAGAAGTGAAGTGACTTGCCCAAAGTCACACAGCTGACAAGTGGCGGAGCTGGGATTTGAACCCATGACCTCTGACTCCAAAGCCCAGGCTCTTTTCCACTGAGCCACGCTGCTTCTCACTCATATATCTGTAATTTATTTATTTACGTATCTATCTATCTACTTATTTATATTAATGTCTGTCTCTCCTTCTGGACTGTGAGCTCGTCATGGGCAGGAATGTGTCTGTTTGTTTTTTAGACAGTTTTTTAGACTGTGAGCCCACTGTTGGGTAGGGACTGTCTCTCTATGTTGCCAACTTGGACTTCCCAAGTGCTTAGTACAGTGTTCTGCACACAGTAAATGCTCAATAAATACGATTGATTGATTGATTTTTATATCGTACTCTCCCAAGCGCTTAGTACAATTCTCTGCACACAGTAAGGGTTCAATAAATACGACCGAACGAATGAAAGACCACCATTTTGGGCATTTTTTAAAATGGTATTTGTTAGGCGCTTACTGTGTGTCGGGTACTGTACTAAGCGCTTGGGAGGGTACAGTATAACAACAAATAGACACATGCTACTTGTTTTGTTTTGTTGTCCATCTCCTCCCGCTGTGAGCCCGCTGTTGGGTAGGGACCGTCTCTAGATGTTGCCAACTTGGACTTCCCAAGCGCTTAGTCCAGTGCTCTGCACACAGTCAGCGCTCAGTAAATATGATTGAATGAATGAATGAATATGCTGCTCTTACTTGCTCCTTCATTTAGCCTTCCTCCCATCCCCACAGCACGTGTGCTGCGCTGTGCTATGCTAGGCTGTGAGTCCAGTCAATCACAGTTATCATCGAGCGCTCACGGTGTGCAGAGCACCGGACTAAGCGCCTGAAACCTCCACTGTGGAGAAACACCTGCCCGATGGCTTTCATTCGGTCTCCGCTTCCACGTGCCTAGCACCTGGCTCCGATCAGGGGCCGAGAAACTCTTGCAAGGTGTCACTGTCATTCAGAGGATGCCAGTTCTGACTGATTTTCCCTCCATCATTGCTGCTAGGGGGGTTTTGTCGTGGTTACAGCCAACGGCAACGTTTCCGCATTGGGATTTTGGCAGTGAGACGCCTTCGGAATTTTGGGTCGGCTTCAAGGCGATACTTTTTAATGCCTTTCATTCTACTTGAATTTAATAATAATGATGACGGCATTTGTTAAGCGCTTACTATGTGCAAAGCACTGTTCCAAGCACTGGGTGGGAGAGGTTCCCCATCTGTGTCTTAGATTCCCAGATATTTTTCTCTTGGACTAGTTTGGTTCTAAGAAAATCGACTTGAGGCAACGAACAAATCTTCATTTGGTAAGACACGGAATCACCAGGCCTCACTCGCATCTTGTATATTATAAGCTCATCATGTACACTCTGTTAATGATGTGCATATAGCTATAATTCTATTTGTTCTGACGATTCTGACACCTGTCTACATGTTTTGTTTTGTTGTCTGTCTCCTCGTTCTAGCCTGTGAGCCCATTGTTGTGTAGGGACCGCCTCTATATGTTGCCGACTTGTACTTCCCAAGCGCTTAGTACAGTGCTCTGCACACAGTAAGCGCTCAATAAATACGATTGAATGAATGAATGAGAGTACCCTATAACAATAAACAGACACACTCCCTACCCACAACGATCTTTCTAGACTCTGAGCCCACTGTTGTACTTCCCAAGCGCTTAGTACAGTGCTCTGCATACAGTAAGTGCTCAATAAATACGATTGATTGACTGATTGATTGATTGATTGGAGAGCTTTGGAGCCAAGGCACTTTTTGGTGCCTCAGTTCCCTCATCTGTAAAATGGGGATGAAGACACCCCTCCCCCCCTCCCGTGGGACAAGTGATTACCTTGTAACTACCCCAGCGCTAGACTGTGAGCCCACTGTTGGGAAGGGACCGTCTCTATATGTTGCCAACTTGTCCTTCCCAAGCGCTTAGTCCAGTGCTCTGCACACAGTAAGCGCTCAATAAATACGATTGAATGAATGAATGAATGAACAGTGCTTGGCAACAATGGCAATAACAATGTTGGCATTTGTTAAGCGCTTACTATGCGCAAAGCACTGTTCTAAGCGCTGGGGGGGGATACAAAGTGATCAGGTTGTCCCATGTGGGGTTCACAGTCTTAATCCCCATTTTACAGATGAGGTAACTGAGGCTCAGAGAAGTTAAGCATAAGAGCTTCTAGACTGTGAGCCCATTGTTGGGTAGGGACCGTCTCTATATGTTGCCAACTTGTACTTCCCAAGCGCTTAGTACAGTGCTCTGCACACAGTAAGCGCTCAATAAATACGATTGAATGAATGAATGAATGAATGAATGAATGAATGAATGAACAGTGCTTGGCACATAAGAGCTTCTAGACTGTGAGCCCATTGTTGGGTAGGGACCATCTCTATATTCTGCCAACTTGTACTTCCCAAGCGCTTAGTACAGCGCTCTGCACACAGTAAGCTCTCAATAAATGCGATTGAATGAAGAGCTTAACAAATAATAATAATAATAATGGTGTTTGTTAAGTGCTTACTACGTGCCTTGCACTGTTCTAAGCGCTGGGTGGGGATACAAGGTCATCAGGTTTTCCCATGTGGGGCTCACAGTCTTCATCCCCATTTTACAGATGAGGTAACTGAGGCACAGAGAACAATAATAGTAATAATATTAATTGTATTTGTTAAGCACTTACTATGTGCCATGCACCATTCTTCGTGCTGGGGGGGGGGATACAAGGTGATCAGGTTGTCCCACATAGGGCTCACAGTCTTAGTCCCCATTTTACAGATGAGGGAACTGAGGCCCAGAGAAGTGAAATGACTTGCCCAAAGTCACACTGCTGACAAGTGGCGGAGCCGGAATTAGGACCCACGACCTCTGGCTCCCAAGCCCGTGATCTTTCCACTGAGCCACGGTGCTCCTCTTGGTGAAGTGACTTGCCCAAAGTCACACAGCTGAGAAGGTGCGGAGTGGGGATTAGAACCCACGACCTCTGACTCCCAAGCCCGGGCTCTTTCCACTGAGCCACACTGCTTCTCTGTTATTATTACCACCATTATATTATTATTTATTATTACCATTTATATTATTATTACTAGAGAAGCAGAAGCAGCGTGGCTTAGTGGAAAGAGCCCTACTGAGAGCTCACCTCCTCCAGGAGGCCTTCCCAGACTGAGCTCCCTCCTTCCTCTCCCTCACATCCCCCTCTCCATCCCCCCCATCTTACCTCCTTCCTTTCCCCACAGCACCTGTATATATGGATATATGTTTGTACATATTTATTACTCTATTTATTTATTTATTTATTTTGCTTGTACATATCTATTCTATTTATTTTATTTTGTTAATATGTTTGGTTTTGTTCTCTGTCTCCCCCTTCTAGACTGTGAGCCCACTGTTGGGTAGGGACTGTCTCTATATGCTGCCAACTTGTACTTCCCAAGCGCTTAGTACAGTGCTCTGCACACCGTAAGCGCTCAATAAATACGATTGATTGATTGATTGAGTCAGAGGTCATGGGTTCTAATCCCGGCTCCGCCACTTGTCTGCTGTGTGACTTTGGGCAAGTCACTTCACTTCTCTGGGCCTCAATTCCCTCATCTGTAAAATGGGGGATCAAGACTGTGAGCCCCACGTGGGACAACCTGATCACCTTGTATCCCCCCAGAGCTTATAACAGTCCTTGGCACATAGTAAGTGCTTAACAAATACCAGAATTATTAATATTAAGTCACTTCACTTCTCTGGGCCTCAATTCCCTCATCTGTAAAATGGGGATGAAGCCTGTGAGCCCCACGGGGGACAACCTGATCACCTTGTATCTACTACAGCATTTAGAACAGTGCTTGGCACAGAGTAAGCGCTTAACAAATGCCATCATTATTATTATTAAGCCACTTCACTTCTCTGTACCTCAGTTTCCTCATCTGTAAAATGGGGATGAAGACTGCGAGCCCCACGTGGGACAATCTGATTACCTTGCATCCCCCCAGCACTTAGAACAGTGCTTTGCACATAGTAAGTGCTTAACAAATGCCATCATTATTATTTCCATCATTATTATTATTATTATCACTTCACTTCTCTGTGCCTCAGTTACTTCATCTGTAAAATGGGGATGAAGACTGTGAGCCCCACGGGGTACAACCTGATCACCTTGTATCTACACCAGAGCTTAGAACAATGCTTGGCACATAATAAGCGCTTAACAAATGCCGTCATTATTATTATTAAGTCACTTCTTCACTTCTCTGTGCCTCACTTCCCTCATCTGTAGAATGGGGATGAAGACTGCGAGCCCCACATGGGACAACCTGATTACCTTGCATCCTTCCAGCGCTTAGAACAGTGCTTGGCACATAGTAAGCGCTTAACAAATGCCGTCATTATTACTATTGCCATCGTTATTATTATTGCCATTATTATTATTATTATTATTATTATTATTATTAAGTCACTTCACTTTTTTCTGGGCCTCAGTTCCCTCGTCTGTAAAATGGGGATGGAGACTGTGAGCCCCACGTGGGACAACCTGATCACCTTGTATCTACACCAGGGTTTAGAACAGGGCTTCGCACATAGTAAGCGCTGAACAAATACCATCATTGTTACTATTATTAAGTCAGTTCACATTTCTGTGCCTCAGTTCCCTCATCTGTAAAACGGGGATGAAGACTATAAGCCCCCAGTGGGACACCTGATCACCTTGTATCCCTTCCAGCGCTTAGAACAGTGCTTGGCACACAGTAAGTGCTTAACAAATGCCATCATTATTATTATTGCCATCATTATTATTATTATTAAGTCACTTTACTTTTTTCTGTGCCTCAGTTCCCTGGTCTGTAAAATGGGGATGGAAACTGTGAACCCCACGTGGGACAACCTGATTACCTTGCATCCCCCCAGCGCTTAGAACAGTGCTTGGCACATAGTAAGCCCTTAACAAATGCCATCATTGTTACTATTGCCATCATTATCATTATTATTATTGTCACTTCACTTTTTTCTGGGCCTCAGTTCCCTCATCTGTAAAATGGGGATGAAGACTGTGAGCCCCACGGGGGACAACCTGATCACCTTGTATAACCCCCATAATAATAATAATTATGTATCCCCCGCTATAATAATAATAGCATTTTCTAAGCGCTTAGCAAATGCTATTATTATTATTATTATTTTTATTTTTATTATTATTGTTGTTGTTGTTGTTATTATTACCCGCTTCGCCCCGCCCCCCTCAGCTAGGCCCCGCCCCCTAAGCCAACCGCCGGGGGCCTGACGGCGCATGCGCGCGTCTTGCGCGGGGGGGGGAGAGCGGACCGGCTGCGCATGCGCGCGCCTGGCGGGGAGGGGGGCGACAGCGCATGCGCGCGCCGTGCGGGTGGGGAATCGGAGGCGCATGCGCCCGCCTCATGTGGGTGGGAGGGGGTAAACCGGCGGCGCATGCGTGCGACTGGCGGGGGGGGGGGTTGGGGGGCGGGCGGCGCATGCGCGCGCCTTGCAAAGGGGGGCCGGCGGCGCATGCGCGCATCGTGCAAAGGGGGCCGGCGGCACATTTACGCGCCTTGCGGGGAGGGGGGCGGCAGCGCATGCGCGCGCCCTGCGGGGGGAACCCGGCGGCGCATGCGCGCGCCGTTCGGGGGGGTTGGGGGACCGGCGGCGCATGCGCGCGGCCCGCGTCGGGGGCGACCCCTTCGGCCTCCTCGTGCCCCCTGAGCCCTGGGCGGGCGCCACGTCGAGCGACGTCGCTTTGGCGGGAACGTGCGGCCGCCTCGGGGCCCCGCCCCGCCCCCTCCGCGCGCGCACGCGCGGCCCCGGCCCCGCCCCCCGGCCCCGCCGCGCCCCGCCATTGGCCCGCCGGCCCGCCACTCCGCCGCGCGCGCTCTCCCCATTCATGCGGTTTGGTTGCGCCTCGGTGTATTTTAGCGTTTGCCGCCCGGAGGGATCGGGGTGGGGGGGGGGTAATTATTTTATTATTCGGGCGCGCGCGGGGGGGGGCGATCAATTCTTTGCACGCTCTCGCCCAACGGGCAGCGCTCGGAGCCGCTCTTTTCTTTTTCTTTCGGTCCATCTTTTTGTCGTCTGAAATCGGGGGAAGCGGCCGCTGTTGCAAGGCGCCAGGATGCCCAAGAGAAAGGTGAGCGGGCTCCGGGAGCTTCGTCGCTTCGGTGGAGGAAGGCGCCCGAGCCGTAGTTGCCTTTGGGCCGTTGTTTCGGGCGGAGCTTTGGGGGCTTTGGGGGCAGGCCGCCTCCACGCTGGTTGCCGAGACGACCGCACACAGCGCTGCCCAGCTCGGCCGAGGCTTGCCTGCCGGCGGGAAGGAAGGGGGGACGGAGCCTTGCTTTGCTTTGCTTTGTTCTGTTCTCCCCCTGGGGGCGGGATCCTCCTCCTCCTCCTCCTCCTCCTCCTCCTCTTCGTCCTCGGCCTTTTTCCACCCCCTTTCTCCTCCTCCACCTCCTCCACCAGCGGGCCCTGCACCGGGACGGCCTGGCCGCCAGGCGGCGCGCCGGGCCCTGCCGCCTGCCTTCGTCCACTCACTCACTCACTCCCTCGCTCGCTCATTTGTTCATTCACTCGCTCATTTATTCACTCATTCACTCATATATTCACTCATTCACGCACTCACTCATTTATTCATTTACTCATTCACTCGCTCATTTATTCACTCATTCACGCACTCACTCATTCACTCACGCCCTCACTCATTTATTCACTCACATATTCACTCGCTCATTTATTCACTCATTCACGCATTCACTCATTCACTCATTTATTCACTCATTCACTCATATATTCACTCATTCACGCACTCACTCATTCACTCACGCCCTCACTCATTTATTCACTCACTTATTCACTCGCTCATTTATTCACTCATTCACGCATTCACTCATTTATTCACTCATTCACTCATTTATTCACTCATTCACGCCCTCACTCATTCACTCACGCCCTCACTCATTTATTCATTCACTCATTCACTCGCTCATTTATTCACTCATTCACGCACTCACTCATTCACTCACGCCCTAACTCATTTATTCACTCACTTATTCACTCGCTCATTTATTCACTCATTCACGCACTCACTCATTCACTCATTTATTCACTCATTCACTCACGCCCTCACTCATTTATTCATTCACTCATTCACTCGCTCATTTATTCACTCATTCGCTCACTCACTTATTCACTCGCTCATTTATTCACTCATTCACTCATATATTCACTCATTTATTCACTCATTCACGCACTCACCCATTCACTCACGCCCTCACTCATTTATTCACTCACTTATTCACTCGCTCATTTATTCATTCACCCACTCACTCATTCACTCATTTATTCACTCATTCATTCTCGCCCTCTCTTGTTTATTCACTCATTTATTCACTCATTCACTCATTTATTCACTCATTCATTCACGCCCCCACTCATTTATTCACTCACTCATTCACTGATTTATTCACTCATTCACTCGCTCATTTATTCACTCGCCCATTTATTCACTCATTCACGCACTCACTCATTCACTCGCTCACTTATTCACTCACTCACTCATTCACTCGCTCATTTATTCACTGATTCATTCACTCACTCACTTATTCACTCACCCATTTATTCACTCATTCACACTCAGCCATTCACTCACTTATTCACTCGCTCATTTATTCACTCACTCACTCATTCATTCACTCGCTCATTTATTCACTGATTCATTCACTCACTCACTTATTCACTCGCCCATTTATTCACTTTCACGCACTCAGCCATTCACTCACTTATTCACTCGCTCATTCACTCATTCACACACTCAGTCGTTTATTTACTCACTCATTTATTCACTCGCTCATTTATTCACTCATTCATTCACGCACTCAGTCACTCACTCATTTATTCACTCGCTCATTCACGCACTCAGTCACTCATTCATTCATTCACTCACTCACTCACCCTCCCACCCCCTTCTAGACTGTGAGCCCGCTGTTGGGTAGGGACCGTCTCTATATGTTACCAATTTGTACTTCCCAAGCGCTTACTACGGTGCTGTGCACACAGTAAGCGCTCAATAAATACGATTGAATGAATAAATGTATTCACTCCTTCACTCACTCACTTATTCACTCATTAATTCATTCATGAGAAGCAGCGTGGCCCAGTGGAAAGAGCCCGGGCCTGGGTTCTAATCCCGGCTCCGCCACTTGTCTGCCTTGTGACTTTGGGCAAGTCACTTAACGGTGCCAAGCACTGTTCTAAGCGCTGGGGTAGATACAAGGTAATCAGGTTGTCCCAGGTAGGTCTCACATAGTAATAACGGTGGTATTGGTTAACTGAGGCCCAGAGAATAATGATAATAATAATAATGATGGTATTTTTAAGCGCTTACTAGGTGCCAAGCACTGTTCTAAGCGCTGGAGTATTACAAGGTAATCAGGTTGTCCCAGGTAGGTCTCACATAGTAATAATGGTGGTATTGGTTAACTGAGGCCCAGAGAATAATGATAATAATAATAATAATGATGATGGTATTTTTAAGCGCTTACTAGGTGCCAAGCACTGTTCTAAGCGCTGGGGTAGTTACAAGGTAATCAGGTTGTCCCAGGTAGGTCTCACATAGTAATAATGGTGGTATTGGTTAACTGAGGCCCAGAGAATAATGATAATAATAATAATAATGATGATGGTATTTTTAAGCGCTTACTAGGTGCCAAGCACTGTTCTGAGCACTGGGGTAGAGACAGGGTCATCAGGTTGTCCCACGTGGGACTCACGGCCTTCATCCCCATTTTCCAGATGGGGGACCTGAGGCCCAGAGAAGTGAAGTGATTTGCCCGAGGTCACCCAGCAGACAGGTGGTGGGATTAGAACCCACGACCTCTGACTCCCGAGCCTGGGCTCTTGTCAGTGAACCACGCGCTTACTGTGTGCACGGCACTGTACTGAGCGCTTGGAAAGTACAAGTCGGCGACAGGTAGAGACGGTCCCTGCCCACTTATGGGCTCCCAGTCTAGAACGGGGAGGCAGAGGAGGCAAAACAAGTAGCCGGGCATCGATAACATCAATATAAATAAATAGGATTATAGATATATAATCCTAGAGGAGCAACGTGGCTCAGTGGAAAGAGCCCTGGCTTTGGAGTCAGAGGTCATGAGTTCAAATCCCAGCTCTGCCACTTGTCAGCTGGGTGACTTTGGGCAAGTCACTTCTCTGGGCCTCAGTTCCCTCTTCTGTAAAATGGGGATTAAGACTGTGAGCCCCACGTTGGGACAACCTGATCACCTTGTAACCTCCCCAGCGCTTAGAACAGTGTTTTGCGCATAGTAAGCGCTTAATAAATGCCATCATCATCATATATGCACAGCATTAATAAAATAAATAGGGTAATGAATCTGTACAAGTATACACAAGTGCCGTGGGGAGGGGAAGGAGGAGAGGGAAAAGGGGGCTCAGTGTGGGAAGGCCTCCCGGAGGAGGTGAGCTCTCAGTAGGGCTTTGAAGTGGAAAGATCACGGGTTTGGGACCCAGGGGTCGTGGGTTCAAATCCCGGCTCCCCCACTTGTCTGCTGTGTGACCTTGCGCAAGTCACTTCTCTGTGCCTCAGTTCCCTCCTCTGGAAAATGGGGGTGAAGACTGTGAGCCCCCCGTGGGACCACCTAATCACCTTGTATCCCCCAGCGCTTTGCACGCAGTAATAATAATAATAATAGTGATGGCATTTATTAAGCGCTTACTATGTGCAAAGCACTGGGGAGGTTGCAAGGTGATTGGTTGTCCCACTGGGGGCTCACAGTCTTAATCCCCATTTTACAGATGAGGTAGCTGAGGCCCAGAGAAGTGAAGTGACTTGCCCAAAGTCACACAGCTGACAATTGGCAGAGCCGGGATTTGAACCCACGACCTCTGACTCCAAAGTCCGGGCTCTTTTCCACTGAGCCACGCTGCTTCTCTAGTAGGCGCTTAACAAATACCACCCTTATCAGAGAAGCAGCGTGGCTCGGTGGAAAGAGCCTGGGCTTTGGAGTCAGAGGTCATGGGTTCAAATCCCGGCTCTGCCAATTGCCAGCTGTGTGACTTTGGGCAAGTCACTTCACTTCTCTGTGCTTCAGTTACCTCATCTGTAAAATGGGGGTTAAGACTGTCAGCCCCCCGTGGGACAACCTGATCATCTTGTAACCTCCCCAGCGCTTAGAACAGTGCTTTGCACATAGTAAGTGCTTAATAAATGCCATTATTATTATTATTATTATTATTAAGGGGGGAAGAGAGGTAGTTGGGCGGATGCGCGGAGGGAGGGCATTCCTGGGCAGGAGAGAGTGAGGCCCAGTGAGGAGGTTGAATGGATTTATTGAGCGCTTACTGTGGGCAGAACACTGTACTAAGCGCTTGGAAAGTACAATTTGGCAACAGGTAGAGGTTGAATGAATGTATTGAGCGCTTACTGTGGGCAGAACACTGTACTAAGCGCTTGGAAAGTACAGTTTGGCAACAGATAGAGATTGAATGAATTTATTGAGCGCTTACTGTGGGCAGAACACTGTACTGAGCGCTTGGAAAGTACAATTTGGCAACAGATAGAGGTTGAATGAATTTATTGAGCGCTTACTGTGGGCAGAACACTGTACTGAGCGCTTGGAAAGTACAATTTGGCAACAGGTAGAGGTTGAATGAATTTATTGAGCGCTTACTGTGGGCAGAACACTACTGAGCGCTTGGAAAGTACAATTTGGCAACAGATAGAGGTTGAATGAATGTATTGAGCGCTTACTGTGGGCAGAACACTGTACTAAGTGCTTGGAAAGTACAATTTGGCAACAGATAGAGGTTGAATGAATTTATTGAGCGCTTACTGTGGGCAGAACACTGTACTAAGCACTTGGAAAGTACAGTTTGGCAACAGATAGAGGTTGAATGAATTTATTGAGCGCTTACTGTGGGCAGAACACTGTACTAAGCGCTTGGAAAGTACAATTTGGCAACAGGTAGAGTTTGAATGAATTTATTGAGCGCTTACTGTGGGCAGAACACTGTACGAAGCGCTTGGAAAGTACAGTTTGGCAACAGATAGAGGTTGAATGAATTTATTGAGCGCTTACTGTGGGCAGAACACTGTACGAAGCGCTTGGAAAGTACAATTTGGCAACAGGTAGAGGTTGAATGAATTTATTGAGCACTTACTGTGGGCAGAACACTGTACTGAGCGCTTGGAAGGTACAATTTGGCAACAGATAGAGGTTGAATGAATTTATTGAGCGCTTACTGTGGGCAGAACACTGTACTGAGCGCTTGGAAAGTACAGTTTGGCAACAGGTAGAGGTTGAATGAATTTGTTGAGCGCTTACTGTGGGCAGAACACTGTACTGAGCGCTTGGAAAGTACAGTTTGGCAACAGATAGAGGTTGAATGAACTTATTGAGCGCTTACTGTGGGCAGAACACTGTACTGAGCGCTTGGAAAGTACAGTTTGGCAACAGATAGAGGTTGAATGAACTTATTGAGCGCTTACTGTGGGCAGAACACTGTACTGAGCGCTTGGAAAGTACAGTTTGGCAACAGATAGAGGTTGAATGAATTTCTTGAGCGCTTACTGTGGGCAGAACACTGTACTGAGCGCTTGGAAAGTACAGTTTGGCAACAGATAGAGGTTGAATGAATTTCTTGAGCGCTTACTGTGGGCAGAACACTGTACTGAGCGCTTGGAAAGTACAATTTGGCAACAGGTAGAGGTTGAATGAATGTATTGAGCGCTTACTGTGGGCAGAACACTGTACGAAGCGCTTGGAAAGTACAATTTGGCAACAGGTAGAGGTTGAATGAATTTATTGAGCGCTTACTGTGGGCAGAACACTGTACTAAGCGCTTGGAAAGTACAGTTTGGCAACAGGTAGCGGTTGAATGAAGTTATTGAGCGCTTACTGTGGGCAGAACACTGTACTGAGCGCTTGGAAAGTACAATTTGGCAACAGGTAGAGGTTGAATGAATTTATTGAGCGCTTACTGTGGGCAGAACACTGTACTGAGCGCTTGGAAAGTACAATTTGGCAACAGATAGAGGTTGAATGAATTTATTGAGCGCTTACTGTGGGCAGAGCACTGTACTAAGCACTTGGAAAGTACAGTTTGGCAACAGGTAGAGGTTGAATGAATTTATTGAGTGCTTACTATGGGCAGAACACTGTACTGAGCGCTTGGGAAGTACAATTTGGCAACAGGTAGAGACAGTCACTACCCAACAACGGGCTCACACATTTGGGGCCCAGGGCCCCAAATCCGAGCAGGGAAGAGCGGGGGGCCTGGCAGTGCCCATCTTCGCCCATCCCACCCTGGGTTTGCCCCACAGGGACGGGCAAAAGGGTCGGAGCTGTGATGATCACAGCTTTTTTCTGCCCACAGCTTCGATGATCATCAATAAATACGATTGATGATGATG
The DNA here is from genome assembly GCF_015852505.1 of Tachyglossus aculeatus. Lineage (NCBI taxonomy): Eukaryota > Metazoa > Chordata > Mammalia > Monotremata > Tachyglossidae > Tachyglossus > Tachyglossus aculeatus. Next base: position 60,172,357 of record NC_052071.1, read on the forward strand.
ACGATGGTATTTGTTAAGCGCATCCTCTGCGCCGGGCACTGTTCTAAACACTGTGCCTCACCTTATCTCACCTGGAAAATGGGAATCAAGACCGTGAGCCCCAGCGCTTAGAACAGTGCTAGGCACATAGTAAGTGCTTAACAAATACCAACATTATTATTATTATTATTAACAAATGCCACAGTTGTTATTCCAGCGCTTAGAACAGTGTTTTGCACATAGTAAGCGCTTAACAAATCAATCAATCAATCGTATTTATTGAGCGCTTACTGTGTGCAGACAGTGCTAGGCACATAGTAAGTGCTTAACAAATACCAGCATCATTATTATTATTAACAAATGCCACAGTTATTATTCCAGCGCTTAGAACAGTGTTTTGCACATAGTAAGCGCTTAACAAATCAATCAATCAATCGTATTTATTGAGCGCTTACTGTGTGCAGACAGTGCTAGGCACATAGTAAGTGCTTAACAAATACCAACATCATTATTATTATTAACAAATGCCACAGTTATTATTCCAGCGCTTAGAACAGTGTTTTGCACATAGTAAGCGCTTAACAAACACCAACGTCATTATTATTATTAACAAATGCCACAGTTATTCCAGCGCTTAGAACAGTGTTTTGCACATAGTAAGTGCTTAACAAATCAATCAATCAATCGTATTTACTGAGCGCTTACTGTGTGCAGACAGTGCTAGGCACATAGTAAGTGCTTAACAAATACCAACATCATTATTATTATTAACAAATGCCACAGTTATTATTCCAGCGCCTAGAACAGTGTTTTGCACATAGTAAGCGCTTAACAAATCAATCAATCGTATTTATTGAGCGCTTACTGTGTGCAGACAGTGCTAGGCACGTAGTAAGTGCTTAACAAATACCAACATCATTATTATTATTAACAAATATCACAGTTATTATTCCAGTGCCTAGAACAGTGTTTTGCACATAGTAAGCGCTTAACAAACACCAACGTTATTATTATTATTAACAAATACCACAGTTATTATTCCAGCGCCTAGAACAGTGTTTTGCACATAGTAAGCGCTTAACAAATCAATCAATCAGTCGTATTTATTGAGCGCTTACTGTGTGCAGACAGTGCTAGGCACGTAGTAAGTGCTTAACAAATACCAACATCATTATTATTATTAACAAATGCCACAGTTATTATTCCAGCGCCTAGAACAGTGTTTTGCACATAGTAAGCGCTTAACAAATCAATCAATCGTATTTATTGAGCGCTTACCGTGTGCAGAGCACTGGACTAAGCGCTTGGGAAGTACAAGTTGGCAACATATGCCGTCATTCATTCATTCAGTCATATTTATTGAGCGCTGACTGTGTGCAGAGCACTGGACTAAGTGCTTGGGAAGTACAAGTTGGCAGCATATGCCATCATTCATTTATTCAATCGTATTTATTGAGCGCTGACTGTGTGCAAAGCACTGTACTAAGCGCTTGGGAAGTACAAGTTAGCAACATGCAGAGACGGCCCCTCCCCAACAGCTAAGTACCATTAAAAAAGAAATGCAAAAATAAAAAAGCATCCCCTCACCTTACCTCCTTCACCTCCCCACAGCACCTATATATGTATATATGTTTGTACATATTTCTCTATTTTACTTGTACGTATTCTATTTATTTTATTTTGTTAATGTTTTGTTTTGTTGTCCGCCTCCCCCTTCTAGACTGTGAGCCCGCTGTTGGGTAGGGATTGTCTCTATCTGTTGCCAAAGTACTTCCCAAGAGCTTAGTACAGTGCTCTGCACACAGTCAGCGCTCAATAAATACGATTGAATGAATGAACTCAGTTTTACTTGCACATATTTATTCTATTTATTTTATTTTGTTCATATGTTTTGTTGTCCGCCTCCCCCTTCTAGACTGTGAGCCCACTGTTGGGTAGGGACCGTCTCTGTTGCCAACGTGTACTTCCCAAGCGCTTAGTACAGTGCTCTGCACACAGTCAGCGCTCAATAAATGTGATTGAATGAATGAACTCTATTTTACTTGCACATGTTTATTCTATTTGTTTTATTTTGTTCATATGTTTTGTTTTGTTGTCCGCCTCCCCCTTCTAGACTGTGAGCCCGCTGTTGGGTAGGGACTGTCTCTCTGTGTTGCCAACTTGGACTTCCCAAGCGCTTAGTACAGTGCTCTGCACACAGCACTCAATAAATACGATTGAATGAAAGAACTACTCTATTTTACTTGCACATATTTATTCTGTTTATTTTATTTTGTTCATATGTTTTGTTTTCTGTCTCCCCCTTCCAGACTGTGAGCCCGCTGTTGGGTAGGGACCGTCTCTAGATGTTGCCAACTTGGACTTCCCAAGCGCTTAGTACAGTGCTCTGCACACAGGCAGCGCTCAATAAATACGATTGAATGAATGAACGAAGCAAATGAGCCAGTCCCTGTCCCACACGGGGGTCGCAGCCTTCACCCCCGCTTTTGCAGAGGAGGGAACCGAGGCCCAGAGACGGGAAGTGGCTTGCCCAGGGTCACACAGCAGAGAAGTGGGAGAGGCGGGATTCGAACCCAAGCCCGGGCTGCTGCTTCTGAAGCTGCGCATCCCCCCTCGGCTGACAATGGCCACACAATAGTTGCGGGTCATTTGGCGGGAAGTTTTCAAACTGTGTTGCCGCCTGTTGTGTGGCCGTTGGGACAAAGGGACTTTTTTTTTTTCCGGAGGCCTGGTGGGAGCTGACTGAAAACCCAGAGAAGCAGCGTGGCTCAGTGGAAAGAGCCCTGGCTTTGGAGTCAGAGGTCCTGGGTTCAAATCCCGGCTCCGCCAATTGTCAGCCAGGTGACTTTGGGCAAGTCACTTCACTGCTCTGGGCCTCAGTTACCTCATCTGGAAAATGGGGATCAGTCAATCAGTCGTCTTTATTGAGCGCTTACTGTGTGCAGAGCACTGTACTAAGCGCTTGGGAAGTCCAAGTTGGCAACATATAGAGACAGTCCCTACCCAACAGCGGGCTCACAGGCTAAAAGGGGGAGACAGAGAACAAAACCAAACATACTAACAAAATAAAATAAATAGAATAGATATGTACAAGTAAAATAAATAGAGTAATAGATATGTATGAACATTAAGATAAAGACTGTGAGCCCCCCGTTGGACAACCTGATCACCTTGTGACCTCCCTGGCGCTTAGAACAGTGCTTTGCACATAGTAAGCGCTTAATAAATGCCATTATTATTATTATTATTATTATTATAGAGGTGAGAGTAGTTGAGAGGGAGAGGGCCCACCCCTAGGGACGGGCAGGAAGGTGGCCACGGCCCCGCTCTCCCCTCGGTGGAAAGAGCCCGGGCTTTGGAGTCAGAGGTCGTGGGTTCGAATCCCGGCCCTGCCACGTGTCTGCTGTGTGACCTTGGGCAAGTCACTTCACTTCTCTGAGCCTTAGTTCCCTCATCTGTAAAATGGGGATTAAGACTGTGAGCCCCACATCCTCTCCCCCTCGTCCCCCCTCCATCCCCCCCATCTTACCTCCTTCCCTCCCCCACAGCACCTGTATATATGTTTCTACAGATTTATTACTCTATTTATTTTACTTGTACATATCTATTCTATGTATTTTATTTTGTTAGTATGTTTGGTTTTGTTCTCTGTCTCCCCCTTTTAGACTGTGAGCCCACTGGTGGGTAGGGACCGTCTCTATGTGTTGCCTACTTGTACTTCCCAAGCGCTTAGTACAGTGCTCTGCACACAGTAAGCGCTCAGTAAATACGATTGATTGATTGATTGACAACCTGATCACTTTGTATCCCCCCCCAGCGCTTAGAACAGCGCTTTGCACATAGTAAGCGCTTAACAAATGCCAACATTATTATGATAATATTATGGGTTCAAATCTGGGCTCCGCCACTTGTCGGCTGTGTGACTGTGAGCCCGTTGTTGGGTAGGGACCGTCTCTGTATGTTGCCGACTTGGACTTCCCAAGCGCTTAGTACAGTGCTCTACACACAGTAAGCACTCAATAAATACGATTGAATGAATGAATGAACTTCTCAGTGCCGCAGTTACCCCATCTGTAAAATGGGGATTAAGACTGTGAACCCCACGTGGGACAACCTGATAATAGTAATAATAATAATGATGGTATTTATTAAGCGCTTACTATGTGCAAAGCACTGTTCTAAGCACTGGGGAGGTTACAAGGTGATCAGGTTGTCCCATGGGGGGCTCACAGTCTTAATCCCCATTTTACAGTTGAGTTAACTTAGGCCCAGAGAAGTGAAGTGATTGCCCAAAGTCACACAGCTGACAATTGGCGGAGCTGGGATTTGAACCCCTGACCTCTGACTCCAAAGCCCGGGCTCTTTCCACTGAGCCACACTGTTTCTCCAATCACCTTGTATCCTCCCCAGTGCTTAGAAAAGTGCTTGGCACATAGTAAGCGCTTAATAAATACCAAAATTATTATTATTATTATTATTACTGTTCCCCCCTCTCTCTCCTCTTCCTCCCCCTCGCACTTTTTTCTGGACCCCCTTTCTTGCATTCATTCATTCAATCGTATTTATTGAGCACTTACCGTGTACAGAGCACTTGGGGAAGCAGCTTGGCTCAGTGGAAAGAGCCCGGGCTTTGGAGTCAGAGGTCAGGGGTTTGAATCCCGGCCCCGCCAATTGTCAGCTGTGTGACTTTGGGCAAGTCACTCAACTTCTCTGGGCCTCAGTTACCTCATCTGTAAAATGGGGATTAAGACTGTGAGCCCCCCATGGGACAGCCTGATCACCTTGTAACCTTCCCAGCGCTTAGAACAGTGCTTTGCACATAGTAAGTGCTTAATAAAATGCCATTATTATTATTATTATTATTATTACTAAGTGCTTGGGAAGTCCAAGTTGGCAACATCTAGAGACGGTCCCTACCCAACAGTGGGCTCACAGTCTAGAAGGGGGAGACAGAGAACAAAACAAAACATATTAACAAAATAAATAGAATAAATATGTACAGGTAAAATAATGAATATGTACAAACATATATATATATATATATACAGGTGCTGTGGGGAGGTGAAGGAGGTAAGGCGAGGGGGAGGAGGGGGAGAGGAAAGAGGGGGGATGCTTTTTTATTTTTGCGTTTCTTTTTTAATGGTACTTAGCTGTTGGGGAGGGACCGTCTCTGTATCAATCAATCAATCAATCGTATTGAGCGCTTACTGTGTGCAGAGCACTGTACTAAGCGCTTGGGAAGTCCAAGTTGGCAACATATAGAGACGTTCCCTACCCAACAGTGGGCTCCCAGTCTAGAATTATTATCACAGTCTGTTATCATTAGTTGGGGATCCTTGAATCAATCAATCAGTCGTATTTATTGAGCGCTTACTGTGTGCAGAGCACTGCACCAAGCACTTAACCTGTACTTCCCAAGCGCTTAGAGACCTGGGTGCTGGAGGAGGAAGTTGGAAAGGAGTTGGCAGCTTTGGTGAGAGGAGGAGAGCTCGCTTGGCCGGTTGTTGGGTTAATAATAATGGCATCTATTAAGCGCTTACTATGTGCCAAGCACTGTTCTAAGCACCGGGGGGGATACAAGGTGATCAGGTTGTCCCACGGGGGGCTCGCAGTCTTAATCCCCATTTTACAGATGGGGTAACTGAGGCTCAGAGAAGTTAAGTGACCAGGATCACACAGCAGACAGGTGGCGGAGCCGGGATTCGAACCCATGACCTCTGACTCCAAAGCCCAGGCTCTTTCCACTGAGCCACGCTGTGGAGTTGTGCTTTGGGAGCAAGGCTGCACACACCGCTACACACTCATACACACACTGCTACACACAGCATGGCTTAGCGGGTCGAGCAGGGGCCTGGAGTCAGAAGGACTTGGGTTCTAATCCCGGTTGTGCCACATATCTGCTGTGTGATCTTGGGCAAGTTCACTTCACTTCTCCGGGCCTCAGTTACCTCATCTGGAAAATGGGGATTAAGACTGTGAGCCCCAGGTGGGACAGGGACTGTGTCCAACCTGATTAACTTGCATCTACTCCAGTGCTAAGAACAGTGCTTGGCACATAGTAAGCGCTTTAAAGTACCACCATTATTATTACTGTCGCGCCCCCGCCACTTTTTTTCGGGGGGAAGCAGCGTGGCTCAGTGGAAAGAGCCCGAGCTTTGGAGTCAGAGGTCATGGGTTCAAATGCCGGCTCCGCCACTTGTCAGCTGGGTGACTTTGGGCAAGTCACTTCACTTCTCTGGGCCTCAGTTCCCTCATCTGTAAAATGGGGATGAAGACTGTGAGCCCCCCCGTGGGACAACCTGATTAGCTTGTATCTACCCCAGCGCTTAGAAGAGTGCTTGGCACATAGTAAGCGCTTAACAAATACCAACATTATTATCATTATTCTCTGGGCCTCAGTTCCCTCATCTGTAAAATGGGGATGAAGACTGTGAGCCACCCCGTGGGACAACCTGATTACCTTGTATCTACCGCAGCACTTAGAGCAGTGCTTGGCACATAGTAAGCACTTAACAAATACCAACATTATTGTCATTATTCTCTGGGCCTCAGTTCCCTCATCTGTAAAATGGGGGTGAAGACTGTGAGCCCCACGTGGGACAACCTGATTACCTTGTATCTACCCCAGTGCTTAGAACAGTGCTTGGCACATAGTAAGCTCTTAACAAATACCAACATTATTATTATTATTATTATTATTATTATTATTCTCTGGGCCTCAGTTCCCTCATCTGTAAAATGGGGATGAAGACTGTGAGCCCCACGTGGGACAACCTGATTACCTTGTATCCACCCCAGCGCTTAGAACAGTGCTTGGCACATAGTAAGCTCTTAACAAATACCAATATTATTATTATTATTATTCTCTGGGCCTCAGTTCCCTCATCTGTAAAATGGGGGTGAAGACTGTGAGCCCCACGTGGGACAACCTGATCACCTTGTACCCACCCCGGCGCTTAGAACAGTGCTTTGCACATAGTAAGCGCTTAACAAATACCAACAGTATTATTATTACTATTAGAGGCAAACCTGCCTGGAGTTGGGGCTGGGCCTCAGTTCCTCCCCAAACATTCATTCATTCAGTCGTACTTATTGAGCACTTACCGTGTGCAGAGCACTGTACTAAGCGCTTGGGAAGTCCAAGTCGGCAACATATAGAGCCGGTCCCTACCCAACAACGGGCTCACAGCCTAGAAGGAGGAGACGGACAACAAAACAAAACATGTGGACAGGTGTCAAGTCGTCAGAACAAATAGACTTAAAGCTAGATGCACATTATTAACAAAATAATAAAAAATAAAAAAACACACACATGCAGCGGACGTCTGACCCGAGGCCCTCGGGGGGGGGCCTAGAAACAGTTTTTCCATCCTTGTCTGTGTCCTGGTCTCTCTTTTCTCTCTCCAGGCTGCAGCGGAAGGGGCGGTGAAGGAGGAGGTGAGTTTTTGTTTGAGGGGACGGTTTTTAAACCGCAGAGCGGGGTGGGTGGGCAGTCAATCCGTGGTATTTCCGGGGCGCTTCCCGAGGGCAGAATCCCATCAATTAGTGGTATTTATGGAGCGTTTATTAGGTGCAGAGCACTTTATTAAGCGCTCGGGTGAGTAGTGTATTGCAGAAGACTGTACTGAGCCCCCTGGAAACATTAGGCTTGTCCCCCCTACTCTCAAGAGAGCTTGGAGCGTATTCCTCTCGGGGGAAGTTGTGGACCGGGGGCCTGAATGAAGCCCGTCGGACCCTTGCCGGGGGAAATCAATCAATCAATCGTACTTATTGAGCGCTTACTGTGTGCAGAGCACTGTACTAAGCGCTTGGGAAGTCCAAGTTGGCAACATCTAGAGACAGTCCCTACCCAACAGTGGGCTCACAGTCTAGAAGGGGGAGACAGAGAACAAAACCAAACATACTAACAAAATAACATAAATAGAATAGATATGTACAAGTAAAATAAATAGAGTAATAAATATGTACAAACATAGATACAGGTGCTGTGGGGAAGGGAAGGAGGTAAGATGGGGGGATGGAGAGGGGGACGGGTGCTGATCAATCAATCAATCGTATTTATTGAGCGCTTACTGTGTGCAGAGCAATGTACTAAGCGCTTGGGAAGTACAAGTTGGCAACATCTAGAGACAGTCCCTACCCAACAGTGGGCTCACAGTCTAGAAGGGGGGGAGACAGAGAACAAAACCAAACATACTAACAAAATAAAATAAATAGAATAGATATGTACAAGTAAAATAAATAAATAAATAGAGTAATAAATATGTACAAACATAGATACAGGTACTGTGGGGAAGGGAAGCAGGTAAGATGGGGGGATGGAGAGGGGGACGGGTGCTGATCAATCAATCAATCGTATTTATTGAGCGCTTACTGTGTGCAGAGCAATGTACTAAGCGCTTGGGAAGTACAAGTTGGCAACAGATAGAGACTGTCCCTACCCGGGAATAAGATGACCGGTTGCCGACCGAGTTTTCAGACCCACCGAGCAAGTAGATTCAAGGAATACTCTATCTATTTATTTATTCATTCATTCATTCATTCATTCATTCATTTGTTTGTTTATTTATGTGTTTGTTTATTTTACTTGTATCTATTCCATTTATTTTATTTTGTTAATGTGTTAGGTTTTGTTCTCTGTCTCCCCCTTCTAGACTGTGAGCCCACTGTTGGGTAGGGACCGTCTCTATATGTTGCCAACTTGGACTTCCCAAGCGCTTAGTCCAGTGCTCTGCACACAGTAAGCGCTCAATAAATATGATTGATTGATTGATTGATGCAGGGCAGTCGTTGGGATGTCGAGCTTTGGCCAGGTTTAACCGACTCGTCTTCTCCCTTTCCTCAGCCCAAGAGGAGGTCCGCCAGGTTATCGGCTGTAAGTACTCATTTTTTCCTTCAGGCCTCCTCGGTTTGGAAGCAGCGCGGCTCAGTGGTTAGACCCCGGGCCCGGGAGCCGGAAGGACCCGGGTTCTAATCCGTCCTCTGCCACGTGTCTGCTCCGTGACCTCGGGCGAGTCACTTCGCTTCTCTGGGCCTCAGTTACCTCATCCGGAAGATTTCTCGACTGTGAGCCCGCTGTTGGGTAGGGACCGCCTCTAGATGTTGCCAACTTGGACTTCCCAAGCGCTTAGTACAGTGCTCTGCACACAGTAAGCGCTCAATAAATACAATTGAGTGAATGAATGAATGAGGATTAAGAGGGTGAGCCACGGGTGGGACAGGGACTGCGTCCAACCTGATTCCAGTTGGTGACATATAGATTAGTACAGTGCTCTGCACACAGTAAGCGCTCAATAAATACGATTGATTATGTTGATGACGATTCCAGCGCTTAGAACAGTGCTTTGCACATAGTAAGCGCTTAACAAATACTATTATTTTATTATTATTATTATTAACTTTAGCCGCCCCATCCCTTAGAACGGCGCTTGGCGTATCGTGAGCGCTTAACGAGAGCCGTAATGATTATTATCTGGAGAATCCGGATCGAACTGGGGCGTCTCTAGAGCCAGGATAATAGCAATAGTAACAGCATTTAAGCGCTTACTATGTGCAAAGCACTGTTCTAAGCGCTGGAGGGGGATTCAAGGTGATCAGGTTGTCCCATGTGGGGCTCACAGTCTTAATCCCCATTTTCCAGATGAGGGAACTGAGGCCCAGAGAAGCGAAGTGACTTGCCCCAGGTCACGCAGCTGACGATCGGTGGAGCCGGGATTTGAACCCATGACCCCTGACTCCCGAGCCCGGGCTCTTTCCATTGAGCCACGCTGCTTCCCGAAGATTTGCCGTCTCGGTGGCTGGTGGGGGAAGGGGAGTGGTGGGGAATGGGGAAGCGGGACTTTTGGGGAAGGGTCTCCCGCCGACGCTGACTCTATTTCCCTTTTTCCCGTTGCAGAAACCCGCTCCTCCCCCCAAACCGGAGCCCAAGTCCAAAAAGGCCGCAGCGCCCAAGGTAACGGCCCCGCGGGACCCTCTCCCGGCCTCGGCCCCTCCATGCCGCGCGCTTGGGAATAGGCGCCGGAAACGGAACACGTGCTCCCTGTCCTCCAGGAGCTTCCGCTCTAACGGGGGAGGTGGCTAGGCGCCCGTTTTTATTTTCCGAGAGCGAAAGACTGAGAGCCCACTGTTGGGTAGGGACTGTCTCTATATCAATCAATCAATGGTATTCATTGAGCGCTTACTGTGTGCAGAGCACTGTACTAAGCGCTTGGGAAGTCCAAGTTGGCAACGTATAGAGACGGTCCCTACCCAACAGTGGGCTCACAGTCTAGAAGGGGGAGACAGACAACAAAACCGAACATATTAACAAAATAAAGTAATAATAATAATGGCATTTATTAAGGGCTTACTATGTGCAAAGCACTGTTCTAAGCACTGGGGAGGATACAAAGTGATTAGGTTGTCCCACGTGGGGCTCACGGACTTAATCCCCATTTTACAGGTGAGGGAACGGAGGCACAGGGAAGTCAAGTAACTTGCCCAAAGTCACACAGCTGACAAGTGGCGGAGCCGGGATTTGAACCCGTGACCTCCGACTCCAAAGCCCGGGCTCTTTCCACTGAGCCACTCTGCTTCGCTTAACAAATGCCATAATTATTATTATATTATTATTATTACTCCCCCAAGCACTTAGTACAGGGCTCTGCACACAGTAAGCGCTCAGTAAATACCACTGATTGATCAGTATGGAAGGGCTAATGGGACAAAAACCTTCCATAGCAGAGGGGAGTCCAACTGGCCCGTGGCCGCTCTCTAGATTTGTAAAAATAAACCCCCAAAATGACTCTGACATATCCTTAGGTCGTTGGTGAAATGGTCATTCTGCCCTCAGGCCTGTCCAAGGCTGGCTTCTCTTGTCCCTCCATTTTGGATCGGGTCAACCTGGTTTTCAGCAGTCACGAAATAATAATAATGACATTTATTAAGTGCTTACTATGCGCAAAGCACTGTTCTGAGCGCTGGGGAGGTAACAAGTGATCAAGTTGTCATCATCATCAATCGTATTTATTGAGCGCTTACTGTGTGCAGAGCACTGTACTAAGTGCTTGGGAAGTACAAGTTGGCAACATATAGAGACAGTCCCTACCCAACAGTGGGCTCACGGTCTTAATCCCCATTTTACAGATGAGGGAACTGAGGCCCAGAGAAGCAAAGTGACTTGCCCAGAGTCACACAGCTTACATTTGCCAACTTGTACACTTCCCAAGCGCTTAGTACAGTGCTCTGCACACAGGAAGCGCTCAATAAATACGATTGATTGATTTGGCGGAGCCGGGATTTGAACTCGTGACCTCTGACTCCAAAGCCCGGGCTCTTTTCCACTGAGCCAGGCTGGAAAGATCACCCTGACCTCCCGAGGGGCGGGCAGTGTGGTCTAGTGGATAAAACGCGGGACTAAGTCAAGAGGACCTGGGTTCTAATCCCAAATCTGCCACTTTCCTGCTGTGTGGCCTTGGCCAAGTCATTTCACTTCTCTGTACCTCAGTTTCCTCACCTGTAAAACGGGGGCTTCAATAGCCTTTCTCCCTCATACTTAGACTGTGTCCCCCCCATCGGGGATGGGGACTGTGTCCGACCTGATTCAATCAATCAATCAATCGTATTGAGCGCTTACTGTGTGCAGAGCACTGTACTAAGCGCTTGTATCTGCCTCAGCCAAATTGCATTTGCCTCAGCCCCTAAAAACATTGCTTGACATCTAGTAAGTACTTAACATACCATTTTAAAAAAAAGAGTTGTGCTTAAGTTGGACCAGATCCAAGGTGATGATATATTTATTTATATTAAATATATTTTTAGACTGAGAGCCCACTGTTGGGTAGGGACTGTCTCTCTATGTTGCCAACTTGTACTTCCCAAGCGCTTAGTACAGTGTTCTGCACATAGTAAGCGCTCAATAAATACGATTGAAGATGATTTATTTATATTAATGCCAGTTCCCCCCCCTTCTAGACTGTGAGCTTGTTGTGGGCAGGGAATGGGTCTTAGTACACACTAACTTAGTACTAATTTACTAATTAACTAGTAACTAACTTAGTACACACTAGCGCTTAGTACAGTGTTCTGCACACAGTAAGTGCTCAATAAATACAGTTGAAGAAGAAGAAGCCGCATGGCATAGTCAGTTACCTCATCTGTAAAATGGGGATTAAGTTGGTGAGCCCCACGTGGGACAACCTGTTCACCTTGTATCCCCCCGGCGCTTAGAACAGTGCTTTGCACATAGTAAGTGCTTAAAATATACCATCATTATTATAGAGCCCCGGCCTAGGAGTCAGAAGGTCCTGGGTGCTAATCTCGGCCCCGCCGCTTGTCTGCTGTGTGACCTTGGGCAAGTCAGTTCACTTCTAGACTGTGAGCCCACTGTTGGGTAGGGACTGTCTCTATTTGTTGCCAACTTGTACTTCCCAAGCGCTTAGTACAGTGCTGTGCACACAGTAAGCGCTCAATAAATGCGATTGATTGATTCTCTGGGCCTCAGTTACCTCATCTATAAAGTGGGGATTGAGACTGTGAGCCCCACGTGGGACAGGGACAGTGTCCAACCCGATTTGCTTGTGTCCACCCCGGCTCTTAGTACAGTGCCTTGCACGTAGTAAGCGCATAGCAAATGGCACAATTATTATTATTATGAAGATGGGAGAAGCAGCATGGCTCATTGGAAAGACCCCGGGCTTTGGAGTCAGAGGTCATGGGTTCAAATCCCGGCTCTGCCAACTGTCAGCTGTGTGACTTTGGGCAAGTCACTTCACTTCTCTGGGCCTCAGTTACCTCATCTGTAAAAGGGGGATGAAGACTGTGAGCCCCACGGGGGACAACCTGATCACCTTGTAAACTCCCCAGCGCTTAGAACAGTGCTTTGCACATAGTAAGCGCTTAACAAATGCCATCATCATCATCATCATCATTGGCCGCCCTCACCCAACCTGGTTACTTTCTGGCCCCCCTGGGTGGCCGTCGGGGTGACTTGGGAGCAGGCCCGGTGCCCTGGGGTTTGCAGAGTATTGGCCAAGGCCGCAGGCAGGAGCTGGCTCGACCACGTCTGCTGTGTGACCCTGGGCAAGTCGATTGACCTCTCTGGGCCTCAGTTCCCTCATCTGAAAAATGGGGATTGAGACCGTGAACCCCATGCGGGACAGGGACTGTGTCCAACTTGGTTACCTTGTACCAATCAATCAATCGTATTTATTGAGCGCTTACTGTGCGCAGAGCACTGTACTAAGCGCTTGGGAAGTACAAATTGGCAGTATCTATCCCAGTACCTAGAACAGTGCTTAGCACAGAGTGCTTAGCAAATATTGATATTGTTTCGGACCCACGGACGACGGGTAGATAGCGTGGCTCGGTGGAAAGAGCCCTGGCTTTGGAGTCAGAGGTCAGCGGTTCAAATCCCAGCTCTGCAACTTGTCAGCTGTGTGGCTTGGGGCAAGTCACTTCACTTCTCCGTGCCTCAGTTACCTCGTCTGTAAAATGGGGATTAATCAATCAATCATATTTATTGAGCGCTTACTGTGTGCAGAGCACTGTACTAAGCGCTTGGGAAGTACAAGTTGGCAACATATAGAGACGGTCCCTACCCAACAGTGGGCTCACAGTCTAGAAAGGGGAGACAGACAACAAAACCAAACATATTAACAAAATAAAATAAATAGAATAGATTTGTACAAGTAAAATAAATAAATAAATAGAGTAATAAATATGTACAAACATATATACAGGTGCTGTGGGGAAGGGAAGGCGGTAAGAGCAGTGCTTTGCACATATGGGAAGTACAAGTTGGCAACATATAGAGACAGTCCCTACCCAACAGTGGGCTCACAGTCTAAAAGGGGGAGACAGAGAACAAAACCAAACATATTAACAAAATAAAATAAATAGAATAGATTTGTACAAGTAAAATAAATAGAGTAATAAATATGTACAAACATATATACAGGTGCTGTGGGGAAGGGAAGGAGGTAAGAGCAGTGCTTTGCACATATGGGAAGTCCAAGTTGGCAACATATAGAGACAGTCCCTACCCAACAGTGGGCTCACAGTCTAGAAGGGGGAGACAGGCAACAAAACCAAACATATTAACAAAATAAAATAAATAGAATAGATTTGTACAAGTAAAATAAATAGAGTAATAAATATGTACAAACATATATACATATATACAGGTGCTGTGGGGGAGAGAAGGAGGTAAGAGCAGTGCTTTGCACATAGTAAGCACTTAATAGATGCCATTATTTTTATTATTATTATTACCATCCACTCCTAAGTGCCTAGTACAGCGCTTTGCGCACAGTAAGCGCTCGGTAGATACGATCGATCAAATGAATGGGCTGCCCACCATCAAGGCCGTGGGAGGTCACTCTCTGTTTAAAACTGTGAGCCCCCCGTGGGGCAACCTCATCGCCTTGTAAACTCCCCAGCGCTTAGAACGGTGCTTCGCACATAGTGAGCGCTTAATAAATGCCATCATTATTATTATTATTATTATTATTATTATGGCGGGACGGAGAGTCGCAGGAGGCTCGCGGGAGCCGGGCCGACGGCCCAGCTGAGTCGCGTGTTGTCTCCCGGCAGAAGGAGAAGACGGGCAACAACAAGGAAGAGAAGAAGGCCCCCACCGCCCGAGGGAAGAAAGGAGCCAGGGCCAAGGAGGATGCCAAGCGGGACGATGCCAAGGAGGAGAACCACTCTGAGAATGGAGACGCCAAAACTAACGAGGTGGCCCCTGTCCCTATCCTGCCGTGTGCCCTGCTTTTTCCCTTACCGTCTCCCGTCCCGCCCCCTGCTCCGCCCTGACTACCCCTGAGGTTCGCCGGGGGGGACGGGGACGGACCTGCTTGGCCTCGCCTCCTGTCCCGGAGACGGGATGGATCTGTGGAATTTTTGCATTTTATGCAGGATCAGATCGGGCGGAGATGTTCGAGGCCTGGCTTGGTTTAAGCCTTTGGTCACAGAGCCCCGGATCCCAGAGGGCTCTGGGAAGAGGAGTTGTCGCCAACTTGTACTTCCCAAGCGCTTAGTACGGTGCTCTGTACACAGTAAGCGCTCAATAAATACGATTGAATGAATGAATGCCTGTGGGCTTCCGCAGAGGAGGATAGGGCGGGGGGGTCCCCAAGCCACTGAGCCCCAGGTGGAGGTGGTGGGGGGTCAGCCCGGCCCCTCTCGGTCTCTCCCACCTCTCTGTCTCTCCGGGCAGGGGAAAGAGAGGAGGGGGCCAGGGAACAGGAGAGACAACCGGTTTGGGGGTGTCGAGCCTACAGATTAAATATATCAGATTCATTCATTCAATTGTATTTATTGAGCGCTTACTGTGTGCAGAGCACTGGACTAAGCGCTTGGGAAGGACAAGTTGGCAACATATAGAGACAGTCCCTACCCAACAGTGGGTTCACAGTCTAGAAGGGGGAGACAACAAAACAAAACATTAACAAAATAAAATAAATAGAATAAATATGTACAAGTAAAATAGAGTAATAAATACGTACAAACATGTATACAGGTGCTGTGGGGAAGGGAAGGAGGTAAGGCGGAGGGGATGGGGGGCTCAGTGTGGGAAGGCCTCCTGGAGGAGGTGAGCTCTCAGGAGGGCCTTGAAGGGAGGAAGAGAGCGAGCTTGGCGGATGTGCGGAGGGAGGGCATTCCGGGCCAGGGGGAATGAGGATGGAGATCAATCAATCAATCAATCATATTTATTGAGCACTTACTGTGTGCATAGCACTGTACTAAGCGCTTGGGAAGTACAAGTTGGCAACGTATACAGACAGTCCCTACCCAACAGTGGGCTCACATGGAGATGAAGAATAATAATTATAACTGTAGTATTTGTTAAGCACTTGCTATAGGCATCCTCACACTCCAGTTTTGGGGGCCCTCCCCGGCCCTAATCCCACAGACTGGAATAATAATGATGGTATCTGTTAAGCGCTTACTATGTGCCAAGCACTGGGGTAAATACAAGGTAACCAGGCTGTCCCACGTGGGGCTCACAGCCTTCATCCTCATTTTCCAGATGAGGTGACTAAGGCCCAGAGAAGTGCCCCCAGTCACACAGCTGATAAGTGGCGGAGACGGGGTTAGAACCCATGACCTCTGATTCCCGAGCCTGTGCTCATCTTCCAGATGAGGTGACTAAGGCCCAGAGAAGTGAAGTGACTTGCCCACAGTCACACAGCTAAGTGGCAGAGACAGGGTTAGAACCCATGACCTCTGATTCCCAAGCCAGAGCTCCTTCCACAATGCCGTGCCGCTTCGCCCATGCACACCTGGGTTTCCTACCTCAATCCGGAAGGTCCCCGGACAGACCGACAGACGGTGCAAGGGAAAGAGGAAGCTCAAAATTGGATCTGGGTGCGGGGAGGGAGGAAGACATCGGGATCCTGCGGTGTCACCGTGGCCGCTGCGGCCCAGGGGTCGGCGGCACGGCGCCCGCAGGAAACGAAGGCTGACTCTGTCCAGGCGGCCCCCTACCCACGGAAGTAAAATAATAATAATAGTAATAATGGCATTTGTTAAGCGTGTGGCTCAGTGGAAAGAGCCCGGGCTTTGGAGTCAGAGGTCATGGGTTCAAATCCCAGCTCCGCCACTTAGCTGTGTGACTTTGGGCAAATCACTTCTCTGGGCCTCAGTTACCTCATCTGTAAAATGGGGATTACGTCTGTGAGCCCCATGTGGGACAACTTGATTACTGTGTATCTACCCCAGCGCTTAGAACAGTGCTTTGCACATAGTAGGCGCTTAATAAATGCCTTCATTATTATTATTATGATTACTATGTGCAGAGCACTGTTCTAAGCGCCGGGGGGGTCCAAGGTGATCAAGTGGTCCCACCTGGGGCTCACAGTCTTCATCCCCATTTTACAGATGAGATAAAAAGCCCCTGCTCCCAGGGAACCCACTCTCGAATGGGAAATACGGACAGGTGGAAGTTCTTTCCGGCCCATCCGGTCCTCAGGCCTTCAATCAATCAATCAATCAGTCGTATTTATTGAGCACTTACTGTGTGCACGGACCGGAGTCCTGGACCTGTCATTCATTCATTCAGTCGTATTTATTGAGCACCGACTGTGTGCAGAGCACCGTACTAAGCGCTTGGGAAGTACAAGTTGGCAACATATAGAGACGGTCCCTACCCAACAGTGGGGGAGGATCATCATCATCATCAATCGTATTTATTGAGCACTTACTATGTGCAGAGCACTGTACTAATCTAGAGAAGCAGCGTGGCCTGGTGGAAAGAGCGCGGGCCTGGGCATCAGAGGACCTGGTTGTAATCCCAGCTCTGCCAAGTGCTTGCCGTATGGCCTTGGACAAGTCACTTAACTTCCTTGTGCTTCAGTTTCCTCAACTGTAAAATGGGGGCTCCATGACTGGTCCCCTTCCTATCTAGACTGGAGTAGGAAGGGACTGTAATGATAATAATGATGGCATTTGTTAAGCGCTTACTATGTGCAAAGCACTGATTGAATGAATGAATGAATGACTCCCCCCGCCTCACCTCCTTCCCCTCCCCACAGCCCCGTATATATGTGTGTACAGATTTATTACTCGTATTTATTCTACTTGTACATATTTGCTATTCTATTTATTTTATTTTGTTAATATGTTTTGTTTCGTCGTCTGTCTCCCCCTTGTAGACTGTGAGCCCGCTGTTGGGTAGGGACCGTCTCTAGATGTTGCCAACTTGGGCTTCCCAAGCGCTTAGTCCAGTGCTCTGCACACAGTAAGCGCTCAATAAATACGATTGATAAAAGGCGATCGGGTTGTCCCACGGGGGGCTCACAGTCTTCATCCCCATTTTACAGACGAGGGAACCGAGGCACAGAGAAGTGAAGTGACTAGCCCAAAGTCACACAGCTGACAGTTGGCAGAGCTGATTGACTTTTTTTTTTTTTAACGGTATTCGTTAAGCGCTATTTGTCCAGTCAGGTTGGACGCAGTCTGTGTCCCGCATGGGGCTTAATCCCCATTTTACCGATGAGGAAACTGAGGTCCAGAGACACCCAGGGGACAAACGGCGGGTCAGAACGCAGGCCTTCCGACACCCTGTTGCTGGGCTCTATCAATCAATCAATCAATCGTATTGAGCGCTTACTGTGTGCAGAGCGCTGTACTAAGCGCTTGGGAAGTACAAGTTGGCAACATGTAGAGACCGTGCCCAGTCTCGGTGATCTGTACCTGCCCCCGCAGCGTGGCTCAGTGGGGAGAGCACGGGCTTGGGAGGTCATGGGTTCAAATCCCGTCTCACCCCGGCCCTTTATCTCTCTCCCTCCACAGGTCCCGGCTCCCGACGCGTCCGCCGAGAAAGCCGCGAAGGCCGAGTGACCCCCGCGCCCTCCTCCGCTCCGGCCCCGGGCCCACACGGCCGGGCCGTCTTGTCCACAGAGAGGAATATTTTTATCAACTATTTTATAAACGGCGGTTTTTTTAGCATGAATCGGACGATGGCACATCTCGGGGACGGTGCGGGGGGGCCCGAGCGAACCCCGAAGACCCCCAGCCCCCGTCCCCTGTCGATTTCGTGGTCGTCCCCGGAAGAGTAGATGGTCAGAGCTCTCGGCCTCCCGTCCGCGCGTCCCCCTCGTGTGCATCCCCGCTCCCCTCCGATTCGGCCCCCCTCTCGCCTCTGTCCTGCCGTGTCCTTAAGTCAGGGAGGTCTCGACCGTCAAACACGTGTTTCACACGTCAAACATTCCAGGGGCTGGGCAGGTGCTTTTATAATAATAATAATAATAATAATACTAATACTGACGATGGTATTCATTGAGCGCTTACTATGTGCCAGGCACTGTACTGAGCGCTGGGGTGGATACCGTCACTCGGCCCTTATCCCCCGGGTGATTCTATTTTGCCAGTTGGGGCGGGGTGGGGGGGGCGGGAGAGGCTAGAAATCAAAATTGTAATCCTGTTTTTAAAGGAAAGACAGATGTTTATCTCCCAAGGGCAGGTCGGTTTTTGTGGTCCTCCACGGGTAGGAATTTTGCCGGATTTCTCGTAATAAAAAAGACCCCTCAAAAGTCGGCTGCGTCTGGTTCAGTCGGAAGATACTCCCGGGCCCCTCAGCGGCAGCTCGGCTTCCGGGGAATGGGTCGATTCGGTCCGGATGGGGCCCGGGGTGCTCCTTGGACAGGTCGGGACTTTGAGGGGAATAAGAATGATGAATTAAGCACTTACTGTGTGCAAAGCACTGTTCTAAGCGCTGGGGTCGGGTTGTCCCACGGGGGGGCTCACCGTCTTAATCCCCATTTTCCAGATGAGGGAACTGAGGCCCAGAGAAGTGAAGTGACTTGCCCAAAGTCACACAGCTGACAAGTGGCAGAGCCGGGATTTGAACCCCTGACCTCCGACTCCAAAGCCCGGGCTCTTTCCACGGAGTCACGGAAGGACCCGGGAGTCCCGCCGCTCCCACCCACACCCTCCTCGTGCCATCCATCGTCAGGATTACGCGCCCACCGGGTGCCAAGCACTGTGCTCAGCGCTGGGGCGGACACAGGCCCCGTCCCCCGTGGAGTTCACCGTCTCTTGCGGGTGGGGGATTCACTCCCATTTTAGCTCCACAGCACTTGGGTCCACATCTGTAAATCCTATTTTATAATTATTTGTGTTAACGTTTGCCTCTAGATTGTAAACTTGCTGCTGTCTCTACCCACTTGTTTTATTTTTCTCTCCTCATCATCAGTCGTATTTATTGAGCGCTTACTATGTGCAGAGCACTGTACTAAGCGCTTTCTCCCAACTGCTTAGTCAGTGCCCTGCACACTGGAGGCGCTCAGTAAATACGATAGATTGCTGGATTGTACAGAGGAGGAAAAGGACCCAAAGAGGTGAAGTGAGTTGCCCAAGGCCCCCACAGTAGGCCAGACTGGGCCCCGGGGGTCTCCCATTAGGCCACAAGACACTTTGAGACTTTGAATCGACTTTGAATCGCGGCGGTCACCATCAGCGGATATGCTTCCTCCTGATAGGGGTTTCTCCCGCTTTCTCCTTTATTCGTTCAGTCGCATTTATTGAGCGCTTACTGCGTGCAGAGCACTGTACGAAGCGCTTGGGAACTACAAGTCGGCAACATATGGAGACGGTCCCTCCCCAACGGCGGGCTCACGGTCTAGAAGAAGTCTTTATTCTTCCTCCGACTCCTGCCGTCGGCAAGTCGCTTTTATCAATCAATCAATCGTATTTATTGAGCGCTTACTGTGTGCAGAGCACTGTACTAAGCGCTTGGGAAGTACAAGTTGGCAACATATAGAGGCAGTCCCTACCCAACAGTGGGCTCACAGTCTAAAAGGGGGAGACGGAGAACAAAACCAAACACACTAACAAGGTAAAATAAATAGAATAGGTATGCACAAATAAAATAAAGAGTAATAAATCTGTACAAACATATACAGGTGCTGTGGGGAAGGGAAGGAGGTAAGATGGGGAGGATGGAGAGGGGGACGAGGGGCCTCCCGCTTGTGAGCGGGAGCTCTTCGAAGGCAGGAGATAAAGCTTCTGGTGAGCTCTTCAGAGCGCTTAATACAGTGCCCGTCACTCAATAAATCCTTTCTCCCCTCCATCAGTCCAGCAGCCGGCGGAACACTTTCCCCTTCAAAGCTGTAAAGCAACACTGAGGGTCCAAATGAAATATTGTGTATTGAATCCCCATTTTGCAGGTGATTGAACCGAGGCCCAGAGAAGTTGGGACTAGCTCACGGTTGCACAGCGGGTGAGTGGCAGAGGCTGAATTAGAACTCAGGTCCTCAGGGTCCCAGGCCTGGGCTCCTTCCACTAGGTCCGAAGGGCTGCCCCGAGTGTCTCCGCGGACGCGGCGGTCGGAATGCCGGTGTAACCTGACGGATTCAGGCTCACGGTCCCCTCCCTCCATCCCCCAGTCAGTGGGTGGTATTTATGGAGCACCTAATGTTTGCGGAGCTCTGTACTGAACGCTTGGAACAGGACGGTGGAGTGAGCAGACAGGATCCCTGCCCTCAAGGCACTCAAAGTGTTGCCCGGGAGCCAGACGCTTAATCATCATCATCATCAATCGTATTTATTGAGCGCTTACTGTGTGCAGAGCACTGTACTAAGCGCTTGGGAAGTACAAATTGGCAACATATAGAGACAGTCCCTACCCAACAGTGGGCTCACATTCCAGATGGGAAGAAGGATCTGGGGGTACTTGCGGTGGGGTGGCCATGGAGGGGAGATGGGAGGCTGGAACTGAGGCGGGGGGTCATTCATTCAATCGTATTTATTGAGCGCTTACTGTGTTCAGAGCACTGTACTAAGCGCTTGGGAAGTACAAGTTGGGCCCAGCCCCGACGCTGGAGGATCCCCAGATTTGCCCGGCGGCGGGAGAGATGGGATTGGGGACCATTCATTAATTCAGTCAGTCAGTGGTATTGAGTGCTTACTGTGTGCAGAGCACTGTACTAAGCGCTTGGGAGAGTACAGTGCAACAATATAACATGCATTCACTGCCCTCAATGAGCTCACAGTCTACAGGAGATGACGGCCCTGTGGGGCGGGAGAGATGGGATTGGAGACCACCCTTCTAATATTATAATATTATATAATAATATACTTATTATTATAATAATATTATATTATTAATGATGATGGCATTTGTTAAGAGCTTATGTGCAAAGCACTGTTCTAAACGCTGGGGAGGTTACAAGGTGATCAGCTTGTCCCACGGGGGGCTCACAGTCTTCATCCCCATTTTACAGATGAGGGAACTGAGGCTCAGAGAAGTGAAGTGACTTGCCCAAGGTCACACGGCAGACGTGGCAGTGCAGGGATTAGAACCCACGACCTCTGACTCCCAAGCCCGGGCTCTTCCCACTGAGCCACGCTGCTTCTCTTCTAGACTGTGAGCCCACTGTTGGGTAGGGACTGTCTCTATATGTTGCCAACTTGGACTTCCCAGGTGCTTAGTACAGTGCTCTGCACACCGTTAGCGCTCAATAAATACGATTGAAGGAATGAATCTTGCCAGTTTGTACTTCCCAAGCGCTTAGTACAGTGCTCTGCGCACAGTAAGCGCTCAATAGATACGATTGAATGAATTAATGAATGGAGAGATGCCTCTGGGGGGAGATGGGTTGCCATGACAACAAAACGAGAGCATTCATTCAATCGTATTTATTGAGCGCTTACTGTGTGCAGAGCACTGTACTAAGCGAGAGCAATATGCCTCAGAGTGATGCTGCTTGGGAGGGGGCCGGGAGGGGGGTGGTGAGAAGAGCTCAGGCCCACCTGGATCGCTGACCCAGTGCTTAGTACAGTGCTCTGCACACAGTAAGCACTCAATAAATATGATTGATGATGATGACCCTGGCACTAATTAAATACGTACATGCACACATGTGTGCATGTGTCTACTTAGAGCCCCTAATGGACACATGTGTGGAAAGCTTGAGATGGCTGTCCGGGTTCAAATAATAATAATGTTGGTATTTGTTAAGCACTTACGATGTACCAAAGCACTGTTCTAAGCCCTGGGGTCGATACAAGGTCATCAGGTTGTCCCACGTAGGGCTCACAGTCTTCATCCCCATTCTACAGCTGAGTAACTGAGGCCCAGAGAAGTGAAATGGCTTGCCCAAAGTCACACAGCTGACGAGCGGCGGAGCCGGGATTAGAACCCATGACCCCTGACTCCCAAACCCGGGCTCTTTCCACTAGGCCACGCTGCTTCTCTAAACGAAGATTTCGGCTGAATTTGGTTTGCATAGAGGGTGGGGGGGTAGGGGGTGTGCGTGTTCAGTGGAAAGATCACGGGCTTTGGAGTCAGAGGTCATGGGTTCAAATCCCGGCTCCGCCACTTGTCAGCTGTGTGACTTTGGGCAAGTCACTTCACTTCTCTATGCCTCAGTTCCCTCCTCTGGAAAATGGGGATTAAGTCTGTGAGTCCCACGTGGGACAACTTGATGACCTTGTATCTACCCCAGTGCTTAGAACAGTGCTTTGCACATAGTAAGCGCTTAAAAAATGTCATTATTATTATTATTATTATTATTATTATGTGGTGTGTGTGTGTGTTGTGCGTGCTAAATTCACTAGGAAACTTCATTCCTCTTAAAGAGCTCAAAGACACTCCAGTGCCCAGGGGGATTGTCTGCCCATTTTACACTGTGGGGATGGTCCAGGGTCCAGCCGGTCTTTCCCCCCATCCATCGGAGAAGCAGCGTGGCTCAGTGGAAAGAGCCCGGGCTTTGGAGTCAGAGGTCACGGGTTCGAATCCCGGCTCCGCCACTTGTCAGCTGTGTGACTTTGGGCAAGTCACTTCACTTCTCTGGGCCTCGGTTCCCTCATCTGTAAAACGGGGATGAAGACTGTGAGCCCCCCCGTGGGACAACCTGATCACCTTGTAACCTCCCCAGCGCTTAGAACAGTGCTTTGCACGTAGTAAGCGCTTAATAAATGCCGTCATTATTATTATTATTGGACGACCATTTTAGACTGTGAGCCCACTGTTGGGTGGGGACTGTATATGTTGCCAACTTGTACTTTCCAAGCGCTTAGTACAGTGCTCTGCACACAGTAAGTGCTCAATAAATACGATTGATTGATTCTACACTATGATATGATTGTATTTGTTAAGCGCTTCCTATGTGCCAAGCACTGTTCTAAACACTGGGGTAGATACAAGGTGATCAGGTTGCCCCACATGGGGCCCACAGTCTTAGTCCCCATTTTCCAGATGAGGGAACTGAGGCCCAGAGAAGTGAAGTGACTTGCCCAAAGTCACACAGCTGACAATTGGCGGAGCCGGGATTTGAACCCATGACCTCTCCAGCCCGTGGTCTTTCCACTGAGCCACCCCAGCTTTCCAGGCCCTGTCATTCCCGGCTGCTAATTGATCGGTTTACCTCACTCCCCGATGCAGAATCTATTTCTAGGAGGCAAGGGCCTGAGAGGGCAGCTCCCAAATTCCCAGGGAAATTTGCTGAAAAGTTCATTTGTTTCCAGGCAGCGGCAGGCTCAAGGGCCCCATGCCAAGCCTGCAGCTTCCCAAGGGGCAGGGAGCGGTGCCGCCGGGGGCTGTGCCCACTTCTACTCATGGAAAGCGGCGTGGCTCAGCGGAAAGAGCCCGGGCTTTGGAGTCAGAGGTCATGGGTTCAAATCCTGGCTCCACCGCTTGTCAGCTGGGTGACTTTGGGCAAGTCTTACCTCCTTCTTACCTCCTTACCCATCTTACCTCCTTCCCTTCCCCACAGCACATGTATATATGTTTGTACATATTTATTACTTTATTTATTTTGCTTGTACATATCTATTCTATTTATTTTATTTTGTTAGTATGTTTGGTTTTGTTCTCTCTCTCTCCCCCTTTTAGACCGTGAGCCCACTGTTGGATAGGGACTGTCTCTATTTGTTGCCAACTTGGACTTCCCAAGCGCTTAGTCCAGTGCTCTGCACACAGTAAGCGCTCAATAAATACGATTGATGATGATGATGATGATGAAGTCACTTCACTTCTCTGCGCCTCAGTTCCCTCGTCTGTAAAATGGGGATTAAGATTGTGAGTCCCCTGTGGGACAACCTGATCACCTTGTATCCCCCCAGCGCTTAGAACAATGCTTTGCACATAGTAAGCACTTAACAAATACCATTATTATTATTATTATTATAGTCAGGCCAAGGTGGGATCCGGATTGGGGTGGGAGGAGAGGGGCTGCTCACATTTCAGCCAAGGAGCTTTCCCCCAATTAAGACTTCTTTTCCCCAGCTCAATCTCCTTTCTGCCTCATCCATGCACTCGGATCTGCGACCAATGGACATCTGATAGTCGCCCCAACCCCACGACATTTATGTACATATCTTTAAATTATATAATAATAATAATGGCATTTATTAAGCGCTTCCTATGTGCACAGCACTGTTCTAAGCGCTGGGGAGGTTACAAGGTGATTAGGTTGTCCTAAGTGGGGCTCAGTTGTCATCCCCATTTTCCAGATGAGGGAACTGAGGCCCAGAGAAGTGAAGTGACTTGCCCAGAGTCACACAGCTGACAATTAATGGAGCTGGGATTTGAACCCGTGATCTCTGACTCCAAAGGCCAGGCTCTTTCCACTGAGCCACGCTGCTTCTCATTGATTTATGATTTATGGTATTTGTCAAGTGCTCACTATGTGCCAGGCACTGTACTAAGATCTGGGCATCTGATTGTATTATATCTACCCTGTGCTTAGCAAATACCACATTTAATATTTTTTTATGGTATTTGTTAAGCATTTACAATGTGCCAAGCAGTCGTCTACAAGTTTATCAGGTCGGAAACAGTCCCTGTCCCACGTGGGGCTCACGGTCTTAATCTCCATTTTACAGTTGAGGAAACTGGGGCACGGAGAAGTGAAGTGACTTGTCCAAGGCCACACAGCAGACACAGGGCTCCCTACTGAGAGCTCACCTCCTCCAGGAGGCCTTCCCAGACTGAGCCCCCTCTTTCCCCTCCCCTTCGCCCCCCTCCCCATCCCCCCAGCCTTACCTCCTTCCCCTCCTCACAGCACCTGTATATATGTATATATGTTTGTACGTATTTATTACTCTTACTTGTACATATCTATTCTATTTATTTTATTTTGTTAATACGTTTTGTTTTGTTCTCTGTCTCCCCCTTCTAGACTGTGAGCCCACTGTTGGGTAGGGACCGTCTCTATATGTTGCCAACTTGTCCTTCCCAAGCGCTTAGTACAGTGCTCTGCCCACAGTAAGCGCTCAATAAATACGATTGAAAGTGGAGGTGGCAGCGTGGCTCAGTGGAAAGAGCCCGGGCTTGGGAGTCTAGAGGTCATGGGTCACTTAACTTCTCTATGCCTCAGTTTCCTCGTCTGTAAAAACAGGGATAAACTAAGTATTCTCCCTTTTAGACTATGAGCTCTATGAGGGACAGGGAATAAGTATGATCCGCTTTTATTGTATCTATCCCCGTGCTTAGGACAGTGTTTGGCAATCAATCGTCCAATAAATGCCATTTTTATTTTTTGGGAAGCAGCGTGGCTCAGTGGAAAGAGCCCGGGCTTTGGAGTCAGAGGCCGTGGGTTCAAATCCCGGCTCCGCCAACTGTCAGCTCTGTGACTTTGGGCAAGTCACTTCACTTCTCTGGGCCTCAGTTCCTTCATCTGTAAAATGGCGATGAAGACTGTGAGCCCCTCGTGGGACAACCTGATTACCTTGTCTCTACCCCAGCGCTTAGAATAGTGCTTTGCACATAGTAAACGCTTAACAAATACCAACATTATTATTATTATTATTAATAGTAATAGTAAGCAAATCAGGTTGGACATGGTCCCCGTCCCACGTGGGGCTCACAGTCTTCATCCCCATTTTACAGATGAGGGAACTGAGGCACAGAAAAGTGAAGAGACTTGCCCAAAGTCATACAGCTGACAAGTGGCGGAGCCGGGATTTGAACCCACGGCCTCTGACTCCAAAGCCCTGGCTCTTTCCACTGAGCCACGCTGCTTCCCGGTAAAGTGGTAGAGCAGGAATTAGAACCCTTGACCTTCTGATTCCCAGATGACAGCATGGCTCAGTGGAAAGAGCATGGGTTATTATCATTATTATTATTATTATTATTATCCAGTATTGTGATTGATTAAATATGCCACACGACAACTGAGAAGCAGCCTAGCTAATAGTACCAAATTAACAAGTACCTCATCCTCTTTGCTCCTCATCCAGACAGAAGCTCGCTGTGGACAGGGAATGAGTCTGGTTTGTTTTTTTAAAAATTCTGTGCTCTCCCAAGCACGTAATACAGTGTTCTGCGCACAGTAAGCACTCAATGAGTACGATCAAACGAAAGAATGAATGAATGAATGACCACCGAGGGCCTTGGTGCCCATTCATTCATTCATTCGATCGTATTTATAGAGCGCTTACTCATCATCATCATCAATCGTATTTATTGAGCGCTTACTGTGTGCAGAGCACTGTACTAAGCCCTTGGGAAATACAAGTTGGCATGAATGAATGTGCCAAGCACTGCTCTATTTATTTATTTTACTTGTGCATATTTATTCTATTTATTTTATTTTGTTAATACGTTTTGTTTTGTTGTCTGTCTCCCCCTTCTAGACTGTGAGCCCGCTGTTGGGTAGGGACCGTCTCTACGTGTTGCCAACTTGTCCTTCCCAAGCGCTTAGCACAGTGCTCTGCACACAGTAAGCGCTCAATAAATACGATTGAATGAACAGAAGACTTCTATGCACACAGTAAGCGCTCAATAAATACGCTTGAATGAATGAATGAGTAATGAGGACGGAAAGCGAGGTGGAGCGCCCCCTCCCGCTGAGGGCCGGGACGAGCGGCCGCCGGAAGTCCCGCCCCCCCGGAAGTGGGGCCATCCCTCCCCCCCCCCGGCGGCGTTTCCTAGAGCGCCGCGGCGCCCCCCCTCTTCGGCGGGCGCGGGGCGAACGAGGCGGCGGCGGCGGCGGGTGCGCCCCCTGGCGTCCGGCGGCCCGCCTGGCCCCGGCCCCGGCCCGTCTCGCCCCGTCCGTCCCGTCCGGTCCGTCCCGTCCCGTCCCGTCCCGTCGGTTCCCCCCCCCCCCCCCCCGGCGGCCCCTGCCCCCTGGGGGCCGGGATGGGCCCGGGCCCGCGCTGACCGGGAGGGCGGGCGGACCCACGGACCGACGGACGGACGGACGGACCCCCCCTCCTCGGACCCCCCCTCCTCGGACCCCCCCAGGATGGCGGCGAAGGCCCCCACCCCCATCGAAGCCGGTGGGTCCGGGCTGGGCCTGGCCCTCCCCGACGCCCCTTCCCCCCTGTAACGCTCCCCTTCCTCCCTTTAACGCTCCCCTTCTTCCCTTTAACGCTCCCCTTCCCCCCTTTAACGCTCCCCTTCTTCCCTTTAACGCTCCCCTTCCCCCCTTTAACGCTCCCCTTCCTCCCTTTAACGCTCCCCTTCCTCCCTTTAACGCTCCCCTTCCCCCCTTTAACGCTCCCCTTCCCCCCTTTAACGCTCCCCTTCCCCCCTTTAACGCTCCCCTTCCTCCCTTTAACGCTCCCCTTCCTCCCTTTAACGCTCCCCTTCCCCCCTTTAACGCTCCCCTTCCTCCCTTTAACGCTCCCCTTCCCCCCTTTAACGCTCCCCTTCCTCCCTTTAACACTCCCCTTCCCCCTTTAACGCTCCCCTTCTTCCCTTTAACGCTCCCCTTCCCCCCTTTAACGCTCCCCTTCCTCCCTTTAACACTCCCCTTCCCCCCCTTTAACGCTCCCCTTCTTCCCTTTAACGCTCCCCTTCCCCCTTTAACGCTCCCCTTCCCCCCTTTAACGCTCCCCTTCTTCCCTTTAACGCTCCCCTTCCCCCTTTAACGCTCCCCTTCCCCCCTTTAACGCTCCCCTTCCTCCCTTTAACGCTCCCCTTCCCCCCTTTAACGCTCCCCTTCTTCCCTTTAACGCTCCCCTTCTTCCCTTTAACGCTCCCCTTCTTCCCTTTAACGCTCCCCTTCCCCCCTTTAACGCTCCCCTCCCCCATTTAACCCTCCCCTTCCTCCCTTTAACGCTCCCTTTCCTCCCTTTAACGCTCCCTTTCCTCCCTTTAACGCTCCCCTTCCCCCTTTAACGCTCCCCTTCCCCCCTTTAACGCCCCCTTCCCCCTTTAACGCTCCCCTTCCCCCCTTTAACGCGCCCCTTCCTCCCTTTAACGCTCCCCTTCCTCCCTTTAACGCTCCCCTTCCCCCCTTTAACCCTCCCCTTCCCCCCTTTAGCGCTCCCCTTCCTCCCTTTAACGCTCCCGTTAAGCTCCCCTTCCCCCCTTTAACGCTGCCCTTCCCCCCCTTAACGCTCCCCTTCCCCCCCTTTAGCGCCCCCCTCCCCCCCTTTAACGCTCCTGCCTCTTTCCTAACACGCCTGCCCTCCGGCCGACCCCCTGCCCTAACGCCTGTCCGTCTGTCCGTCCGTCCGTCCGTCCGTCCGTCCGTCCGTCTGTGTGTTGCGTTGCGTTGCGTTGTGTTGTTGTTGTGTGTGTGTGTGTGTGTCTGTGTCCCGGCCCCCCAGAGCTGTACTACCTGATCGCCCGGTTCCTGCAGTCCGGACCCTGCAGCAGATCGGCCCAGGTGAGAGCCGGGGGGAGCTGGGGATGGGGCTGGGGCTGGGGCTGGGGCTGGGGGGAGACTCCGGGGGCCCCGCCCCTGCCCTCCACCTGCCCCTGGGGCCGGGGGGGCGGGCTGTCCGTCCGTCCGTCCGTCCGTCCGTCCGTCCGTCCGTCCGTGCCTCCCCTTCGCCCCCCTCCCGCCCACCCTGCGACCCTGGGTGTCGACCCCCCCTCCCAACCCTGGGGCTGTGTGGGTGTGGGGGTCCTCTCCCCCCGACCTCGGGTCTCTTTATAGAGTGCTCTCTCTTGTCTTTGGGTCTCTCTGTAAGGGGGGTCCCCCCCTGACCCTGGGCCTGTTTGCAGCGGGGGTCTCCCCCTGACCCCGGGTCTGCCTGTAAGGGGGAGTCTCCCCCTGGCTCTGGGACGATTTATAGAGTGGCCTCCCCCTGACCCTGGGTCTGTCTGTAAGGGGGGTCTCCCCCGGAGCCTGGGTCTGTTTATAGAGTAGACCCCCCCGACCCTGGGCCTGTTTGTAGCAGGGGGTCTCCCCCTGAGCCTGGGTCTGTTTGTAAGGGGGGTCTCCCCCTGACCCTGGGTCTGTTTGTAGCAGGGGTCTCCCTCTAACCCTGGGTCTGTTTGTAAGGGGGGTCTCCCCCTAAGCTTGGGTCTGTTTATAGAGTGGCCTCCCCCTGACCCTGGGCCTGTTTATAGCAGGGGGTCTCCCCCTGAGCCTGGGTCTGTTTGTAAAGGGGGGTCTCCCCCTGAGCCTGGGTCTGTTTGTAAGGGGGGTCTCCCCCTGAGCCTGGGTCTGTTTGTAAAGGGGGGTCTCCCCCTGAGCCTGGGTCTGTTTGTAGGAGGGGTCTCCCTCTAACCCTGGGTCTGTTTGTAAGGGGGGTCTCCCCCTGACCCTGGGTCTGCTTATAGAGTGGACTCCCCCGGACCCTGGGCCTGTTTGTAGCAGGGGTCTCCCCTTGACCCTGGGTCTGTTTGTAAAGGGGGGTCTCCTCCGACCCCGGGTCTGTTTATAGAGTGGCCTCCCCTGACCCTGGATCTGTTTGTAGCTGAGGTCTCCCTCTGACCCTGGGTCTGTTTGTCTGTAAGGGGGGTCTCCCCCTGAGCCTGGGTCTGTTTATAGAGTGGCCTCCCCCTGAGCCTGGGTCTGTTTATAGAGTGGCCTCCCCCTGATCCTGGGCCTGTTTGTAGCAGGGGGTCTCCCCCTGACCCTGGGTCTGTCTGTAAGAGGGGTCTCCTCCTGACCCTGGGTCTGTCTGTAAGAGGGGTCTCCCCCTGACCCTGGGCCGGTTTATAGAATGGTCTCCCCCTGGCCCTGGGCCTGTTTGTTTGTAAAGGGGGGTGGGGGGTGTCTCCCCCTGATGCTGGGCGTGTTTATAGAATGGCCTCCTCTGACCCTGGGTCTGTTTGTAAGGGGTCTCCCCCTGACCCTGTGTCTGTTTGTAGCAGGGGTCTCCCCCTGACCCTGGGTCTGTCTGTAATGGTGGGGTCTCCCCCTGACCCTGGGTCTGTTTATACAGTGGCCTCCCCTGACCCTGGGTCTGTTTGTAGCAGGGGTCTCCCCCTGACCCTGGGTCTGTCTGTAAGGGAGGGGGGGGGTCTCCCCCTGACCCTGGGTCAGTTTATAAAGTGGCCCCCCCCGACCCTGGGTCAGTTTATAAAGTGGCCCCCCCCGACCCTGGGTCGGTTTATAGAGTGACCTCCCCCTGACCCTGGGTCTGCCTGTAATGGGGGGGTCTCCCCCTGACACTGGGTCTGTTTATAGAGTGGCCTCCCCTGACCCTGGGTCTGTTTGTAGCAGGGGTCTCCCACTGACCCTGGGTCTGTCTGTAAGGGGGGGGGGGGTCTTCCCCTGACCCTGGGTCGGTTTATAAAGTGGCCTCCCCCTGACCATGGATCTGTTTGTAAGGGGAGGTCTCCCCCGATATTGAGTCGGTTTATAGAGTTATCTCCCCCTGACCCCGGGCCTGTTTGTAGCAGGGGTCTCCCCCTGACCCTGGGACTGTTTATAGAGTGGTCTCCCCCTGACCCTTGTCCTGTTTGTAAGGGGGGGGGTCTCCCCCTGACCCTGGGCCTGTTTGTAGCGGGGGTCTCCCCCTGACCATTGGCCTGTTTTTTGTGTGTGGGGGGGGTCTTCCCCCGACCTTGGGTTTGGATGTGTCAACCCCCCATAAATCCTGGGTCTGTGTGTGTGTGTGGGGGGGTCTCCCCTCCTGGCCCCCAGGGCTGTGAGTGTGTGAATGTCAGGGTCTTCCCCCCCGTGCCCTTGCCCGGTGGTGAGGGTGCCAACGCTGCCAGGCCCATGTGTCTCCGCCCCGCAGGTGCTGGTGGAGGAACTGGAGGAGCACCAGGTACAGACCGGGCCAGGGGGATCGGGATTGGGGGGGTAAAGGGGGTGTGCACTGGCCCCCTCCCCATTGATCCCATCTGCTCTGCCCCCCCGCCCTTCCCCTGCCCCTTCCCCTCGTCCCAGCTGATCCCGCGGCGCCTGGACTGGGAGGGCAAGGAGCACCGCCGCACCTTCCACGACCTGGTGAGTGACCGTCCGACCCTGGACCCCCCCCACCCCGGGCGCAGGACTGGGCAGCCCCCGGGCACAGGACCGGGCCGGGCCACCGATGCCACCCAATCACACGGCGCCCGGAACAGGCCCCGGGGCCCCATCCGAGGAAGAAACACGCTTCCCAGTTGGCTCCGGCCTCACCATCATCATCATCATCATCATGATGGCATTTATGAAGCGCTTACCCCCTGGGAACCGCCACCCCCGGATCCCCCAGACCGGACCGACGGGGACGGGGAGGACAGTTGATAATCATAATGGTGACAGCGATAATCATAGTCATTCATTCATTCGCATCTATCGAGCGCTTTACCCTGTGCAGGGCACTGTGCTAAGCCCTTGGAAAGCACAACACAGCGGTAAAGAGAGACAATCCCCACCCATACCGGCCTTACGGTCTAAGGATAAATAAAAATAAAATAAATGATGGCATCTGTTAAGCGCTTACTATGTGCAAAGCACTGTTCTAAGCGCTGGGGAGGATACAAGGTGAGCAGATTGTCCCACGTGGGGCTCACGGTCTTCATCCCCATTTTACAGATGAGGAAACTGAGGCCCAGAGAAGTGAAGTGACTTGCCCAAAGTCACTCAGCTGACAATTGGCAGAGCCGGGATTAGAACCCATGACCCCTGACTCCCAAGCCCGGGCTCTTTCCACTGAGCCACGCTGCTTCTCAATGACGGTGGTAATAATAATAATAATAATAATGATAATGGCATTTATTTAGCGCTTACTATATGCAAAGCACTGTTCTAAGCGCTGGGGAGGTTACAAGGTGATCGGGTTGTCCCACAGGGGGCTCACAGTCAATCCCCATTTTACAGATGAGGTAACTGAGGGGCAGAGAAGTGAAGTGACTTGCCCAGCGTCACACAGCTTGACAATTGGCGGAGCGGGATATGAACCCATGACCCCTGACTCCAAAGCCCGTGCTCTTTCCACTGAGCCACGCTGCTTCTCGTGCTAGCAAGGATGGTATTCGTTAAGCGTTTACTAGGTGCCAGGCACTGTACTGAGCCCTGAGGTAGAAACAAGCAAATGGGGTTGGAGGCTAGTCCCTGTCCCCGCGTGGGGCTCACAGTCTCCATCCCCATTTTACAGATGAGGGAACTGAGGCCCAGAGAAGTGACTTGCCCAGGGTCGCACAGCAGAAAAGGGGCGGTTGTTGGGATTAGAACCCACGACCTTCCAACCTTCCTTCTAGCCACTTGGCCATGCTGGTTCTCAATTCAGCCCCAACGCTGGGGGTTCGGGGGTCCGTCCCACCCCACCTGGCCTCAGGCTTTTGTGGGGGGGTGTCAGGGACCCCTCCCGTGGACTCCATCCCCTACTTTCCGCCGTCAGGGCGCCTCGAATTGGGGCACACGGTCTGCCATCCCCAAAGACAAACGGATCATCATCATCATCAATCGTATTTATTGAGCGCTTACTATGTGCAGAGCACTGTACTAAGCGCTTGGGAAGTACAAATTGGCAACACACAGAGACAGTCCCTACCCAACAGTGGGCTCACAGTCTAAAAGGGGGAGACAGAGAACAAACGTTTCCCTCCACACAACCCAGCGAATCCTCCCTTTCTCCCCGGGGATTCGGCCCCGGGAGTCAATTCACTGGTGTGGGCCTGTCTGACCTCCATCTGTCCATCCATTCTCTCTACCCCCCCACCTGTCCCCCCAAAAGCCTTTCCCCGTTGTGCAGGTCTCCTTACTGGGTGCAGAGCATTCATTCAGTCGTATTTATTGAGGGTTTACTGTGTGCAGAGCAGTAAGCGCTTAGTACAGTGCTCTGCACACAGTAAGAGCTCCATAAATACGATTGAATGAAGTACGAGTTGGCAACATAGACGGTCCCTACCCAACAACGGGCTCACAGTCTAGAAGGGGGAGACAGACAACAAAACAGAACACGTGGATGGGTGTCAAGTCCGTCAGAAGAAATAGACTTAAAGCTAAATGCACATCATTAACAAAATAAATAGAATAGTCAATCTGTACAAGTAAAATAGAGTAATCAATCTGTACAAATATATATACAGGGGCTGTGGGGAGGGGAAGGAGGTAGGGCTGAGGGGATGGGGAGGAGGAGAGGAAAAAGGGGGCTCAGTCTGGGAAGGCCTCTTGGAGGAGGTGAGCTCTCAGTAGGGCTGTGAAGGGAGGAAGAGAGCTAGCTTGGTGGAGCACTGTACTAAGCACTCAAAGGAGTACAGTACAGCGGAGTTGGTAGACACATTCCCTGCCCATGAGCTCACGGTCTAGAGGAATGGTAAAGAACCTCATCCTCTTTGCTCCTCATCCAGACAGAAGCTCGCTGTGGACAGGGAATGAGTCTGGTTTGTTTTTTGAAAAATTCTGTGCTCTCCCAAGCACGTAATACAGTGTTCTGCGCACAGTAAGCACTCAATGAGTACGATCAAACGAAAGAATGAATGAATGAATGACCACCGAGGGCCTTGGTGCCCATTCATTCATTCATTCGATCGTATTTATAGAGCGCTTACTCATCATCATCATCAATCGTTTTTATTGAGCGCTTACTGTGTGCAGAGCACTGTACTAAGCCCTTGGGAAATACAAGTTGGCATTGTGTAGGGACGGTCCCCACCCAACAACGGGCTCACTGTCTAGAAGGGGGAGACAGACAACAAAACATGGAGACAGGTGTCAAAATCGTCAGAACAAATAGAATTAAAGCTAAATGCACACCATTAACAAAATAAATAGATTGGTCAATATGTACAAGTAAAATAAATAGAGTAATCAATCTGTACAAATATATATACAGGTGCCGTGGGGAGGGGAAGGAGGTAGGGCGGAGGGGATGGGGAGGAGGGGTGGAAAAAGGGGGCTCAGGGTGGGAAGGCCTCTTGGAGGAGGTGAGCTCTCAGTAGGGCTTTGAAGGGAGGAAGAGAGCTAGCTTGGCGGATGTGTAGAGCACTGTACTAAGCACTTATTCATTCATTATCATATTGAGCGCTTACTGTGTGCAGAGCACTGTACTAAGCGCTTGGGAAGTCCAAGTTGGCAACATCTAGAGACAGTCCCTACCTAACAGCGGGCTCACAGCCTAGAAGGGGGAGACAGACAACAAAACATGGAGACAGGTGTCAAAATCGTCAGAACTAATAAAATTAAAGCTAAATCAATCAATCGTATTTATTGAGCGCTTACTATGTGCAGAGCACTGTACTAAGCGCTTAGCACTGTACTAATGTACATCGTTAACAAAGTAAATAGATTGGTCAATATGTACAAGTAAAATAAACAGAGTAATCAATCTGTACAAATATATATACAGGTGCTGTGGGGAGGGGAAGGAGGTAGGGCGGGGGGGATGGGGAGGAGGAGAGGAAGGAGGGGGCTCAGTGTGGGAAGGAGCAGGTGCAGCGGCCGAAAGCGCCTTCCGTCCGGCCACCCAAAACCTGGGGTCAGTGGAACTTCCCAAGCGCTTAGTACAGTGCTCTGCACACAGTAAGCGCTCAATAAATACGATTGAAAGAATGAATAGGGGCCCGCAGGGAGCCGGGCCCTTTGGGCGTCGTAGCCCATCACGGGCTGGCAGCAGGCCTGGAAATGGCCCTCTAGACTGTGAGCCCACTGTCGGGTAGGGACCGTCTCTATATGTTGCCAACTTGTACTTCCCAAGCGCTTAGTACAGTGCTCTGCACTCAGTAAGCGCTCCGTAAATACGATTGAATGAATGAACGGGTGATGGAGTGGAGTCGGATCGCTTGTCGAGAGTTGTCGGTGCCGGGCGGCCGTGGTTGTTGTGGTGTCAGTGGGACATCTGGCATTGCCTCTGAGCCCCGAGCAGCCGGGAGAGGCCTGCCCCATGCTCAGCCAGCCCCTGGACAGCGGGAATGCTCCGTTCCCGTCGCCTTGGGTCCCGGACGCTGGCGACTCTCGCTTCCCAACGGATCGGTGCCTTCGAGGGTCTCCCCTTCCTGTGCCGCTGCTGTGTGCCGCCTGCTCCAACCCGGGAGCGGGCAGGAGAGCACGATCTAGGTCCAGAGCTCCTCCCTTGAGGACAGGAGACGTGGGTTTGGCTTGCGGAGCTCTGCCGGAGCTCAGGAAATCTCTCGGATAATAATAATGACGGCATTTATTAAGCGCTTACTGTGTGCAAAGCACCGTTCTAAGCGCTGGGGAGGTTACAAGGTGATCAGGTTGCCCCACGGGGGGCTCACAGTCTTCATCCCCATTTTACAGGAAGCTGGCAGCCTGCTGCTCCTGGGACCGCGTAGGGCAGGGGCACTGGAAACGTGAGCAGATCACCCCGCGACTTCATCTTTTCCAAATATGATGGATCTGGGATCAGTGGACAGGCTTGGAAATGAGAGAGAGAAAGAGTGTGTGTGTGTTTTAACTGTTCCACCAGAACAGTGCATTTGTGCAAATGGTGAGAGAACACCCTTACATTCCGGGCTGCTCTTGCTTACGGCTTTGTCCCAGAGGCCTTTGGTTGGGACTGTTGTCCCGTGGTGTACGGCAGCTAACTTTTAACTGTCGGATGAAAAAGAACTCGGCATCTGAGACGAGGTTGGGAAGGGAATCGGTTTTTGCAAGGCTTTCGGAAGCGGGGAGCCGGACCCCGTTGGGTGGGACGTCCCTAGCCGGGAGGCCGTGTGGCCAAGTGGACGGAGCACGGGGCTGAGCATCTTGGGGCCCAGCTCTGTCCCCAGCCTGCTGTGTGACCTTCAGGACGCTGGGCCATTTATCCTTCCCTTTCCCACAGCACCTGTATATATGTATATATGTTTGTACATATTTATTACTCTATTTATTTATTTTATTTGTACATATCTATTCTATTTATTTTATTTTGTTAGTATGTTTGGTTTTGTACTCTGTCTCCCCCTTCTAGACTGTGAGCCCACTGTTGGGTAGGGACCGTCTCTATATGTTGCCAGCTTGTACATCCCAAGCGCTTAGTACAGTGCTCTGCACACAGTAAGCGCTCAATAAATACGATTGATTGATTGATTGTACATATTTATTACTCTATTTATTTTATTTGTACATATCTATTCTATTTATTTTATTTTGTTAGTATGTTTGGTTTTGTTCTCTGTCTCCCCCTTTTAGACTGTGAGCCCACTGTTGGGTAGGGACTGTCTCTATATGTTGCCAATTTGTACTTCCCAAGCGCTTAGTATAGTGCTCTGCACATAGTAAGCGCTCAGTAAATGTGATTGATGATGATGATGATGGGCCATTTATCCTTTATAATACATTATAAAGGATACATTATACAATTATATACATTGTATATAATGTATTGGGCCATTTATAATACAATCCTTCCCTTCCCCACAGCACCTGTATATACGTATATATGTCTGTACATGTTTATTACTCTATTTTACTTGTACATATCTATTCTATTTATTTTATTTTGTTAGTATGTTTGGTTTTGTTCCCTGTCTCCCCCTTTTAGACTGTGAGCCCACTGTTGGGTAGGGACTGTCTCTATATGTTGCCAACTTGGACTTCCCAAGCGCTTAGTACAGTGCTCTGCACACAGTAAGTGCTCAATAAATATGATTGAGTGATTGGGCCTCAGTGTCCTCCCCTCCTTAGACGCCCAGGATGGGCAGGGTGGGTGTCCGATTGGATCATCCTCAAAGGCCCTAGTATTTAGCACATAGTCCTGAGCCAAATCAGCGCTGAAGACCTAGTGATGAGGAGATTAGTGATGTGGAGATGAGGTGATGAGGAGATTAAGGAATACTTAAATAAGTATTTATTTTACTTGCACATATTTACTATTCTGTTTAATTTATTTTCTTAATATATTTTGTTTTGGTGTCTTTCTCCCCCTTCTAGGCTGAGAGCCCGCTGTTGGGTAGGGACTGTCTCTATGTGTTGCCGACTTGTACTTCCCAAGCGCTTAGTGCAGTGCTCTGCACACAGGAAGCGCTCAATAAATACGATTGATTGATTGAGATGCGGGGCCTGGTTGTCAGCAAGGACGCCAGGTCGGGCCGAGAGGAATCAGGGTGGTATTCCAGGGTCCCAGATGCAGAAGCAGCGCGGCTTTTTGGATAGAGCCTGGGCCTAGGAATCAGAAGGACCTGGCTTCCCATTCCGGCTCTGCCACTTGTCTGCTGTGTGACCTGGGGCGAATCACTCGACTGCTCTCAGTTGCCTCATAGGGAAATTGGGGATGAAGACTGAGCCCCGTGTGGGCCAGGGACTGCATCCGACCCGATTTGTTTGTATCCACCTCTCGCTTAGTACGGTACCTGGCACATAGTAAGCGCTTAATAAATACTACAACTATTATTGTTGCCAAAAATCCCAGAAAATCAGTCCGCCCGGCCGGCCAGTTCCCCATCCCCATATCCATTCATTCATTCAATCGTATTTATTGAGCGCTTACTGTGTGCAGAGCACTGTACTAAGCGCTTGGGAAGTACAAGTTGGCAACATATAGAGACGGGCCCTACCCAACACCGGGCTCACTGTCTAGAAGGGGGTGACAGACAACAAAATATATTAATAAAATAAAATAAATAGAATAGTAAATATGTACAAGTAAAATAAATGGAGTAATAAATCTGTACAAACATATATACAGGTGCTGTGGGGAGGGGAAGAAGGTAGGGCGGGGGGGGATGGGGATGAGGAGAGGAAGGAGGGGGCTCAGTCTGGGAAGGCCTTCTGGAGGAGGTGAGCTCTCAGTAGGGCTTTGAAGGGAGGAAGAGAGCTAGCTTGGTGGATGTGCGGAGGGAAGGCATTCCAGGCCAGGATGTGGGCAGGGGGTTGACGACGGGACAGGCGAGAACGAGGTACACTGAGGAGGTGAGCGGCGGCAGAGGGGTGGAGTGTGCAG
Organism: Tachyglossus aculeatus; assembly: GCF_015852505.1. NCBI lineage: Eukaryota > Metazoa > Chordata > Mammalia > Monotremata > Tachyglossidae > Tachyglossus > Tachyglossus aculeatus. The sequence continues at coordinate 60,210,763 of NC_052071.1, forward strand.
GCTGGGCCGGAGAAGGAGAGAAGGGAGGTGAGGTAGGAGGGGGCGAGGGGATGGACAGCCTTGAAGCCCAGGGTGAGGAGTTTCTGCCTGATGAGTAGGTTGACTGGTAGCCACTGGAGATTTTTGAGGAGGGGAGTAACATGCCCAGAGCGTTTCTGCACAAAGATGATCCGGGCAGCAGCGTGAAGTATAGACTGAAGTGGGGGGAGACAGGAGGATGGGAGATCAGAGAGGAGGCTGATGCAGTAATCCAGTCAGGATGGGATGAGAGATTGAACCAGCAGGGTAGTGGTTTGGTTGGAGAGGAAAGGGTGGATCTTGGCGATGTTGCGAAGGTGAGACCGGCAGGTTTTGGTGATGGATCGGATGTGAGGGGTGAACGAGAAAGCAGAGTCGAGGATGACACCGAGGTTGCGGGCTTGTGAGACGGGAAGGATGGTAGTGCCGTCTACAGTGATGGGAAAGTCAGGGAGAGGGCAGGGTTTGGGAGGGAAGATAAGGAGTTCAGTCTTGGACATGTTGAGTTTTAGATGGCGGGCAGACATCCAGATGGAGATTTCTTGAAGGTAGGAGGAGACACGAGCCTGAAGGGAGGGAGAGAGAGCAGGGGCAGAGATGTAGATTTGGGTGTCATCAGCGAGGAGATGATAGTTGAAGCCGTGGGAGCAAATGAGTTCACCGAGGGAGTGAGTGTAGATAGAGAACAGAAGGGGACCAAGAATTGACCCTTGAGGAACCCCTACAATAAGGGGATGGGAGTGGGAGGAGGAGCCCGCTAAAGAGACTGAGAATGAACGGCCAGAGAGATAAGAGGAGAACCAGGACAGGACAGAGTCTGTGAAGCCATGGTTGGATAAACGTGTTAAGGAGAAGGGGGTGGTCCACAGTGTCGAAGGCAGCTGAGAGGTCGAGGAGGATTAGGATAGAGTAGGAGCCGTCGGATTTGGCAAGCAGGACGTCATTGGTGACCTTTGAGAGGGCAGTTTCGGTGGAATGTAGGGGACAGAAGCCACCAGATTGAAGGGCGTCGAGGAGAGAGTTGGCGTTGAGGAATTTGAGGCGACGGGTGTAGACGACTCGTTCAAGGAGTTTGGAAAGGAATGGTAGGAGGGAGATAGGGCGATAACTAGAAGGGGAGGTGGGGTCAAGAGAGGGTTGAGAGTCAACCCTCAAGAGAGGTTTGAGGGTCAAGAGAGCCCCAAAGGCCCCTGAGGGCTGCATTCCCGGCCATGTGCACGTTGTAGCCCCCGCCCCACCGCCCGGCCGCTTGTGGTCAGCCGTCCCTCTTGCTGTGCATCCCTCCTCCTGGGCAGATATGCTCCCCCGATTCCCCGGCGGCATTTCTCCGGAGCGTGAGGCTCCAACGGGAAGGAGCGGCCCGGCCTGCGGCCTCCGGAGGACAGGAAGCGGGGTTGGGCGGTGGTCACGGCTCCTCAGAGTTGGCCACAGGGATGGCACAGTCCCATTCGGTGGGCTGCTTGCGGGGCGTTTAGCTTCGGCATTTCCTTTTCCCCCGCTCCCCATCTCCTCCCCAGAATCGGAGGCTGGTGGGCTTGCCATCTAAAATCTTGGTGCTTGTGTTTCCATTTATTTATGGATTGTTTTCAATCAATCAATCAATCGTATTTATTGAGCGCTTACTGTGTGCAGAGCACTGTACTAAGCACTTGGGAAGTACAAGTTGGCAACATATAGAGACAGTCCCTACCCAACAGTGGGCTCACAGTCTAAAAGTCTAATACCATTGTTTTAATGGTATTCGTTAAGTGCTCACTTTCCAGGCACTGTACTAAGCGCTGCGGTAGATATAAGCTTGGACACAGTCCATGTCACTCATGCTGCTCACAGTCTTAACCCCCATTTTACAGATGAGGTCATTAAGGCACTGAGAAGTGAAGTGACTTCCCCAAGGTCACACAGCAGAATTAGAACACAGGTCCTTCCGACCCTGGGTCAGAAGATTGGGTGCCGAATGATCCCGAGAAAGAGCACGGGCTTGGGAGTAAGTGGTCGAGAGGTTCGCCACTTTTCTGCTGTGTGACCTTGGGCAAGCCTAACTTCTCTGGGCGTCAGTTACCTCACCTGTAAAATGGGGATTAAGACTGTGAGCCCCACATGGGACAACCTGGTTACCTTCATGGCTCAGTGGAAAGAGTACGGGCTTTGGAGTCAGAGGTCATGGGTTCAAATCCCGGCTCCGCCAACTGTCGGCTGGGTGACTTTGGGCAAGTCACTCAACTTCTCTGTGCCTCAGTTCCCTCATCTGTAAAGTGGGGATTAAGACTGTGAGCCCCATGTGGGACAACCTGATCACCTTGTATCCCACCAGCACTTAGAGCATGCTTGGCACTTAACAAATACCATTATTATTATTATCCCAGTGCGTAGAACAATGCTCGGCACATAGTAAGTGCTTAACAAGTACCATAATTACTATTATTAGAGAGAGAAAAAGAGAGAGAGAGAAAGAAAGAAAGCGGGAAAGAAAGAAATAAAGAAAAGAAAAGAAGAGAAAGACTGAGAAAAGAGAAAGAAAAAGCAGGCTGCTGGAACCGGGCGGCTCCCATGCCAGAATAGACATGCCTGTATATATGTATATATGTTTGTACATATTTATTACTCTATTTTACTTGTACATATCTATTCTATTTATTTTATTTTGTTAGTATGTTTGGTTTTGTTCTCTGTCTCCCCCTTTTAGACTGTGAGCCCACTGTTGGGTAGGGACTGTCTCTATATGTTGCCAATTTGTACTTCCCAAGCGCTTAGTACAGTGCTCTGCACATAGTAAGCGCTCAATAAATACGATTGATGACGATGATGATAGAGCTTTGGCCGTGGGGGCCAGAGGGAAATCCGGGCTGGTCGCTGCCCCCTGGTTCGTTGGGGACTATGGGGTGAGAGAGGGGGCCCCGGGGGGCAAGACCCCTATGTGGAGGCGGTGACGGAGGGGGAGTTTGGGTGAGCCCAATTGCTCTTTTCCGTGACATCTCTGGTGATGCCCAGGTGACCAGCAGGTGCCTGCGTGGCCGAAGAGGGTGGTGCCGGACCCTCGGTCCCATGGTACCCTCGGTACCCGCGGGCCCCCGGATGTGTGCAAAAACCAGCCCGGCCCGCGCTAGAGAAACGTCCCCTTTCTGAGGGCCGTGGGGGACCGGGCGGGCTCCGTCCCGGTGGCCCGACGTGGCTTCCCCGGCCCTCGTGGTCCCGTCTAGGTGGCGGCCAACGCCCACATCCCCCCGAACTACCTCCTGAAGATCTGCGAGCGGGTCGGCCCGCTGCTGGAGAGGGAGATCCCGCAGAGCGTGCCCGGGATCCAGACGCTGCTGGGCGGGGGCCGCCAGTCCCTGCTGCGGGCGGCGAAAGGTGAGGTGCGCGGCCGGCCGGGGGGCGGGGGGGGGCTGGAGCGGGCCCCGGGGGCTCCCCGTCTCCCCTGTCGGAGTGGGTCAGCGGGGAGCCTGGCTCGGAAGGCCCCAGAATGGGCGGCGAGAGCGGGCGGGCACGGCCCGATCGCGGACCCGCCGAGAGGTCAATGCCGGCCTTGGCCCGGACCACGAGCTTCCCAGCCGAGGTCCGAATCCCAGCGCACAGACGCGGGGGACCACGCGGGCGACCGAAACCCCAGTCACGGGCCCAGCCAGCCGCGTTCTCCGGCCTAGACTGTCGCCACACGCCGTGGAATGGCTCGGCCTTCGCCGCCCTGCGCCGGGGAAGACCTCCGGAGCTGCCCGCCAACTACGTGAAGCCTCCAAACGTGGGTGAGTGGTGCCCGGCCGCGGTCCCCTTCCCCGCCGTCCCTCCGTGTGCCCAGTGCTGGGCACAGATGACCCCGGGGAGAGTCGGGCGCGGGTCCCCGGGGCTCACGGGGCGAGAGCCCAGTCGGGGAGGGGTCGGGGCCGGGCGCCTGAGGAGAGACGAAGCTCAGTCGGGCAGGACTGGTGGTCGGGGGGCCACCGCCCGGTCGTGCAGAGTCCAGAGGCGGGTTCCTCCAGCCAGGGTTGGCATTGCTGGCGGCAGGGGCCCCCCCATCGGCCCCGTCCAGCTCGTGGAAGTGCCCGGAGGGCGGAGCTCGTGCCTCCGAAGGCCTCTGAAAAAAGTAGCGGACCCGGGCCTCGATTTGATCAGGTTTTCTTAGTATGAGCCCCTTTTCCGGCAACTCTGTCTCACGTGTGCCCTTGTAAGTTCAGCGGGCGGGCTTTTGTTTTCCTGGCCTCCGTTCCGACATTTCCCCATTTTCTTGAACACTGGGGCGGCGATGAGTAGGGGAATAAGAGGGTTTCTGTCGGTCTTTTACCGGACACTTGGCTGCCTGCCGAGCACCACGGTGGCCGGGTGCCCGCTGCGGAAGGGGAAGCTGTGGTGGGCAGCCGGGAGCGTCCGATGAAAGGGGCAGACAAGGGGAGGGCGAGCAGCTTCAGGGCCGCACACAGCACTTAGTTCAGTGTTCTGCACACGGTAAGCGCTCAGTAAACATGACTGGTGGATGTGGATCAGGGAGGGTCGTGGGGCCCCCCGGGTGTGGGCCTAGTTTGGACTCGGTCCCTCGGAGGCCCTGGGCCACCACTCCTCGACTGAGGTGGGCACACCGGGCGAGGCAGGAGGGCACTCTGTGAGTTCGTCCCATGTGGGGCTCACAATCTTAATCCCCATTTGACAGATGAGGTAACTGAGGCCCAGAGAAGTGAAGTGACTTGCCCAAAGTCACACAGCTGACAATTGGCGGATCCGGGATTTGAACCCATGACCTCTGACTCCAAAGCCCGGCTCTTTCCACTGAGCCACGCTGCTTCTCTACCGTACCCCGCAGTAGTCAGGGCGGGGTAGGATAAGTGCTTGGATCAGCACGGTAGCCGTTTGGATGGAGAGGAGAGGGCGGATTTCAGCGACGCTGTGAAGGTAGAACCGACAGGATTTGGTGACAGACTGAATATTCGGGTTGAACGAGAGAGAGATGAGTCGAGGACGCCGCCGAGGTTCCGGGCTCAGCAGACGGGGAGGCTGGTGGTGCTGTCTACAGTGATGGGAAAGTATGTTGCCAACTTGTACTTCCCAAGCGCTTAGTACAGTGCTCTGCACACAGTAAGCGCTCAATAAATACGATTGATTGATTGGAGGTCAGGGATCACCTACAGACTAGAGATGATGAAATCCAGCGTGTGTCTGAGTGGGTGAGGCGGAGAGGGGCGGGAAGTTGATGGAGAAGTTGACGGAGTTGAAGAGTGGGAGGAAACAGGCACCAGAGAGCCGTCAGGGATGTCCAGGGAGGAAGTTGACGTCCCCAAGGCTCAGTCAGCTCTCTTGGCTGCACTTCCACACTTTGCTCCCCCGAAGCTGACCTCTTCAGTGGGCCTCCTTCTCGTCATCGCTCTCACCACCTGCTTCTTGCTCATGGTCTCTCTCCTGTCTGAAACTCCCTTCCCTTTCACGTCGCGGAAAGCAGACCACCACTCTCCCTGTCTTCGAGGCCCTCCCGAAGCCACATCAACCCCAGGAGGCCTTTCCCGACTGATTGATTTCTTATTTCCCCACCTTCTAGCTATAACTACCACGCCACCCGTGCCCCGATCCCCTCGCTCTGTGGCACTTAGATCCGCATCTTCGTCCCCCGTAGCCTCCTCCCGTCTCTAATTGATGGCAGCGTCTGCCTCTCTTCCTAGATTGTAAGCTCCTTGAGGACCGGGATGGTGCCTTCTACCTGGAAGGTATCGTCCTCTACGAAACGCTTAGTTCAAGAGGTGGTCGGGCATCACTCTCGATTGCGTGATAGAAGCAGGTGGTGACGGGAGCGGTGTTCCCCATCACCCGTCCCGTTGCCTTGGGTCCACATCCCGTTGTTCTGCAGGTGGCCTGCCCGGGGCTGGCCTTGGTATACCTTTCGGGGGGCTTGTGGGGACCAGCGAACTGTGTCTGGCGGTCCTTGGGGGAGTGCCATCCTGTCTCACCTCGCCACAGAGCAGAGGGTGACCGTTCAGGAATCGGTCTCCAGGCCGATTCCTGTCTCCAGTGTCCCGGCAGGACTCGTTCCGGTTCCGGAGATCCACGGTCCCCGCTGTCACGGGGAGGTGGTGTACTGACCCGCTCTGACGCCGGGTACCCGGCCGGCCCGGCCTGGAGCTGATGATGGTCTCTGCCATCCAGCCCCTGCACAGATGGGGACTCGCCCGCATCCCCGGCTCTGACCCCAGTCCTCCGACTTTCCAGCCCCCGGCTCTCTAGGTCTGTGGCCCCCTGCTCTCCGACTCGCTGGCCCCTGGCTCTCCAGGACCCTGGCTGCCGGTTCTCTCGCTTTCTGAGCCCAACTCGCCAGCTCTCTGGCCCCCGTTCTCCAGGTCTCTGGCCCCCGTGTGTCCAGGTCTCTGATCCCTGCTTTCTGGCCCCCTGGCTCTCCGGCCCCCGGCTTTCTAGGTCTCTGGCTCTCTGGCCTCCGACTCTCTGGCCCCTGGCTCTCCAGATCCCTGGCCCCTGGCTCTCTGGCTCTTTGATCCTTGGTTCCCCTGCTCTCTGACCCCCAGGTCTCTGGCCCTCTGCTCTACCCGCTTTCATCAGTGCTTAGTACAGTGCTCTGTGCACAGTAAGCACTCAATAAATACGATTGAGTGAATGAATGAATCAGCGCCAGCTGGGAGACTCTGTAATTAAAGGGCTCCTCGGGCACAGCAAGCGTGTCGGCTTCCCTGAGCTCCCGCCGGCTGGGAGCCCCGCCACCATCTCTGCGTGCCACGCTGCCTTTGAAGTCGGCCAGTGGTTCAAGGGGTGGAGGAAGCCCCAGGAAATGAGCGTGGGCATGTGGGCATTCTCCAGCTGTGCCTCATTGCCGCCCCGGCAGGGGAGGGGGCAGCCCTGGGGCCGGTGGCGAGTGAAGACTGAGCCTGGGGAGGTCGTGGGGGCTGCTGCCATTGCTTTGGGGGTGGGCGATGGCAGGTACAATGGGGAGGGACGTCGGCCCCCTCAGGGGTGGCGTGGCGGGCATCTCCTTCCCTCAGACCCTGCAGCTATGGGCATGTTGGGTGGATTTCCCCTGCCCTTCCCTACGCCCTGGCAGCTGTTCAGACTGGGGCACAGTAGGGTGAGGTGGCCCCCTCCGAGGTGTGAAATGGACCAGGGGTCCTAGAAGGGTGAAAGTGGGCAGTACTGGGCATCTGAGCACGATTGGGACCTGTGATAGGGTGGGGCTCGGGCAGCCCGAGCCCGCAGCCGCAGGAGATGAAGGTGTGGCCCCTCGGAGGAGGTTTTCCGGGGACGGACGGACGGATGGATGATCGGATGGTCTGGCGACAGACGGATGACCGGATGATCTGGCGGTGGCGTGCCCGGCCCCAGTGGGCCGGCTCGGTGGGCCCGTTGTGTCCTCCTGAGACATTGGCTGTTGTCGGTCAGGGAGCAGAGAGAGTGACCGGTGGTCTGCAGATGGCAGTGGATGGAGAGGTGGGCTTGTGTCCCTCCCCACTCCCCCCGAGGGGTAGGTGACGCGCCAGTGGCTGAAGAGTGTAGCCCCAATCACAATGCCGTGCCCCGGGCCGGGGGTCAGGTGGTGGCCACGTCTCCGGCCGGGCACTGACCTTTTCATCCAGCAATGGGGTATCGAGGCCGCAGGAGCGGCGCGGCCTACCGTCCCGAGCACAGGCCTGGAGTCCGAAGGACCTGGGTTCCAATCCCGGCTCCTCCACTTGTCTGCTGTGGGACCTTGGACAAGTCACTTCACTTCTCCATGTCTCAGTTACCTCGTCTGCAAAACAGGGATGAAGACTGGGAGCCCCATGTGGGACATGGGCCGCATCCAACCCGATTACCTTGTATCTAGCCCGGCGCTTAGAACGGTACCTGGCCCGTAGTAAGTGCTTAACAAATACCATTAAAAAAAAAAAAAGGATTGGTTCTCGGGGCCTCTCAGGCAGGAACCGGTGTGCCTCAATCAATCAGTGATACTTACTGAGCACTTACGGCAGGCAAAGCACTGAATTAAGTGCTTCGGAGTGTGCAGTAGAAGAGAGTCAGCACGACCTAGTGGCTAGAGCCCGGGCTTGGGTGTCAGAATGTCCTGAGTTCTAATCCCAGCTCCGCCACTTGTCTGCTGTGTGACCTTAGGGAGGTCACTTCACTTATCTGGGCCTCAGTTGTCGCATCTGTAAACTGGGGATTGAGACCGTGAGCCCCACATGGGACAGGGACTGTGTCCAATCCGATTTGATCGTATCCACCCCGGCACGTGGTACGGTGCCCGGTACATAGTAAGCGCCTAACAAATACCAAAATTATTAGAGTCGATGGATACGATCCCTGCCTATCCAGTGTTTATGGTCTAGAGGGGGAGACAGACACTGAAATAAATACAGATGAGGGAAATGGCATAGTTTAAGGCTCTGTACCTAAGTGCTGTGGGGCTGGTATATATGTTGCCAACTTGTACTTCCCAAGCACTTAGTACAGTGCTCTGCACACAGTAAGCGCTCAATAAATACGATTGATTGATTGGTGAATAGCAACTGCTTAAGGGGTAATAATAATAATAATAATAATAATGGCATTTATTAAGCGCTTACTACGTGCAAAGCACTGTTCTAAGCACTGGGGAGGATACAAGGTGATCAGGTTGTCCCACGGGGGGCTCACAGTCTTCATCCCCATTTTACAGATAAGGTAACTGAGGCGCAGAGTAGTTAAGTGATTTGCCCAAAGTCACACAGCTGACAACTGGTGGAGCCGGGATTTGAACCCCTGACCTCTGACTCCAAAGCCCGGGCTCTTTCCACTGAGCCACGCTGCTTCCAATCACAGAGGTGATGCAGAAGGGAGAGGGAGTAGGGGAAACGTGGGCTTAGTGGAGAAGGCCTCTTGGAGGAGATGGGATTTTAGGAGGGCTTGGAAGGTGTGGAGAGTGGAGGATGGTCAGAGGTGATGTGGGGGCGGCGGGGGAGTTCCAGGCCAGAGAGAGGACGTGGGCGAGGGGTTCGGCGGGGAGACAGACGAGATGAAGGTAGGGTGAGTAAGTTGGCCTTAGAGGAAAGGTAACTCCCTCCCCTTTCCCATCTGCCTACCTCCTCTCCCTTCTCTCCTTCTACAGCCCACCCCGCACCCTCCGCTCCTCTGCTGCTAATCTCCTCACCGTACCTCGTTCTCGCCTGTCCCACCATTGACCCCCGGCCCACGTCATCCCCCAGGCCTGGAATGCCCTCCCTCTGCCCATCCGCCAAGCTAGCTCTCTTCCTCCCTTCAAGGCCCTCCTGAGAGCTCACCTCCTCCAGGAGGCCTTCCCAGACTGAGCTCCTTCCTTCCTCTCCCCCTCGTCCCCCTCTCCATCCCCACCATCTTACCTCCTTCCCTTCCCCACAGCACCTGTATATATGTTTGTACATATTATTACTCTATTTATTTATTTTACTTGTACCTATCTATTCTATTTATTTTATTTTGTTAGTATGTTTGGTTTTGTTCTCTGTCTCCCCCTTTTAGACTGTGAGCCCACTGTTGGGTAGGGACTGTCTCTACATGTTGCCAACCTGTACTTCCCAGGAGCTTAGTACAGTGCTCTGCACACAGTAAGCGCTCAATAAATTCGATTGATGACGATTGATGATGATCTGCCATTCATTCACTCGTATTTATTGAGCGCTTACTGTGTGCAGAGCACTGTACTATATGTACCTGTATATATGTATATATGTTTGTACATATTTATTACTCTTTTTATTTATTTATTTTACTTGTACATATCTATTCTATTTTATTTTGTTAATATGTTTGGTTTTGTTCTCTGTCTCCCCCTTCTAGACTGTGAGCCCACTGTTGGGTAGGGACCGTCTCTATATGTTGCCAACTTGTACTTCCCAAGCGCCTAGTACAGTGCTCTGCGCACAGTAAGCGCTCAATAAATGCCATTGATTGGTTGATTACTAAGCGCTTGGGAAGTACAAGTTGGCAACATATAGAGACGGTCCCTACCCAACAGCGGGCTCCCAGTCTAGAAGAACCCCGCCAGAACCCCGAGGGTGAGTAGGTTGGCTTGAGAGGGACGAAGAGTGCAAGCTGGAGTATAGTGGGACAAGAGAGCAGACAGGCAGGAGGACGAGAGCAAATGGAGCGCCTTAAAACCGGCGGGGAGGAGTTTCTCCCCCTTTTAGACTGTGAGCCCACTGTTGGGTAGGGACTGTCTCTATATGTTGCCAACTTGGACTTCCCAAGCGCTTAGTACAGTGCTCCGCATACAGTAAGCGCTCAATAAATACGATTGATTGATTGATTGATTTCTGCAGGTGCTGGTGGTGGGTTCTCTCTCTCTCTCTGTCTGTCTCTCTGTCTCTGCCACTGTTTGGAGAAGTAGCCAGCTGTGGCCCCCCCGTTTTTCCAGTGAACATCACCTCGGCCCGACAGCTGACCGGGTGCGGCCGTTTCAGCCACATGCTCCCCACGTCTGCCTACCAGCACATGAAGATGCACAAGAGGATTCTGGGCCACCTGTCATCCGTCTACTGCGTGGCGTTCGACCGCAGCGGGCGGCGGGTCTTTACTGTGAGTGAGGGGCCCGGCCCTGGGCGGGGGGTCTGGGGAGGGGGCGCCGCCCACCCTCAGGCCCCGGACCGGTCTGGCCCGGCGGCCTGGCCCGCCCCAGGTGCCCACTGCCACCCCCACCCACCCTGGAGCGGCAGCCGGGGACTCTCGGGGGGTGGAGAGGGGGCTGCCTGGCCAGCTTCCTCGGTGGCCCAGGTCTTGGTTTCTCTTCATTCATTCATTCATTCATTCATTCAGTCGTATTTATTGAGCGCTTACCGTGTGCAGAGCACTGCACTAAGCGCTTGGGAAGTCCAAGTTGGCAACATATAGAGACGGTCCCTACCCAACAGCAGGCTCACAGTCTGGAAGGGGGAGACGGGGGGAAACATGTAGACAGGTGTCAAGTCAATCAATCAATCAATCGATCGTATTTATTGAGTGCTTACTCTGTGCAGAGCACTGTACTAAGCGCTTGGGAAGTCCAAGTTGGCAACATATAGAGACGGTCCCTACCCAACAGCGGGCTCACAGTCTAGAAGGGGGAGACGGGGGAAACATGTAGACAGGTGTCTGAGAGCTCACCTCCTCCAGGAGGCCTTCCCAGACTGAGCCCCTTCCTTCCTCTCCCCCTCATCCCCCTCTCCATCCCCCCCATCTTACCTCCTTCCCTTCCCCACAGCACCTGTATATATGTATATATGTTTGTACATATTTATTACTCTATTTATTTTACTTGTACCTATCTATTCTATTTATTTTATTTTGTTAGTATGTTTGGTTTTGTTCTCTGTCTCCCCCTTTTAGACTGTGAGCCCACTGTTGGATAGGGACTGTCTCTATATGTTGCCAACTTGTACTTCCCAAGCGCTTAGTACAGTGCTCTGCACACAGTAAGCGCTCAATAAATACGATTGATGATGATGATGATGATGATGATGATGATGAAGTCGTCAGAACAAATAGATTAAAGCTAAATAATAATAATAATGGCATTTATTAAGCGCTTACTATGTGCAAAGCACTGCACTAAGCACTTGGGAAGTACAAGTTGGCAAAATATAGAGACGGTCCCTACCCAACAGCGGGCTCACAGTCGAGAAGGGGGAGACAGGGGAAAACATGTAGACAGGTGTCAAGTTGTCAGAACAAATAGATTAAAGCTAAATAATAATAATAATAATGGCATTTATTAAGCGCTTACTGTGTGCAAAGCACTGCACTAAGCACTTGGGAAGTACAGGTTGGCAACATATAGAGACGGTCCCTACCCAACAGCGGGCTCACAGTCTAGAAGGGGGAGACGGGGGAAACATGTAGACAGGTGTCAAGTCGTCAGAACAAATAGAATAAAGCTTAATAATAATAATAATGGTATTTATTAAGCTCTTACTATGTGCAAAGCACTGTTCTAAGCACTGGGAAGGTTACAAGGCGATCAGGTTGTCCCCCGGGGGACTCACAGTCTTCATCCCCATTTTACAGATGAGGGAACTGAGGCCCAGAGAAGTCAAGTGACTTGCCCGAAGTCACACAGCTGACAATTGGCGGAGCCGGGATTTGAACCCGTGACCTCTGACTCCAAAGCCCGGGCCCTTTCCACTGAGCCACACTGCTTCTCTCTAAATGCGCATCATTAACAAAATAAATAGAATAGTAAATATGTACAAGTAAAATAAATAGAGTGATAAATCTGTACAAATATGTACAAGTGCTGTGGGGAGGGAAAAGAGGTAGGGCCCCAGGAGGATGGGGAGGAGGAGAGGAAAAAGGGGGCTCAGTCTGATTATTGGCAGCGTGTTATGCTGTAGACGAGATAATCTCATCCAGGTTATCGACAACTTGAACGTCTCGGGTGGGAAGCCTTGGTTTTGTGCGGTGGTAGGTTTGGGCTCTTGGATCATTTTTCTTAGAACAGTGCTTTTCACATAGTAAGCGCTTAACAAATGCCATCATCATTATTATTATTATTCCACAAAGCTTAAAGCATTTTCCCCCACAAAGTCTACCGCGACCGCTCCAGCGTCGGTCGTCGCACACTCCCACAGCGGCTGCGAGCCGCCGTCGAAGAAGCGTCCGGTGGCACTTAACTTCTCTGTGCCTCAGTTCCCTCATCTGTAAAATGGGGATGAAGACCGTGAGCCCCCCGTGGGGCAACCTGATCACCTTGTAACCTCCCCAGCGCTTAGGACAGTGCTCTGCCCGTAGTAAGTGCTTAATAAAAATGCCATCACCCTTCACGCATGGCAGTCCCGCTGTTAGACTGTGAGCCCACTGTTGGGTAGGGACTGTCTCTATATGTTGCCAATATGTACTTCCCAGGCGCCTAGTACAGTGCTCTGCACATAGTAAGCGCTCAATAAATGCGATTGATGATGAGAGAGATGTTTGTGACCGTCTCCCCCGTGTGAGTGGAAGCTCCTTGCGGGCAGGGAATGTGTTATCTGCTTGTTTGGTGCTACCGGGTGCCCCGAATGGTGCCCACACCCAGCGGGTGCCCAGTGAATGCCACTGCTTCTGCTCCCGCCGCAGCCTCCAGGCCCTGGCATCCGGGAGGTAGGCGTGAATAGGGAGGCTCCCAGCGAGCGGGTCAGCGCGTGGCCTCGAGGTGGGCGGCCGCGGTCCCCGCTGACCCGAGACCCCCCTCGCCGCCGGCAGAGAGAGCGGGCCCCCTCACCGCGGGTGGCCCCGGGCTCAGCCTGCCTCCGTCCGCAGGGCTCCGACGACTGCCTAGTCAAGATCTGGGCCACGGACGACGGGCGCCTGCTGTCCACGCTGCGGGGCCACTCGGCCGAGATCTCGGACCTGGCGGTCAGCTACGAGAACACGCTCCTCGCCGCGGGCAGCTGCGACAAGGTGGTCAGGGTGTGGTGTCTCCGGACCTGTGCGCCGGTGGCGGTGCTGCAGGGCCACGCCGCCTCCATCACCTCCATCCAGGTGGGGACCAGGTGGGGAGAGCGGGGTTTCGGTCCCGATTCTAATAATAATCATAATGATGGCATTTGTTAAGCGCTTACTATGTGCAAAGCACTGTTCTAGGCGCCGGGGAGGATACAAGGTGATCATATGGTCCCACGCGGGGCTCACAGTCTTCATCCCCGTTTTCCAGATGAGGTCACTGAGGCACGGAGAAGTTGTGACCTGCTCAATCCCAGCGGGGCCGGGATTAGAACCCCTGACCTCAGATGCCCAAGCCCGGGCTCTTTCCATTGAGCCAACTGAGGATTTGAGAGGGAAGGGTGGGAGGAAGGGTGGGAGTGGAATAAAAGCAATAACAATAATTGCAGTATCGGTGCCAAGAACCGAGCTAAATGCTGGAATGGATCCAAAATAAGCAGATTGGAGAGAGTTCCTGCCCCCGCGTCGCACTCACAGTCTTGGTTGGGAGAGCTTAGTGGGAAGACCACGAGTCTGGGAGGCGGAGGACCTCTCTCGTACTCCGAGCGGAGTTGTCTAGTGACTAGAGAACTGGACTGGGAGTCAGAAGGGTCTGCGTTCTCATCCCGGCTCCACCATCTGTCTGCTGTGACCTTGGGCAAGTCGCCTAACTTCTGCGCTTCAGTTCCCTCCTCTGTAAAATGGGAATGTGGGCCGTGTTCAGCGTTCAGTACAGTGCCTGGCACTTAGCAAGTGCTTAGCAGATACCATTAATGAAGAAAAGGGAAAAAAAACTGTTTGAAAGTGTTCTGGGCCCTCGGATGATGCCCTGCAGCTGATATATTTGGGCAGCAAGCCGTAGTAGGAAAAAGAAAGTCCTTTTAAACCTTTGTGGGTAGCTCAGTTTCTTTAGCGCGCCTTCATTTGGCCTCTTCCCTCTCACCCGTAAGTCATCACTTGCCAAACAGTTGTGTCTTCTAGACCAGAAATAGTTCTTTTGAATTCAACTTCCCGTTTTCAGTCCTGTTCCCGTTCCCTGATTTCGTAGCTCCTCACGCCGGGGAAGCAGTGTGGCAGGCCCTGGAGTTAGGGGAACCTGGGTTCTAATCCCAGCCCTGCCACTTGTCTGCCGTGTGACCTTGGGCAAGTCACGTAACTCCTCTGGGCCTCAGTTCCCTCACCTACAAAATGGGGATTCGATATCTGTGCTCCGTCGTACTCAGGCCGTGAGCCCCACGGGGGACCTGATTACCTTGTATCTACCCCAGTGCTTAGTACAGTGCTTGGTACATAGTAAGCGCTTAACAAGTACCACAGCCATTCTCATTAAGCAAGCAAGTCTCTCAGATGGCTCCCCTGCCCACAGGGGTCCATTTAGCAGTGGAGTTGGAGCAGTTGTGTGTTTAAGGGTACTCGGAGGCTTAGTAGATTGGGAGCTGAGAAGGCCCCGGCTCTGGCTTCTTGGGAGCACTGCCGTCCCCGGGGCGCCAGGGTGGCACGACGGGGACCCCGGTCTCGCCCCCTCTCACCTCGATCATTGTCACCCCCAGTTTTGCCCAGCGAGGAAAGGCACGACGCGGTACCTCACCTCCACTGGTGCCGACGGAACCATCTGCTTCTGGCAGTGGCACGCCAGCACCATGAAGTTCAAGTGAGTTTGGATGGCGCCTCCATCGCCCCTGTTTTCCCGTGTCCTCCCGGTCTTTCTGCATGTCCCCCCCGGGTCTTCCCACATTCCCCACAGCCGCTAATGGGGGGCGGAGGGGTCCACACGCCAGCCCGCCTCGGCCTTTCCGGAGCGTGTGGGAGGCAGGTAGTTGGTGGTCATCCACCCCCGCCTCGCTGGGCTGCAGAGCCAGGAAGACCCCTGCCCTGATGGGCCATCCCCCTCTCCCGCCCCGGGACCCTCTGATGGGAGACGTCCCCCCAACAGAGACCGGCCCGTGAAGTTTGCCGAGAGATCCAGGCCCGGCGTTCAGATCTCCTGCTCATCGTTTAGTTCCGGTACGTGACGGCAGTGACCGTTTCCCCGGCTGGCTGAGCCCAAGTCCCGTCTGTTTGGCTAGGCTCGTGGACACCAGCTCGCGTGGCAAGTGCCCTGAGTATGTTGAGAGTTAGCGGGGTTGGGGGTGGTCGGTGGAGGTGTGCCCAGCAAGGTCTCAGCCCCTAGCCCAGCCCGTCTCCTCGCCGGTGAGAGGAGTTGGTTCTAGTGCCGAGGGTTGGCACGGTACCGGGCGATCCGGTGCCCGGAGCCGTCCCCGCGCCTCGCTCACTCCAGCAGCAGGCCCCCGCAGCTGGAAGCATGGGGCAACCCCAGTCAATGAATAATCCTCAGCAAACGGGGGCCAAACTTCCTTCCCCACCAGACTCTTCTGGGGCTTCCAACGATGCCCCCAGCATCCCGTGGCCCTCCCTCTGGGCGTCTCTGGGATGCCGCTGTGCTCCGGCAAGCATCCGGATGGGTTTGGGTTTGAAGTTGTTCTCCTTCCCTGGCCCGTTGGCTGCCGGGAAATCCAACAGGCAGGAAAGAGGTGGGTGGAAGAGAGCCAGGGGCCCGGCTGAGACGCGGACTGGATCGACCAGATAAACCAGAGCTGAGACAGGCCACCATGGGTGGGGGCCCTTTCGACCCAGCGCTGTGTCTGGTCCCTCCCCCTGCTCTGCTCCTGGTCCTTCTTGCTTGTTGCCCCGCATTCTGCTCCCGAAACTGTCTCTGCTGGCCCTGGTGCTGCCCCTCTGGCCCCGGAGGTGACCCCAGCCTGCCCGGCACTCTCCCTGGTCATGCCCCTCCAGCCCCCGGGCCACCCAGGTCCTCCCTCCTCCCGACCTGAGGGTCCCCTTCCAGCCGTCGGGAAGAGCCTGGACAGGAGGCCCCGGCGCCCCTAACCCGGGCCCCGGGTGGTCCCGAGCCAAACGTGGCAGAGCACTGGTGAGACAGACACCCCCCAGGTGGGACCCCCTCTCCGCTGACGGGGCAGGGCTTTCACGGACACGTATCGTTCCCTCAGGAGGCATGTTCATCGCGACGGGTAGCACTGACCACGTGATCCGAGTCTATTACTTGGGCTCAGAGGCCCCAGAGAAGATCGCTGAGTTAGAGTCGCACACGGTAAGTGGGAGGTGCCCACCCTTATTTCGGCGGTGAGGGGAGGGAGTGTCCTCCGTGGGCGACGGTTCTTTGTGCCCCCCAACGCTCTCCAGAACGTGCCAGGGTTTGGCGGGCCGGAGCCTAGCCGGTAGCCTGCTGGCCGCCTCCCCTTCCCCGCCGCTGGCTTCCCCAGACCCCTGCCGCACTCGCCAGCCCGGCTCCTGGCCCAGGTCTTCAGCCTCAATTTGGGATGCCGTTGCGGCATCTCCATGGAAAGTCATAGTGGTGTCCCCCCCATCCAACTCTCTGGGGTGCCAGTTCCCCCACATCTCCCAGGAAACTCCTGGCGCTGCCCCTCCAGCCCCCCTCCCTCCAGCTCCACCCGGCCCCGGCCCGTCCCTGGCTCTGTGCCGGCCGCAGGGTCCCGGGGGGCCTCTCCTCCAGGGCCCGAGCCCCGGGACCGTCCTCGTGGAGCCGGGCGGGGGCCGGGGCGGGAAGAGGCCAGGACCGCCGACTCGTTTCTGGTTGGCCACCTGGCGTTTCTCTGACCAAACCCCGAGCTCCCCTTGAGCATCGTTTCGGCAGCAGCCGGACCGAAGACCCTTTAACCTCCCCACTCGAACCCTCGGCCACACGGACAGCCTCACCCTGAGGACGCTCGTTCCCGAGAACTCCGCAGACGATCTGGGAACGGAATCTGAGCTGTCGGAGCCGAGGAACGGTCCAGGCCGCCTGCCCCCAGCATCCCTTGGCCGCCCCTCTGGGCGTCTCTGGGATGCCGCTGTGCTCCGGCAAGCATCCGATTCCGCCCCCCTCCATCCTGAGTGCCCCCTAGCATCCCCCTCTCCTGGGCAGAGGGGTTTCCCTGCCGTCGGCACACGTGGCACAGCTACTGGGCTGCAGCCCCGGGGCCACGCTGGGCAACTGGCGAGCCAGACGTGACAGTGTTACGGCCCTGGGAATGGCATCAGGATGAAGCCGGGAGGGTCCAAGGCCAGCCCAGAAAGTCCCCGGATGAGGCAGCCGTACTTCCCGTCCACGTTTTCCGTGGAGCCCAAGAGTGGATCTTGCAGATGTTGGCCCGGGGGGTTGTCAGCGAGTGGCCAGACTGCCCCATCCCCGGGAATTTTCCAGGATCACCCAGAGACCCTCTGATTCCTGCCTTCCACTTGGAGTCGGGGGCTACCCAAAGGGCAGAGGGTCCCAGGGTTTCTGGACAGGCCTGGCCACGGACCCCTGGGCTCGGAGGCCAGCTAGCGCTGCTCCTCCGTCCACCAGGATGGAGGGACCGGCTCCCATCAGGGAGGGACGGTGGGGGTGCGCGACACACGTCCCCTAGCAGAGCTCTCCCCGACCCCCCACCCCCGCCACCGGCCCCTCCCCTGGGGAGGCGGCCCCCCGCTGGCCCCCTGCGGATCACCGGTCCCCGAGGGCCAGCTTGGCCGGAGCTTTTCCCCGGCCTGACCGGGTCCCTCGCTTGGCTTTCAGGACAAAGTGGTCGCGGTCCAATTTTGTAACAACGGAGACAGGTGAGCGGGCTCTCGGGGTCCGGGTGGGGACGTGGTGGGGGTGCCCTCTTGGCCACTGCTCTAGAGAGCCGCCCCTCTCTCCCACTAGGCCCACTGGCAGGCTGGGCCCGGACGCTCTCCCTAGAGTGCTGGCTATTGATTGAGGAAGGAGCGAGCCCGTGGGGACCCCCCCTGCTCCCACCACCCCTTCAATCCCTCAGTAATAACCACGGCACCGGGGTGACTGTACACCCCGTGCCGAGTGCTGGGGAGGTTAGAAGGTTATGACGTCAGACACGATCCCTGACCCACCCGGGACTCCCAATCGATCACATCCCCATTTTACAGATGAGGAGATCGAGGGGCACGGAGAGGTTAGGCCAGAGGAGGAGCTGGGACCAGAACTCGAGTCACCTGACTCCCAAACCCGAGGTCTTTCCACTAGGCTGTGTAGCCTCCCCTTGACTTGGTTTCCTCTTCCCTGCCTGCCCGCCGTCCTCCGGTATTGCTGCTGGGGGGCCTGATCTAGCCAGGTTCTGGAAAAGGGGGATTGGGAAAAAAACCCCAACAAGATGAGGTTGTCGTGCCTCAGTTACCTCATCTGTAAAATGGGGATGAAGACTGTGAGCCCCCCGTGGGACAACCTGATCACCTTGTAACCTCCCCAGCGCTTAGAACAGTGCTTGGCACATAGTAAGCGCTTAATAAATGCCATTATTATGATGATGTCCCTTGAAAACAACCGCATAGACACCTCAGAAGCTATCCTGGTTCTGGGGCAGACATCCCAGGCCACTTTGGGAGGGATTAGGGTTCCACTTCCCTTCCCCCTGCCCCTGAAGTCATTCCCGAGGGTGGGTGGGCAGGTAGACCCGGGATGGGGTGGTCTGTCAGAACATCAGGCTACTTTGTTACCTCTCCCTACGTTCTGCCCCTTCTCCCCTCCCTCTCTCCACCCTCGGAAGGCTTTGGTGCTCAACCTTAGAGAAGCAGCGTGGCTCAGTGGAAAGTGCATGGGCTCGGGAGCCGGAGGTCATGGGTTCTACTCCCGGCTCGGCCACGTGTCAGCTGTGTGACTTTGGGCAAGTCACTTCACTTCTCTGTGCCTCAGTCACCTCATCTGTAAAGTGGGGATTAAGACTGTGAGCCCCACGTGGGACAACCTGATCCCCCCCAGCGCTCAGAACAGTGCTTGGCACATAGTAAGCGCTTAATAAATACCATTAAAAAGCAACAACAAAAAAAAACCTTGGGTTCACCCAAGTAGTAGCAGTACTTGTATTTGCTGAGCAACCAAGGCGGGGAGGAGCAGTGTACTGAGCATTTGGGAACATTCAGCAGAAGCGCGAGACCCATTCCCGGCCCACGAAGAGCTTCCACTGAGATGGGCAGGAGGGCCCGGACACAGCGCGGTGGCTCGAGTGGTCAGGATGGGTCACTGATAGCTCAGTTGGCACACCCGTACCCGGGAGCGCAAAGGGCGAGGCTGGCGGAATTGACAGTGCGCCAGGGGCGAGAGTCAGGACTTGAGAACCGGTGTCCCGGGCGATCCCCGGGCAATGACGGGGTGATGTGGAAGGTCCTTCTCCGCCCCCGTCCCCGCAGCCTGCGCTTCGTGAGCGGCAGCCGCGACGGGACAGCCCGGATCTGGCAATACCAGCAGCAGGAGTGGAGAGGCACGGTGCTCGACATGGCCACCAAGATGACGGGGTGAGAGCCGCCCACAGGGCCGGCGCCGGGTCGGGATCACGGCTCTCGGCCAGCCGGGGGTGGGAGGGGGGGTGGCGTCCGCCGACCAGGACCGAGCAGAGCCTCTCCCCACCCCAGCACGTTCCCCAGCCCGTTGGGTCCCTCCGTCCCGGCCCGTCCGTCCCGCTGGGGCCAGGCGCCGTGACCCGAGAGGCAGCGGGACAGAAGCAGGGGTGGGATCCCGCTGTCTGGTCCAGGAGCAGCGGGCCGGCCGGGGAGGACAAAGTGACCAAGCTGAAGGTGACCATGGTGGCGTGGGATCGCTGCGACGTGACGGTCATCACCGCTGTCAACAATTTCCTGCTGAAGGTGTGGCACTCCAGCTCGGGGCAGCTCCTGCACACGCTGTCGGTGAGTGGGCCATCTTCTGGGGTCAGGGCCCTCTCCCCCGCCCTCCTCTAATTCTTGGCTTCCCTCCCCAGCTCTCTCATCCGCCCCTGTCCCTTCCATTTTCCTCCCATCCGGCTCCCCTTTGGCCCCTGGTTTGTCGGGAAGCTCAGTGAGCCTGAGGATGGATCAATCAATCAATCAATCAATCGTATTTATTGAGTGCTTACTGTGTGCAGAGCACTGTACTAAGCTCTTGGGAAGTACAAGTTGGCAACATATAGAGACAGTCCCTACCCAGCAGTGGGCTAACAGTCTAAAAGGGGGAGACGGAGAACAAAACCAAACATACTAACAAAATAAAATAAATAGAATAGATTATGTACAAGTAAAATAAATGGAGTAATAAATATGTACAAACATATATACATATATACAGGTGCTGTGGGGAAGGAGGGACAGAGGCATCCAAGAGGGGGAGGGAGGCCTTCCCATTGATGGGATCCCAGGTGTTGTGCTCCGGAGCTAGCCTGGCTCTGAGGCAGACTGGCTGCATTCATTCATTCATTCAGTTGTATTTATTGAGCGCTTACTGTGTGCAGAGCACTGGACTAAGCGCTTGGGAAGTACAAGTTGTCAACGTATAGAGACGGTCCCAGGCCGCTTCAGGAGGAGTTAGGGTTCTAGCAGGGCCCTGAGGGAGTGGGGAGGGCTGCCGGACTGCTGTAGTGCTGGCTAGTATTGGGGCTGGCACCAAGCCATGGGCGCAGTCGTTCATTCATTCATTCATTCATTCATTCATTCGTATTTATTGAGTGCTTACTGTGTGCAGAGCACTGTACTAAGCGCTTGGAAAGTACAATTCAGTACCACTTGGGAAGCAGCATGGCTCAGTGGAAAGAGCCTGGGCTTTGGAGTCAGAGGTCATGGGTTCGAGTCCTGGCCCCGCCACATGTCTGCTGTGTGACCTTGGGCAAGGCACTTTACTTCTCTGAGCCTCAGTTACCTCATCTGGAAAATGGGGATTAAGACTGTGAGTCCCACATGGGACAACCTCATCACCTTGTATCCCCCCCCAGCGCTTAGAACAGTGCTTTGCACATAGTAAGCGCTTAACAAATACCATTATTATTATTATTGCTTCCCAAGCGCTTAGTACGGTGCTCTGCACACAGTAAGCGCTCAATAAATATGATTGATTGATTGATTGATTCAGTAAATAGAGGCATATATATGTATATATGTTAGTACATATTTATTACTCTATTTTATTTGTACGCATTTATTCTATCTATTTTATTTTTTTAATATATTTTGTTGTCTGTCTCCCCTTTCTAGACTGTGAGCCCGCTGTTGGGTAGGGACCATTTCTATATGTTGCCAACTTGTACTTCCCAAACGCTTAGTACAGTGTTCTGCACACAGTAAGGGCTCAATAAATACGATTGAATGAATGAATGAATCCCTGCCCACACTGGGCTTACAGTCTAGAAGGGGGGAGACAGACATCAACGGGGCTCAGTGGATATAGCCCGGGCTTTGGAGTCGAGGTCTTGGGTTCAAATCCCGGCTCTGCCAATTGTCAGCTGTGTGACTTCGGGCGAGTCGCTTAACTTCTCTGAGCCTCAGTTACCTGATCTGTAAAATGGGGATGAAGACCGTGAGCCCCACGTGGGACAACCTGATCACCTTGTAACCTCCCCAGTGCTTTGCACATAGTAAGCGCTTAAAAAATGCCATTATTATTATTACTATTATTATTATCAAAACAAGTAAGCAGGCCTTGATAGAAATAAATAGAATTCCTTATCTGACCCTTGCCCCCGAGCGACGGCTCTGCCCAGCCGGGCCTGCGGCTCTGTGCGTTGCCTCGTGGACGCTCTGGCTGCCGTTGGCTGGGGCTTTTTGGCAGGGAGTTGCAGGGAGCTGGGGAGGGCTGCCGCCCGTGGGCATCAGTCCAGTGCTCTGCACATAGTAAGCGCCCAATAAATACGATTGATGATGATCAGTTCTGGGCCTCTGTGGCCACTAAGTAGCCCCAGCCGGAGGACCTCCCCGAACCCCCACCGTTATCAGTCGGCAGGGAGGGTGGGAGCCGGCCCTCGACTGCCAGGGGAAACCACGTGAACTGCCCACCCTGAGAGGCCAGCGGGAGCTTGTCGTGGGCAGGAAATGTGTCCGTTGATTGTTATATCGTACTTTCCCAATACTGTTGTACTCTAGTACAGTGCTTCACACGCAGTAAGTGCTCAATGAATATGAACGAATGAATGAATCAAGTGATTGCTGCCCCCCCTGTCTGCGCCACCCCTCCCCAGGGCCATGACGACGAGGTGTTCGTCTTGGAAGCGCATCCCTTCGACCCCAGGATCCTCCTCTCGGCCGGCCACGACGGGAACATCTTCGTCTGGGACCTGGACAAGGGAACCAAGATCCGCAATTACTTTAACATGGTGAGGCATCGTGCCTCCGTCCGCCTGTCCGTTCGGGTCATTTTCCCGACCATGGCCCGAGCACTTGGGAGGCCCCACGGGGGCCGTTGAACCAGCAGGCCTGCGCTGTAGCCAGCGGGCAGTGGCCCGTAACCAGCGGAAGCGCTATCGCTTTGGCTTTTGTAGGGTGCTTTTGTTCCCCGAGCGCCTGGTGTTCCCCATCTCGCTTTTGCCCTCCTGACAATCCTGGGTGTCAGATAGGAAGGCCAGTATCATTATTCCCATTTTGCAGAGGGACCAGGTGGCCTGCCCACGGTCACCCAGTGGGCAGATCGGGGGCAGGGCTCGGGGCCTCCGGCTTCCGCGCCCTTGCACTCCACCGTGCCCGCTCCCCTGATGAGAAACGGGAGGAGGGCGGGGAGGGAATGACAGGAGTCTGCGGGGACTGGAGGGCCAGCAGGGAGAGGGGTGGCCTGGCCCGTAGAACCTCAGGAGACCAGAGGACCGGACGTGGGGAGTGGTGTCCTGGGCACGGAGTCAGCAGGGACACATGCTCTGGGACGATGGAGTCGGGGGCCTCCCATAGGGGCTGGCATGGTGAGATGCAGGGTGGACAGAGTGGGGTAGAGCAGCAGGAAGCCCCTCTCACTCGGGGCATTGCGTCCCACTGCCCACCTCCCCGGGGCAGAGGCGGCTCGTGGGCAGCAGGGCCGGGCCTGGCATGAGCGCCATCGCCCCGGGTCTGTGTGGGCTGGGCATCCCAAGGGTCTGCTGGGAACAGGGCCAGTGGTCGGAGGGGGGGTACCCTCCTGGACACCCCTCCATGGCATTGGGGGCAGGTCTTCAGCCCAATGACAGGTGACCAAAGCCCGCCTGCTCTCCACCCAGCTTCGTTCTGTGCAGGGGAGGCGGCCCCTTCCCTACCTCCTTTGACCCCGGCTAGAGGGACCAGGCCTGCCCCTCCTCAATTTGAGGAGCTCCCATTGCACCCGCTGTGGGCAGGAATTGTCTCTATGTGTTGCTGAATCGTATTTTCCAAGCGCTTAGTACAGCGCTCTGCACACAGTAAACGCTCAGTCAATACGATTGAATTGCTGGAGTAGGCCCTCAGCAGACCAGGCCCCGTCTGGCTTTCAGATCGAGGGCCAAGGCCACGGGGCCGTGTTCGACTGTAAGTTCTCTCCGGACGGACAGCATTTCGCCTGCACGGATTCTCACGGACACCTGCTGCTCTTCGGTTTTGGGTGCAGTCAGTACTACGAGAAGGTCGGTGCCCTCGGGTAGCTCGGCGCCCACGGGGCAAAGACTGTGTTTGGCGGAGTGTGCAGTGTGAGTGTGTGTGTGTCCTTGCCACTCCGTTCTCTGGTGCCCATCGACTTCCTCTGCTGCCGAGGAGGAAGGTGAGCATGGAGAAGGGAACAGAACCAGAGCTTCTTCGCGATGGCTTCTCTCCATCCTTGCCGGGAAGCAGGCCGAGGAGCGGGGCGGAGTTGGGTGTGACGGCCCCCCTCGCGGCTTCCCAAACTCTCCACCTTTGGCCTGGCAGATTCCAGACCAGATGTTCTTCCACACCGACTACCGGCCCCTGATCCGGGACAGCAACAACTACGTGCTGGACGAGCAGACCCAGCAGGCGCCCCACCTTATGCCCCCGCCGTTCCTGGTAGACGTGGACGGGAACCCCCACCCCCCGCGCTTCCAGCGGCTCGTGCCCGGCCGCGAGAACTGCAAGGAGGAGCAGCTGATCCCCCAGCTGGGATACGTGGCAAATGGTACATGCAGGGCCCGGTGACCCTCCCCGGGGCCGGGACACGGGCCGGGTGGAGGACGGCCGGGGACCTGAGGCCAGTCGGCCGTCGTTCATTCAGAACTGCGATAGCCGCAACGGTGTCGGGGAACCGGCTGGGGCTGGAGGGACAGCAGAAGGGAAATCTGGTGGGGAGATGAAGTTAGTCAGGGAAGGCTTCCTGAAAGAGATGGGATATCTTCAGTCAGGCTGTCAAGATACAGAGGGCAGCAGGTCGGATATGGGAGGAGGGAGTTGGAGGGATTGGGATTGGAGGGATCGGAGGTGAAGATGACGAGATGGAGTGATACGGGAGGGGAGCGAGGATGGATGAGGAGGAGGCTGGTGGGGAGGGTCAGGAGTTTCTGCCTGACATGGATTGAAATTCAGAATTGCGACCCAGTTTAACCCCAGAGTGAAATTTCAAAGGCTCCATTCCCTTTGCGAGTGGGAGAGAGGGGGTCCCAAGGTAGGGTTAGGGGGTGTCGCGGACGGGCCGGCCCTGATGCGTGTGTGCGGTTGGGCGCGTGTGCTCTCTCCCAGGGAACGGGGAGGTGGTGGAGCAGGTGATCGGTCAGCAGACGAGTGAGCGGGAGGAGAGCATCCTGGATGGAATAATCAGGGAGCTGCAGAGAGAGCAGGACCTCCGACTGATTCACGGAGGGGAGACCCTTCCGAACCCTCCCCCCGGCCCACCCCGACCGGGCTCTGTCAGCAGCGGTGAGCGCGTGCCCTGCCGAGGCGGGCCTCCCAGGGACGGGGTGGGATGGGGCGGGGCGGGCGTGTGGGTGGCTTTTCTGGACCCTCGCTACGTGGGGAGGCTCCAGGCGGTTGCCCGGTTGAAGGGGCCGGGCCTCCGGGCAGCGCACCCCAGTCCAGAGGACGTGGGAGTCACCCAGCTCCCCACTCTGTTCTGACCCACGGAAGAGGCTGGAGTCACTCCCAGGCAGCTGAGGGCAGACTTGGATGCAAATCCCCGGAGGGTCAGTCTTGTCCTCGGGGACCTCTCGGGGATAGCCCCATCGGGAGACCCCGGCTCCGGCCGGCCTGGCCCCCAGACTCCCCGCCCAGAGCAGAGCCGTGGGCCTCACCTAGCTTCTCCAAGTCTTAGGGAGCCACAGATTCTCGCGATGGGAAGTCTGCTCTCTCCTCAGCTTCAGGGTGGCCGGGTCAGGGGTGGGGCCGGGAGGCCGGCGCCTGACGGGAGCACCGCCCCTGCCGCCTCCGCAGCCCCGCGCGGTCCCACTGGGCCGGACGTGGCATCGCCCCCGAACGTGGGCCTCCGGCGCAGCGGCCAGATCGAGGGCGTCCGGCAGATGCACCACAACGCACCGCGCAGCCAGATCGCCACCGAGAGGGACCTCGTGGCTTGGAGCCGACGGGTGGTGGTCAATGAGCTGAACCCGGGGGTCAGCCGGTGGGTCCTTGCCCTTGCTGGCCCGAGGTGGGGCTGGGGGGAGGATGTCAGCCAGTGCGTGTGTGTGATTGGAGAGTCACACCCTCCCTTCCCCCTCCAGTCCTCGTCTTGGCGAGAGGACCGCCAACACGGGCCCTGGGTGGAACTGGGGGGCCGTGCTCCACCCTGACCGCCGACTCCCCCCGAGTGGGCCCTCTGGCCGGGCGCCACTCGGCTCCGGGGCGAGCGCTGACCCCGCCGGTTGGTGACTAGGGTCCAGGAGGAGCGCCGGGCCGCCAAGGGGGACGTAGAAGTGAGTCTGTACACCGTCGAGAAGAAGAGGAAACCCTGTCACGTCACCCAGAGGGTGAGGATCGGTGAGGACGTTGCCACGGGGCACAGGGATCGGTGCCAGTGCTGGGGGCTCTGTACTCCCAAGTGGAGGGTGAGGGTCAGAGCAGGGACTCCGTCATCCTGGTGGTGGGCAGCTTGTCGGGGGGGTGTCGGGGCCGGGTCGCCATCATCCTGGCGGTGGGCGGGTGGGTGCGGGTCAGGCGTCGTCCCGCTAACCATCTTGGTGTCGCTTCAATAATAATAATAATGATGGTGTTTGTTAAGCGCTTACTATGTACAAAGCACTGTTCTAGGCGCTGGAAAGGCGGTGCTGCCCAAGCCCAGCAGTGTCTGGTCATCGGCTTCCCGCTCCCGGGTGCTGATTGGCTGGGAATTGCCTTCTCTCTGGCTTTGCTTGTTTAACCTCCCCTTCCTCCTCCTTTTTCCCCTTCTTCTTCTCCATCCTCCCCCTCCCGGCCTCCTCCCCCACCACCTCCCCCGCCCCCCCCCAAATCACGCAGAGCGAGTACCAGCCTGGCAGCGGGCGCTCCCTACGTAGAACCCAGCGCAAGCGCCAGCACACGTACCAGACCCGCTCCACCATCGAGCACAGCCAGCAGGCAGCCGGCCAGAGCCCCGGCGCTCAGGACGACTCGGACAGCTCCTCGGAGGTCAGCCTGCCGGGCCGGGGTCCTCTCCGGGGTGGGGTCAGGCCTTGCGCTCTCGCAGGCCCTTCCCTCGTCAATCAGTCAGAGTATTTGAGCGCTTACTGTGCATTGTACTCAGCGCTTGAGAGAGTACAACAGACACATTCCGTGCCCACGGGGAGCTTACAGTCTAGAGGAGTGAGTCCGGCTGGGCCGGCCGGGGCCCTAGCAACCTGGTTGGCTGGCGAAGGGGGTTGTCGTGGTAACGGTAGGGCCTGACAGATGCCCTCCGGGTGCCAGGCACTGTCCTAGACGCCTGGGAGAGGACAACAGGAGGAGGAGACACCGTCCCCGCTCACAAGGAGCTGATGCCCCAGCTGGAGAACTGGAGGTGGAAATCTTCCGAGAGAGAGGGATCAGAAGCGATTCAGTGCTTATTGGGGGCTTACTCTGTGCAGAGCATTGCACTAGGAGCTTCAACGCTTCCTATGTGCCTGGCTCTGTACTAAGCGCTGGGGTAGATCCAAGCTAATCAGGTTGGACACAGTACCTGTCCCAAACAGGGCTCACAGGCTTAATCCCCATTTGACAGGTGACGTAACTGAGGCCCAGAGAAGTGAAGAGACTTTCCCAAGGTCACAGAGCAGACAAGTGGCGGACAAGTAGGTCCTTCCGACTCCCAGGCCTGGGCCCTAGCTATTAGGCCACACTGCTTCTCTACAATACAGTAAAATTGGTAGACCCAATCCCTGCCCATAAGGAACTTACCCTTTCCAGAGGGAATTCAGACAGGTTCCCAAACCCTCTCCTCCTCCCCCAGCTTTCTCACCACCACCAACTTTTTTGCCTCACAAGCTTACAACCTTGGCGTTATGACTCGTTTCTCTCTGCCCACCTGCCTATTCGGTCTGTGACCGAATCCCATAGGTTCCACCTTCACGGCATCCCTTGACTCTGCCCTTTTCCTCTCCATCCAAACCACTACCACACTGATCTGAGCACTTACCCTCTCCCGCTTCGATTACCGCATCAGGCCTTGCTAGCCTCCCGCCTCTCGCCTCTCCAGTCCGTGCTTCAGTCTGCTGCCCAAGCCATTGTTCGAAAACATCATTCAGTCCGTATCTCCGGTAAAGCCTCCAAGTGACTGCCCGTCCATCTCCTCGTCCAACGGAAAGTCTTCACCATGGGCTTTACCGCTCCCAGTCGGCTCCCTGGCTCCTCTTCCTCTTCAGCCCAACTAGCTCACTTGGCTCCTCTCAAGCCAACCTCGTTATCGGGCCTTAAACTCATCTGTCTTGCCAACAACCTCTCGCCCACTCCCTCCCTATGGCTTGGAGCTCCCTTCCTCTTCGTATCCAACAGCCCTCTGCTCTCCCCATCTCCAAAGCCCTCCTAAACCTATGCCTCCTCATTCATTCATTCAGTCGTATTTATTGAGCGCTTACTGTGTGCAGAACACTGTACTAAGCGCTTGGGAAGTACAAGTCAGCAACATATAGGGGCGTTACCTACCCAACAACGGGCTCACAGTCTAGAAGGGGGAAATAACCTCTCCACGCCCTAGTAACCCTTCAACTGCCACTTTTTGGGGAGGCTCACAGTCTTAATTCCCATTTTACAGGTGAGGTAACTGAGGCACAGAGAAGATAAGTGACTTGCCCAAAGTCACACAGCTGACAGTTGGCGGAGCCGGGATTAGAACCCATGACCTCTGACTCCAAAGCCCGGGCTCTTTCCACTGAGCCACGCTGCTTCTCCTAAGAAGCTGCTTCACTTCAGTACTTCCTTGCCACCTTATCGCGTGGATCCTCTCAGCCCTGCCCCTCCTCCTCCACCTCACCCTCCCTGCCGCCGTCACTCTCGGGGTGCTTCCCTCTACTTCCCTTGCTAATTGTCAGCTCCTCAAGGGCAGGGTTCGTGTCTCCTCATTCCGCTGTGCTCTTCCTAGGCACTTAGTACAGAATAAGAGCTGAAAAAATACCCTTAATTGATGGATGGATTGGGCGAGGCCTTCCTGGGGCTCTCAGAGAGCCAGCAGCAAGAAGGGTGTAGCGAAATCCTGTGCGGCTTGGAGAGGAACGACTGTGGCATGTGGTAGCGTGTGGTCCCACCTGTGGGTGGTGGCATCAGTGCTTAGAACAGTGCTTTGCACATAGCGCTTAATAAATTCCATTATTATTATATGGTCAGGCAGATTGCTTCCCCCACCCCCAGCTCAACAGCACTTACGTATATAGCTGTAATTTTATTTATTTGTATTGACATCCATCTCCCCTCAGAGACTGTGAGCTGGTTGTGGGCAGGGAATGTCACTGTTTAGTGTTGTATTTCCCAAGCGTCTAGTACAGTGCTCCGCCCACAGTAAGCGCTTTTTTTTTAAATGGCATTTATTAAGCGCTTGCTCATCATCAATCGTATTTATTGAGCGCTTACTGTGTGCAGAGCACTGTACTAAGCGCTTGGGAAGTACAAGTTGGCAACATAGCGCTTATTCTAAGCGCTGTTCTAAGCGCTGGGGAGGTTACAAGGTGATAAGGTTGTCCCATAGGGGGCTCACAGTCATTTTACAGATGAGGGAACTGAGGCACAGAGAAATTAAGCGCCTTGCCCAAAGTCACACAGCTGACAATTCCGGGATTTGAACCCACGACCTCTGACTCCAAAGCCCGGGCTCTTTCCACTGAGCCACGCTGCTTCTCACAAAAAAAATACGCTTAAAAAATACGAATGAACAAACGAATGAGGACTACAGGGTGTTGGGGGAGTGTTCACAATGCTTCCCTGGAGGCGGCAGGGCGGAGAGACTGAAGCGGCTCAAGTAACCCTTCAACTGCCACTTTTTTTTTTGGCACTTCTTTTTCTGCCACGCAGGAAGACCAGACGGTGGGCACCAGCGACGTGTCGGTCGATGAAGCCGTGGCCGAGTGGCAGAGCGACAGCTCCTCCAGGTTGGTTGTAGCGCTGTCTCCTCTCTGTGCCCCCTCTGTGCCCACCTCCCTCCTCATACCCTCTGCTTCGTTGTGGACCCCGGGAGGGCAAGACTAGGCAAGGCAGAAACTTGCATCGTGTGTCCCAGGGAAGCGGGTGGCCCCAGTCCAGGCTGGTCCCTGCCCCGTGCCAGGGAGCAGCCCCTGACGACTGTCGGGCATCGGGAGCCGGAACCCAGATGGGAAGCTCCCGGGACCTCTTAGTTCGGGAGTTGTAGGGTGGCAGAGAGCCAGGCGTCCCGACCCCACGCCCTCAGCTCCCTGAAGCGGCATTCGTGGCTTGAGGTGGCCGTGGTCACCCCGAGGAAGCCAGCAGGGTCCGGGGGCGGCGGCGGGGACGGTGGCTCCGGGGCAGCGCTCACCCCGGCGCCGGCGGACTGAGCCCCTCGCCATCCGGCTCGCAGTGACTCGTCGAGCGAATATTCCGACTGGACCGCGGACGCGGGCATTAACCTGCAGCCCCCCAAGAGGCAGACCCGACAGGCGGCCCGCAAGATCTGCAGCAGCTCCGAGGACGAGAACGGGAAGGAGCCCAGGTCGCCAGAAGAGAAGCGGAAGAGGCCCAAGGCCACTCGGAGAAAGGTCTGGAGGTTTGGCGGGAGGGAAAGTGGCGTCAGAGTGCCGTCTCTGGGCAGATTTCCCCACCACGTGCCCGGGGCAGCCCCCGGGCTTGGGTTTGGCTGCGAGTGGCCGACCGGAGAAGCGAAAACCCACATCGAGGCCCGTCGCACTCACTGGGCTCCTGAAGATGATCTGTCGTTGTTCCCCCACGGCATGCGCGGTTGTCCTTTTCGTCAACATTTTCATCTGAGTCTTCATCCCGCTCCGATTACAGGAAACCCTGAAAATGTGCCTTAAATCGCTTCTTTTTGGTGGAAGTGTTTACTCGGGTCTGCTCAAGAGATTTTCGTAGGCGGCGAAATCTCTTTCCCGTCGACCCCCTTGATTATGTCTCTCCCCTGTCCTCACCACTGCCCTTCTGTAATGGTGCCAACCGAGGGAAACTTTGATCTGGAGGAGGAAGGGTCTGAGCCTCTCTGAGGTGGGCCATCCCAGGTGCTCTGAGGCGTCTCCCATCACGTCCTTTGGGGCGTGGGGTTGGGAAATGGAGACTTGAGCAACTGAAGACCATCTGTAAATAGGCCTGTACAAGCACCAGGAAGCCAAGTACAGGGTGAGAGAGAAACAGAGACTGAGAGAGAGTGAGTGTGTACACGTGTGCACACACATGTGCATTCTGTAGTAATCAATCAGTCGTATTTATTGAGCGCTTACTGTGTGCAGAGCACTGTACTAAGCCCTTGGGAAGTACAAGTTGGCAACGTATAGAGTCGATCCCTATCCAACAGTGGGCTCACAGTCTAGAAGCAGCATTTCTTAGTATACTGCACTGAACCCAGCTGTAAATACAGACAGCACAGAATCAAAATGACGGGCTCCTTGTCCACAGAGAGCTTACACACACACAGATCTCCAGATTCTCTTCCCCCCTTTGTGCTTCTCTTCTCCCCCAACCCTCCCAAAGCCAACTTGGAGATGCAGAGCTTTTTCCCATATTCCCGGTAGACGTGATGCCCCTGTCCTGGGAGCGTTGGATTTTTGTGAGATTTTTGCGTTTCTCCCCTGGCGTTCGGCGGGGGAGCAGGCTCCGTCACGGCAAGTCTGGTTACCGTGACAGGTCCGCGCGTAGCGGGCTTGAAACGGACCCATGTGCCCGGCTGGTAGACTTCCCCTAGGTGATCCCCGGGCACACGCTGTTTCGACTACAGGAACCACGCGGCCCGTTGGGTTTGAGCTCTCGGGGCGGGGGCAGCCAGAACCCCACGGGCGCCTCGTCCCAGTCCTCCCGCCGGCCGACGTCTGCCCGGCCGTGGGCGAGGTTCCCTGCCGACGGGTCAGGATTCTCCTTGATCCGAGTGGCTCCGCCGGGCCCAGTGGACGCTCCGAGTGGGACGGGCAGGGACTTTTCCGGTTTGATGCGGGCGTGAGGTCAGGTCAGGGGCGGACCCCTCCCTCCCTTCCCGGGTCCCCCCACCCCCCGCGGCCTGGCTGTCACGGTCCCTTGCTGTCTTGCAGAAGCCGGGCGGGCTGCTCGCTGCCGAAGGGGAGGGGGCCCCCCGCGAGGACTGGTTTGCCCCCCAATGGATCCTGGACACCATCCCTCGCCGTTCCCCCTTTGTCCCGCAGATGGGTGATGAGGTAATGACGGAGGCCCTGGCCGGCTCTGGGGGCAGGGCACGCGCGCGCACGTGTGTGTATTCGTGTGTTTGTGTCCGCCTCCTCCTCCCCGCCCTGCTCCCTCCATTCCTCCCCTCCATCCTCAGTCTCCCCACTTTTTTTTAAAATTTTTTATTTTTTTTTAATGGCATTTATTAAGCGCTTACTATGTGCAAAGCACTGTTCTAAGCGCCGACAGATTTCTCTCCCTAACTTGCCCAGTGACCCCCCAACCCCTTATATTGCATCCACCCCAGGTCCTAGAACAGTGGTTGTCCCGTAGGGAGTGCTTAGTAGATACCACAGTCAGTTGTATTTATTATACATTATATTCCATTCATTCATTCATTCTATCGTATTTATTGAGCGCTTACTGTGTGCAGAGCACTGTACTAAGCACTTGGGAAGTACAAGTTGGCAACCTATAGAGACGGTCCCTACCCAACAGTGGGCTCACAGTCTAGAAGGGGGAGACAGAGAACAAAACATATTAACAAAATAAAATAAGTAAAATAAATATGTACAAATAAAACAGAGTAATAAATACGTACAAACATATATACATATCTATATACATTATATATGTTATAAATACAACATTCGGGTGTATTGGGTGTTTACTGTGTGTAGAGCACTGTACTAAGCACTTGGGAAAGTATAGAATAATAAACAGTGACATTCCCTGCGCACAACAAGCTTACAGTCTAAAGTAATAATAATAATGATGATGATGGTATTTGTTAAGCACTTACTATGTGCAAAGCACAGTTCTAAGCGCTGGGGAGGTTACAAGGTGATCAGGTTGTCCTGGGGGGGGCTCACAGTTTTAATCCTCATTTTACAGATGAGGTAACTGAGGCCCAGAGAAGTTGTGACTTGCCCGAAGTCACACAGCTGACAGTTGGCAGAGCCTGGATTTGAACCCATGACGTCTGACTCCAAAGCCTGTGCTCTTTCCACTGAGCCATGCTGCTTTTCCAAGTAGGGGGAGACAGACATCAGTACAAATAAATTTAGAGAAATGTACATTAAGTGCTGTCACGGTTGAGCTTCGTGGACCAGGGCACTTCAATCAATCAATTAGTCAATCAGTGATATTTATTGAGCGCTCACTGTATGCAGAGCACTGTACTAAGAGGTTGGGAGAGGACAATATAACAGAGTTGGAAAACATGTTTCCCTGCCCGCAACAAGCTTATTGTCTAGGGGCCGACTGTATTGTCATGTGGGAGACCTTTGTTTGAAGCGAACCATTCGTTCATTCAATCGAGCGCTTACTTTGCGCAGAGCATTGCAGTAAAGGTTTGGGAGAGTACAATATAACAATGAACAGACAAAATCCCTGGTTTTCGACATCCGGGGCAGAGGTGGAGGCAGAAGCTTTTGCATGGACTCGTTTGGATGGGAGCAGACGAGGTCCCAGGGCCTGATGCCTTCCGATCTCCTCTTCCCCGCAGCTCATCTATTTCAGGCAAGGCCACGAAGCTTACGTGCGGGCCGTCAGGAAGGCCAAGATCTACAGTGTGAACCTGCAGAAGCAGCCGTGGAACAAAATGGATCTCAGGGTGAGGGTCCCAGGGACGGGGGTGTAGGGAGGGAATCGGCCTCCCGGACTTCAGCGTCACGCCGCCAACTCCGAGGGCACTGCCACAGGCCCGGCAATAGGACGTGGAGCACTGGGCCGGCTGACGCTCCAATTGGTCGATCACGTTTATTGATCACTTACCGTGTGCAGAGCACTGTACTGAATGCTTGGGAGAGTATAGTATAATAGACACGTGCCCTGCCCTCAATGAGCTTATAGTCCAGAGGAGGAGCCTCCCCAGAGAACCAGCTTTAAGTCCCTTGACTCCTGCCCCCTCCAGATAATGATAACAATAATAACGATGGCATTTATTAAGCACGTACTATGTGCAAAGCACTGTTCTAAGCACCGGGGAGGTTACAAGGTGATCAGGTTGTCCCACGGGGGGCTCAGAGTCTTCATCCCCATTTTACAGTTGAGGGAACTGAGGCCCAGAGAAGTTGTGACTTGCCCCAAATCACACAGCTGGCAAGTGGCGGAGCCTGGATTTGAACCCGTGACCTCTGTCTCCAAAGCCCGGGCTCTTTCCACTGTGCCACGCTGCTTCTGTGGCCCATCGTAAGTGCCCCTCCACCCCTCCCTTCTCCTCACCTCTGTTGGGCACACCAATCCAGTTGAGGTGGCGGGTAAGCTTCTTGGACAACTCTAGCGAGCAGGCATGGAGCGGGGCCTGGGTGGAGCGGCCAGTCCGATGGGGGTGTTGGCCACCCGTGTGCCATCCTTGTGGTGAGGCCGCCCTCCCCAGAGTACGCTCCGCTCGGGCTCGTGTCCCTGCAGTCCCTTCTCCAGCCACGGTTTCAGCCATCCTGGCGGCTGCCCGTGTCACCCAGGGAATGAGTTTCCTCCGGTGGCAGGGGCTCAGGCAGAGGGTACCGGGCGGCAAGCGCTGGCTTCCAGAGTGGGCACAGCGAAGGCAGGCAATCAATCAATCAATCGTATTTATTGAGCGCTTACTGTGTGCAGAGCACTGTACTAAGCGCTTGGGAAGTACAAGTTGGCAACATATAGAGACAGTCCCTACCCAACAACGGGCTCACAGTCTACAAGGGGGAGACAGAGAACAAAACCAAACATACTAACAAAATAAAATAGAGTAGATATGTACAAGTAAAATAAATAAATAGAGTAATAAATATGTATACAGGTGCTGTGGGGAAGGGAAAGGAGGTAAGATGGGGGGATGGAGAGGAGGACGAGGGGGAGAGGAAGGAAGGGGCTCAGTCTGGGAAGGCCTCCTGGAGGAGGTGAGCTCTCAGTAGGGCCTTGAAGGGAGGAAGAGAGCTAGCTTGGCGGATGGGCAGAGGGAGGGCATTCCAGGCCTGGGGGATGACGTGGGCCGGGGGTCGATGGCGGGACAGGCAAGAACGAGGCACGGTGAGGAGATTAGCGGCGGAGGAGCGGAGGGTGCGGGCTGGGCTGGAGAAGGAGAGAAGGGAGGTGAGGTAGGAGGGGGCGAGGAGATGGACAACCTTGAAGCCCAGGGTGAGGAGTTTCTGCCTGATGCGCAGATTGGTATGGTATGAAGCCATACCAATGATACGGTATGGTAGGAAGCCTGGGGATGGGAGGAGGCGGTTGGGGCAAGTAGTGCCGAGGGCGGGTGGCCGCCGAGCCAGGCCGAACCCATGCCGACCAGTGGTGCTCACTCGGCCTCGACTCTGAGGTTGTCCAGGCTCCCGGTGCCCTGAACCTCGGTTGGCCCAGACTGGGACCGGCCGACTGAGCGAGCTCCGCGTCCCAAGCCCCAACCCTCAGTCGGTCGATCATATTTATCAAGCTCTTACTGTGTGCAGAGCACTGTACTGGGCGCTTGGGAGAGGACAGTAGAACTATAAACAGACACTTTCCCTGCCCACAATGAGCTTACAGTTTAGAGGGGAACCCTCAAGTAAGCCCCCGGGTGTCCGGAGGGCTGCCCGCTCCCGCCTCAGGGAATGCCCCTGAGGGTTGGACGAGAGGTGTGGGGCCCAGGGGTACTCCAGATCATCATCATCATCATCAATCGTATTTATTCAGCGCTTACTGTGTGCAGAGCACTGTACTAAGCACTTGGGAAGTACAAGTTGGCACCATATAGAGACAGTCCCTACCCAACAGTGGGCTCACAGTCTAAAAGATCACCCCGGCAGAGTGGTTCTGCTTCCCCCGGTCTTTCAGGGGCATCTCCAGGGGTCGAGCCCAATGCAAAGCACTGAGATGAGTGCGAGGGGGAGGTCACTAAGTGGGGAGAGCAGTGAGAAGAAGTGACAGTGCTCATAATCCCGGTCCAGACCAAACAGCAGCAAACGTTCCGGGAAATAGTGGAGCCAAAGAAACCCGGGAGCGCGGGGCACAGTACAGTTCAGAGGGCTGTACTGAGTGCTCGGGAGAGGACAGTAGAGCGGCAGACAGGATCCCTGCCCTGGAGGAATCTCGTCGGGGAGACGGACGTGAAAACGAATTCCATATTGGGAAGTCTGTTTGAGCTATGTCACTCAGTGGAGTGGGGCTAGAGAGGAGTGAATACCCCAGTGCGTCGGTGATCCCGAAGCACAGCAGTGGCCGAAGCGGGAGAAGATTGGGTGGGGAGATGAGAGGTTAGTCAGGGAAGGCTTCCTAGAGAGGATGCGATTTTAGTAGGGTTAGAAGTTGGGTGGATTTCCTTCTACAACCCAGCCCACACACATCACTCTTCTAGGGCCAGTCTACTTTCTGTATCTTGATCTCCTCTATCTCACTGCCAACTTCTCGCCCACATTCTCCCCCTGACCCAGAACTTTCTCCCCCTTCATGTCCAATGTACCACCCCTCCGCCCACCTTCAAAGCCTTACTAAAATCACATCATCATCATCGTCATCATCAATCGTATTTATTGAGCGCTTACTATGTGCAGAGCACTGTACTAAGCGCTTGGGAAGTACAAATTGGCAACATATAGAGACAGTCCCTACCCAACAGTGGGCTCACAGTCTAAAAGGGGGAGAAGCTCTCTTCCGAGGAGCCTTCCCCACATTTCACTCCCACATTTCACTCCCTCTCCCTTCTGCATCACCTATACACTCAGATCTGTATCCTTTATGCACTTGCTACTCACCGTTCCCCTCAGCCCCACAGCACTTGGGTTTATGTCTGTGATTTATTTTAATGTCTGTCTTCCCCTGTAGACTGTAAGCTCCTTGAGGGCAGGGGTCAGGTCTACCACCTCATCCGCATCTCCAACGCTTTCTACTGAGCACTTCCTTTGTGCAGAATACCATACTAAATGCTTGGGAAAATACAATAGAGTCTGTAGACACATTTCCTGCCTACGATGAGCTAATTGTGATATCTGTTCAGCACTTATTCTGTGCCAAACACTGTTCCGAGCGCTGGGGTAGATGCAAGCTAATCAGGTCAGATGTAATCCCTGTCTCAGTCTTAATCCCCATTTTACAGATGAGAGCAGACAAGTGGCAGAGCCGGGATTAAGCGTTCAGTACAGTGCTCTGCACACAGTACGCGCTTGATAAATACGATTGACTAGAACCCACGCCCTTTGACTCCGAGGTCTGTGCTCTCCCCACTAAGCTACTACTCTCCCAGCCCCTTAGTACAGTGAAGCAGTGTGGCTCAGTGGAAAGAGCCCGGGCTTTGGAGTCAGTGGTCATGGGTTCAAATCCCGGCTCCGCCAGTTGTCAGCTGTGTGACTTTGGGCAAGTCACTTCTCTGGGCCTCAGTGACCTCATCTGTAAAATGGGGATTAAGACCGTGAGCCCCCCCGTGGGACAACCTGATCACCTTGTAACTACCCAGTGCTGAGAACAGTGCTTTGCACATAGTAAGCGCTTAATAAATGCCGTTATTATTATTATTACTATTATTATTACAGTGCCCTGCACACAGTAAGCCCTCAGTACATACCATTGAGTGGTTGATTGTTGTGAGGGAGGAGTTCCAGTGTACGAGGGAGGGTCCGGGCAAGCATTCAGCTGCGAGAGAGACAAGATGGAGGCACACAGAGTAGATTGGCATTAGAGGAGCGAAGCATGCAGGGGCCCGAGTCGGGACGAGAGAGCCGATCGAGCAGCTCGGAGGCAACGGACAGGGGGCCGACCGTCCAGCTGACGGGTCCGGAAGCGTCACGGGATCTGTTCCCAGGGGGCTCGCGGGAGCTGGGGAGGCCGACGGGCCCCTCGGCCGGTTGTGGCGGGAACCCGAGGGCGCGTGAGGGCCGGGGTGGGGAGTGACCGGGGGCCGGGGTGGGTGTCGTCCTCCCAGGAACAAGAGTTGGTGAAGACTGTGGGCATCAAATACGAGGTGGGGCCGCCCACTCTCTGCTGCCTGAAATTGGCCTTCCTCGAGCCCACCTCAGGCAAGATGACCGGAGAGGCCTTCTCAATCAAGTGAGTGGTGGCGGCTGCCGCGCCAGGGCCTTCCTCCCCTAGTCGGGCCCCGGTTATCCGGTCACCTTGTAGCCCCCTGGGGACGACAGCAGCCACTGAGAGCACCGATTCTGGTTCTGACCCTGCGGGCCAACAGTGGTGCTCAGGAACCATCTCCAAGGGTGTAAGCTACGGCGTCTGTTAGTCAGGCATGGTTTCGATTCAGCGTATCCTTTGGGCCAAGCATTGGGCTCAACGCTGAGGTGGAATCATCAGGTCAGACACGCTGCCTGTCCCACCAAAAAGGAGGGACGGCAGCGACCCCATCCCCATTTCACAGAGGAGGAAACTAAGGCCTAGAGAGGTGAAGGGACTTGCCCAAGGTCACACAGCAGGTCCGGAATACGAGGGGCTAGAATGCAGGTCTCCTGCTCTTTCCGTCAGGCGTGTATGTGTTGGGGGGTGCGGGTATGTACGTGTGGTTGTTTGGGTGTGTTATGAGAAAGGTGTTTTCGGTTACAAGGTGTTTGACTCAATCAGCAGTATTTGTTGAACACCTACGGCGTGCACAGCACCGTACTGAGTGCTTGGGAGAAAATAATTCAGCAGAGTTGGTAGACAGGATCCCTGCCCACAGAGGAGCTTACAGTCTAAGCAGGAGGAGGCAGACACTCAAATAAACTGCCCGGAGGGGAAGCGATAGTCTGTAAAGAAATGTCTATAAGGGCTATGTGGGGAAGGGGACGGGGGTGAGTACCCGATCACCTCGGTGATGTGGAAATGCTGAAGTGGCAATTGGGGGGCATGTAGGGTGGGGAGATGAGAGATTAGGCCAGGAGGGCTTCTTGGAGGAGATAAGGTTTGAATAGGGCTTCGAAGGTGGGAAGAGCAGTGGTCTGTCGAAGACAAGGAGGGAGGGAGGCCGTGGGCGAGGGGTCGGCGACGAGAGCGAGAGCCAGCAGGGAGGCCGTCCTGGGCTCGGCGCATGCGAGCGACGTTTGCTCCGGCCCACAGGTACCACGATATGCCAGACGTCATCGACTTCCTCGTGCTGCATCAGTTCTATAACGAGGCCAAAGAACGGAACTGGCAGATTGGTAGGTGCCCCCTCCTACCCGTCCCTTCTTCCCCTGCTGACCGCCAGCCGGCTGTAAGCTCCATTTCGCCACGAGCCCGTCTCTCAGATCCATGGACGGGAGCATTTCCTCCGGTGCCGGGGAGCGGGCAACTCGTCCCCGGGGCGCGAGCGTTTCCTCCGGCCCCACGGAGCTGGGGGCCTGCCCTTCCTTTGGGAGCACCGTGCCTGGGCCTCACTTATTACCTCAACTGTGGCCCCAGTTCCGATCGGGTGGGAACGATGGTTGAAAGCGGCCGCCGGGCTCCCGCTGAAGGCGCAGTGGGAAGTGCCGGCCGGTGTTGGGCTGCCCGGGGTGGCCACAGCCTGGCTGAAGGTGGCCCAGGCCTAAGTGGCCATTCGGCAGAGAAGAGCCGGCCCTCGGTGAGGGGAAGGGGCCGGCCGCTGCCCTCCCTGGCTGACCATCATCGCCCCTCCCTGCAACCCCTGACCTTGGGAGAAGGTGGACGTCGATCTGGGGTGGAGGTGAAATCCGGGGGGCGGAAACAGGAAACCCCCAGGAAACAGGGAGTCAAATTGGGGGCAGCAATGAGTATTGCCAGGAAGAGAGGGGGGCCTCCGTGAGAACCGCAAAGCCAGAGCCGCTTCGGTTGACAGTCTGCTTTTGAGGCCTCTGAGCAGCAGGTCACCTCCTCCTTCTTCTCCTCCTCTTCCTCCTCCCCCCCCACCCGCCAGCGAGCGGGGGGCTGAAGCAACTATTTTGGGTCCCAGGGGATCGGTTTCGCAGTATAATAGATGATGCCTGGTGGTTCGGGACCGTGGAGAGTCAGCAACCTTTCCAGCCGGAGTATCCTGACAGCTCCTTCCAGTGCTACAGCGTGCAGTGAGTATGGTTCCCATGGCAATAAGCCCAAGCACCCCGACAACTCCTTCCAGTATTGTTGCAGCGTGCAGTGAATGCAGTGCCCCCGACAATAAGCCAGAGCTCCCCGAACAGTGCTTTCAGGGTTACGGTGTGCAGTGAGAACAGTGCCCAGGGTAGAGGTGAGGGCTGGCCTCTGCATTGCACACCTAACCCACAGTCAATCAGCAGGTCAGTGGTATTTTATTGAGCGCTTACTGTACGCAGAGCATTGTAGTAAGCATTTGGGGGAATAATTAATTATGGTGTTTGTTAAGCACTTCCAATGTGCCAGGCACTGGGGTGGAACATGCAGATCGCGATGGACACGATCCCTGTCCCACAGGGGGCTCACAGTCTCAATCCCCATTTTCCAGATGAGGTAAACGAGGCATCGAGAAGTGACGTGACTTGCCCAAGGTCACACAGCCGACAGGTGCCAGAGCGGGGATTAGAACCCATGACCGTCTGAGTCCCGGGCCCGTGCTCTGTCAGCTAAGCCATGCTGCGTCGCACAGCGTGGGAGTACTCTCCCAAGCGCTTAGTACAGGGCATATAGAAAGTGCTCGGTAAATGCTATTGGATTGATTACAGTTCGTAGACTTGTTAATAATAATAACGGTAACATTTAAGTGCTGACTCTGTGCTATGCACCGAACTAAGCGCTGGTTTAGGTACAAGCTAACCAGCTAGGTTGCGGTCTCAAGGACATACGGTCCCTCCTCTTGAGGAGCTTCCAGGCTACTGTGTGCAGAGCATTGTACTAAGCATTTGGGAGAGTATTGATTCATTCATTCGGTCGTGTTTATCGAGCGCTTACTTTGTGCCGAGCACCGTCCTAAGTGCTTGGGAGAGGACAGTACAACAATAAACAGACACATTCTCTGCCCATAGCGGGCTGACACGCTTAGTACAGTGCTCTGCCCGTGGTAAGTGCTCAATAAATATCATCGATTGATTAAATAGAATTAGGAGACTTGATAATAATAACAACTGTGGCATTTAAGAAGCAGCATGGCACAGTGGAAAGAGCATGGGCTTTGGAGTCAGAGGTCATGGGTTCAAATCCCGGCTCTGCCACTTGTCAGCTGTGTGACTTCGGTCAAGTCACTTAACTTCTCTGTGCCTCAGTTACCTCATCCGTAAAATAGGGATTAAGACTGTGAGCCCCCCCGTGGGACAATCTGATCACCTTGTCTCTTCCCCAGCGCTTAGAACAGTGCTTTGCACATAGTAAGTGCTTAATAAATGCCATCATTATTATTATTATTTAAGTCCTGCCTCTGTGCTATTCACTGTACTAAATGCTGGTACGAGATAGGTGGGTTGCAGTTTCAAGGATGCGCGCTCCCTCGCCCTTGGGGAGCTTCCAGTCTCTGGTGTGCAGGGCACTGTACGGAGCACTCGGAAGAGCTAGCGGCCACGGTCCCCACCATCGCGGGTGTCACGGTGTAACAACTTCCAGGGCACAGCCCTTCTCCCCTACCCTCCATGCCCATCCTTGCCCATTGAGCCCTAGCTGCCCACGCGACCCTAGGGTACTGCGCTCACACCTACTTTCCCCTTCCAAGCCTTGAGCTCTCAGTGTGCTCGCCGCTAGCCCCGAGTGCCGCCCATTCGGGTCGGCCCCAGGCACGAGACCCCACGGCCCAAATCGGACCCTTGTCGTGAGGCCTCGGGGGCTCCCGGGTCGGCAAAGTCCGGTGGCCCTGGGGGTCAGAGGAACGGGCTTCTAATCCCAGCTCCGCTGCTTGTCTGAATAATTAAAAATGACTGTGGTATTCATTAATCGGTTACTGCGTGCCGAGCACTGTACTAAGGGCTGGGGTAGATAGAAGGTAATCAGGTCCCACACGGGACTCCCAGTCCAGGTAGCAGAGAGAACAGGAATTAAATCCCCATTCTGAAGATGAGGGAACCGAGGCCCAGAGAAGTGAAGTGACTTGACCGAGGTCCCGCAGCAGACAAGGGGCCGAGCCGGGAGCAGAACCCAGGTCCTCTGACTCTCAGGCCCAAACTCTGGCTCAGTGGAAAGAGCCCGGGCTTTGGAGTCGGAGGTCACGGGTTCAAATCCAGGCTCTGCCAATTGTCCGCTGTGTGACTTTGGGCAAGTCATTTCACTTCTCTGGGCCTCAGTTCCCTCATCTGTAAAGTGGGGATGAAAACTGTGAGCCCCACGGGGGACAGCCTGATCACCTTGTGTCTATTCCAGCACTTAGAACAGTGCTTTGCACATAGTAAGCGCTTAATAAATGCCATCATTATTATTATCATTATCTAGGCCATACCGCTTCCCCAGCGCCTGAATCTACCCCAGCGCTTAGTATAGTGCTTGGCCTCCAGGAAGCGCTTAAAAATACAATTATTATTATTATTATTTTTGTCATTATTATTATTATTATTATTCTCTGCAGGGCTCAGGGGGCTGGAGCTCTAGGCTACCTAATGGACTGGGGTCCCTTTTCCGAGGTTGGTGTCTGTACCCCCTTGCTAGACTGTGAGCTCCTTGAGGGCAAGGACTGTACCTTCCACCTCTCCCAAGCGCTCAGTACAGTGTCGGCATCCCGTCGGCACAAGAACCGATTGAGCACTCGGAGCAGCTCCTGGGGAGTTCCCTCCCCACCCCTCCCCCGGCCCCCTCCCACCCCATCCCTCCACCCTCCCGCGGACCGGGCCAGCGGTACCAGGGAACGGGACCTGGATTCCTTGTCCCCAACAGCTGGGACAACAACGAGAGAGAGAAGATGAGCCCATGGGACATGGAGCCGATTCCAGAAGGAAGTGAGCCTGCCTCGGGAAAACCCATCGCCCCTAGGGATGGGGGGCTCGGGGGGCGGAAGGAGGGAGCGCGAGGGGGTGGTTGGTGCCAGAGAGCGATGTCCCCGGCAATTTTCTCCCAGCGGCCTTTCCCGAGGAAGTGGGGGCCAGCGTCCCGGTGTCTCCAGAGGAGCTGAAGGCCCTGCTGTACCAACCGCAGGAGGGGGAGTGGGGTGCCCGCTCCCGAGATGAGGAGTGCCAGCGCGTCATCCAGGGCATCAGTCACCTGCTGACCCTGGGTACGAGCCCCAGGCCCCAGAGCTCGGCCATTCCACGGAGCAGCCAGATGCTGCCCGTCTCAGCTTTGCCGGGAAAGTGCCTGCCCGTGGTCCTGGCCATTACTCCCTCCGACATCTCCAGATGGCTGGCGGGAGGGTTGGGTATGATCGGAGGGGGTGCCCGCGTGCCTCCCTTGGCCTCCTCCTCCTCTACCTCTCCTCCTGCTCCCCTCTTCCTCCCGTCCCGGTTTCTGTAGCAGAGGGTTCAGCCCACAGCCTGGAGGGGAACCGGGGGCCGGTCTATCGAAGCGTGGTGGCATCTCCCGGGGTCTCATGCCATACGGTCTCGCCGCCCCGCAGATTTTGCCATCCCCTTCGCTGTCCCCGTGGACCTGAGCGCTTACCCGCTGTATTGCACTGTCGTCGCATACCCCACCGACCTCAACACCATCAGGAGGAGACTGGAAAACCGCTTTTATCGGTGAGAGTCTGTTTGTCCGTCACCGTCCCCCCAACCCATCCGGGGCCCATGGTCCCGTTGCGTGGGCACACGGGAAGGTCTGCGGTCCAAGGAGACTCTGGTTCAGAGGGCGGCGCGGCGGAGCCCCCGGGGTGACGGTGCCCTCAGTGGAGCAGGTGGGGGTGGGCTCTGTTCCCGCAGGAGGATCTCCGCGCTGATGTGGGAGGTGCGCTACATTGAGCACAACGCCCGGACCTTCAACGAGCCCAACAGCCCGATCGTCAAAGCCGCCAAAATCGTCACCGACGTCCTGCTCCGCTTCATCGGGTAGGAAGCCCGGCGGGGAACGGGCCTGGCAGCGACCAGCCCGCAGAAGCCTCCTCAGCGGCGAGGCTTCTGAGTGGGCGCGCTTGGGTTGCAGGGACCAGAGCTGTTCGGACATCCTGGACACGTACAACAAGGTGAAGGCCGAAGGCTTGAGCAGCACCGATGAGGAGGAGGTGAGGGCGGCAGTGGCAGGTGGGGCGGGGCATCCTCGGGCCAAACCCGGGAAGGCGGGGGTAGAGCAGGCAAGGTTCGCTCAGAAGCGGGCGGGCTGCGGCCCGTCGGAGCCCTCCGAGCGAGGCCGGCCGGGCTAGATACGACAGGTGACTGGTGGTTTTGCGGCCTAACGGGGGCCGGCGAATGCGCGGTCGGCCGTGCTGGTTCCCTGGACCTTCCCGAGCCCTCCCCACACCCTGCAGGTCACTCCCGAAGGGGCCAGCAGCGAGGGCCCGGAGGCTCTGGGGTGGATGTTAGGGCTGGAGTGAGTCAGCGAGGCCAAGCAGCCCCGGGCATCCGAGAAGGAAGGGACCCGTGCTTCCAACGGGCATGGTTTCGGGCGATCCGCCCGCCCTAGTCAGGGTCAGGGGACCAATAGGGCCGAGGGGCTGGCAAGCTGTCCTCGGCCCTCAGTGACAGTCGGTATCGGTCTTCTCCGACCCATCTTTTCTCTGACTGGCTGTACCCTGTCCATCCTCCCATCCCCCCTTGCCCCTCGGTCTTTATCGCCCATCCCCTGCTCCCTGGCCCCGGGGTATTCCGTTGCAATCTCCGGCATTTGGGATGCCGAAGATCCTCTTTCTCCCGATTTAGGAGGCAGAAGTGGTCGACGTGGATTCGGACGGCCCCGGGACATCATCTGGAAGGAGAGTGAGTATCCTCCAGTCAGCCCGCTACCCCCAACCTTCCCCATGCTCGGATGAAGAGAGGGCCGTGGCTGGGATTCAGGATCTGGTGACGACGGGGTGCAGCTTTGATCAGAGCGAAACACGCGTCAGACAGAGTCGTCCGCAGGGCCTGGCCTGTTCATGCTAGAGTCCCCCAGAAGCCCTGGGCCTTGCCCCTTCCCCTGCAGGCCACCCTGATGGTCAGAAGGGGGTTAATAATAATAATAATAATGGCATTTATTAAGTGCTTACTATGTGCAAAGCACTGTTCTAAGCACTGGGGAGGTTACAAGGTGATCAGGTTGTCCCAAATGGGGCTCACAGTCTTCATCCCCGTTTTACAGATGAGGGAACTGAGGCCCAGAGATGTTAAGTGACTTGCCCAAAGTCACACAGCTGACAGTTGGCAG
Source organism: Tachyglossus aculeatus (assembly GCF_015852505.1). Lineage (NCBI taxonomy): Eukaryota > Metazoa > Chordata > Mammalia > Monotremata > Tachyglossidae > Tachyglossus > Tachyglossus aculeatus. Next base: position 60,255,610 of record NC_052071.1, read on the forward strand.
AGCCGGGATTTGAACCCATGACCTCTGACTCCAAAGCCCGGGCTTGTTCCACTGAGCCACGCTGCTTAGCCTACCTGTTCCTCAAGGCCCCTTGTGGCACCGTCCCGGGGAGAGGCTTGGGTCTCCCGGGGGGAGAGCCGAGGGGCAGTATGGCAGACCAGAGCAACAGACGCCTGGACCCTGTGCCCCGGCCTCACGCCCGTCTCCCCTCAAATATGCAGGGGCGGCGGGGGCGCCCGGCAGAGCGGGGCCGGCCGGCAGCGGCCTGGCAGAGGCAATGCCAGGAGCTTCTGAGCCTCATCTACGAGCGGGAAGATTCAGAGCCGTTCCGGCAGCCGCCCGGGGACCGCTTCTCCCAGCCCGTGAGTGCGCGGCCCGGGTCCGGGCGAAACGGGGAGGGATGCTGGGTCCCATCCAGGAGGCCCTTTCCCGCCCCGCTCTCCTGCACTCCCACCCGATCGGCCCAGCCATTTCCAAGTCTTCTCCTATCCCTGCTCAGTCACACAAGCACGAGGTTTCAGAGTCCAGGGGTGGTGTCTCGCTCCCAAAAGCCCTTTTGGACATGGGCCTCAGTTGGCCCCGGGAACGGGAGCCCCGGGTGACCCTCCCGCCCTCCGGCCATTCCCTGATGGTGCCCGACGCAGGCTTTCTCCCCTACCAGGGCCAGCCCCCACCCGAAGGACGGCCTCCGGAACCCCCCGATGAGGGCAACCCGCAAGAGACGCCTCTTCCCTCTGTGGTAGGCCTGGCTGTCCCCATCTCAGCGACGCACGCTTGGGTTGTGTTCTGTGCTCCAGTGCCTCTGGACACGCACGTGTGGGTGTGCGGGATTGCTTTGCGCCTCGTTCCGGTAGGGCCAGGCTCTGCCCAGGTGTCACTGCTCCTCTCCCGCCCCGCGGCTCTGTGGAGGTCTTAGCGTCCACCCCCAGCCCCTGCCGTTGTCTCTGTGGCCTGCCGGCCCACAGGGTCCCGCTCCTTTCCACACCCTGCGGGCCCAGGGAGCATCGGGCTCTGCCCTGCCCCACGGACGAGAAGGGCTGTCGGCTCGACAGACGGATCTGCTTCCGGGGTGGCATGGCCAGGGAAGGCGGTGTCGGCGGTGGCTCGGGAGCCCTCGGCCCCGGCTCTCCGTTTCCCAACGCCACGCTACTAAGGATGGAAAATGCGGACCTGGACTCTCGCTGCCCACCGTGGTTGGGACTGGTCCAGCGCCCGCCTCCTGCCCGGTGCCTCTGCCAGCCGCCCACGCCACCGGCCGCCCCCGGCCCCGATGTGGGAAGTGGCCTGAGTCACCGGTGACTCGGTGCCCCTCTGTTGGCGGGGCCCTTCCGGCAGTGCCAATGCCGCGTCAGCACCTCAGGTTGTGAGGCGGGTGGGATTGGGAGGGGCGGCGGGTTCCTGGATGGAAGCCCGTGTGGGACCCTGGGACCCCAGGAGTCAGTTGGCCGAGGTGGAGTGCAGGGGCAGCGGGGAGGCCCTGCGGCCCATCGGTGGGGTGATCTACAGGGCGGGAGCGGGGCCACCTCAGTTGATTCCCCGATTCCTGCCCCAGGATGCCCCCGCCCCCGTTTGAGCCTCCTGAGCGAGGTCCGTCCTGACTCCTGAACTGTGCAGGCGGGTCCCCGGGCACAGAACCTTCCCTTCCCGGCCCTCACAGCGGGTGCCCAGCCGACTGCCTGGAAGATGGGGTCCCCGGGGACGGTCGATCGCACGTCCCCACCGCCGGCGCTGCGGGGGCTGACACCCCTGCACCCGGCAAACACCCTGCCCACCGGGCCGGGCCACGCAGCTCCCGGAGGCTTTTGATGCCGGGCTCCGACTTGGGTATCGTCACAGAGAGAAGGGTCTGCCCCCACCGCCAGTCTGGGACGTGGCGACCGACGCGCCCCTCCAGCCTGCTCTGCCCGGGGTCCAAGGGGACCCAGGCCGCATGTGCTTGGCATTGGGCGCTGCCCGGTGGTTGTCGGGGGGCCCACATCTGGGTGGCCTTCAGGTGACGATCCCGGGCTGTGTCGGCAGGACCCTCAGGACCACCAAGCCGTCGCCACACCCATGGACTTCAGCACCGTGAAGCAGACACTGGAGGCGGGGAGATACGCCAGCCCCCTGGAGTTCTACAAGGACATCCGCCTCATCTTCACCAACTCCAAGGCCTACACCCCAAACAAGAGGTCCAGGGTATGGGCCCCCTCTCCCCACCCCCGTCTCGTCACACGGGTCCAGTTCATCCTAAGCACCTGCTATAGAAACAGGCCAGTGAACACTTCCAGGATGGGTCTGGCTCGCCTGCCCCCCGCCGGGATGACCTCGGGGGGATGCAGGTGGCCTTGGACAAAGAGGTGTTCAGAGCCTTTCAGCTGGTCCTGCCATCCAATCCGGTTTCTCTCCCGACCCACCCTGAGCGACTGCTCGGGCTACTGTTTCTGGTGGGTGGCCGGCCACCCACCCGGGAGAGGGGTTGGAAGCCACTATTGCCACCACACCACTAACATCCAGGCCTTGCCCCTTTCCAGATAATAATAATAATAATGATGGCATTTGTAAGCGCTTACTATGTGCAAAGCACTGTTCTAAGCACTGGGGGGGATACAAGGTGATTAGGTCATCCCATGCGGGGCTCACAATCTTAATCCCCATTTTCCAGATGAGGGAACTGGGGCTCAGAGAAGTGAAGTGGCTTGCCCAAAGTCACACAGCAGACATTAGTACAGTGCTCTGCACACAGTAAGCGCTCAATAAATGCAATTGATGATGATGTGGCAGAGCTGGGATTCGAACCTGTGACCTCGGACTCCCAAGCCCGGGCTTTTTTTCCACCGAGCCACGCCGCCTCTCTCTTCCAGATCTACAGCATGACCCTGCGGCTGTCGGCCCTGTTTGAAAACCACATCAAAAGCATCATCTCCGAGTACAAGTCGGCTCCGCGGGGCCGGGGGCGGAGGAGGCCGCGCTACCGCAAGCGCCTGCGCAGCAGCAGCAGCAGCAGCGGCGATGGTGGAGGGGACGGCGGGGACGGCAGCGATGGCAGCTCCCCGGCCAGCAGTCGAGCATCCAGGTCAGCCTCCCCAGTGGGGGAACAAGATCGGGGAGTTGTTTATGAAGTTTTTTAAGGGCAAATTTGCAAAGGTCACACGGGAGAGGAAGAGGGGTCAGCCTGGAAGTGGCCCTTTATTCATTCATTCATTCAATCGTATTTACCGAGTGCTTACTGTGTGCAGAGCACCGTACTAAGCACTTGGGAAGGACAAGTTGGCAACAAATAGAGACGGTCCCTCCCCAACAACGGGCTCAGTCTAGAAGGGGGAGACAGACAACAAAATAAAACGTGTGGACAGGTGTCAAGTCATCAGAATAGAGATAAAGCTAGATGCACATCATTAACAAAATAAATAGAATAGTAAATATGTACAGGTAAAATAGAGTAATGAATCTGTACAAACATATATCCAGGTGCTGTGTTGGGGTGAAGGAGGTAGGGCGGGGGGGATAGGGAGGATGAAAGGAAAAAGGGGGCTCAGTCTGGGAAGGCCTCCCGGAGGAGGTGAGCTCTCTGTAGGGCTTTGAAGGGAGGAAGAGAGCTAGCTTGGCGGATGTTAGGAGCAAGGGCATTCCAAGCCAGGGGAATTCCAGGCCTCGTTTCCTTGTCCCTGTGACCTGAATTTTCCAAGGCGATGTTACCCAGATCCCGTAGAATAATAGATCAGTTGATCAATCAGTGGTACACACTGAGGGCTTACAGAGTGCAAAGCACTGTACTGAGCTCTTGGGAGATTACAGTATAGTAAGTCGGTACAATCCCTTCCCTCAATCAATCGTATTTATTGAGCGCTTACTGTGTACAGAGCACTGTACTAAGCGCTTCCCTCAAGGCGCTTACAGTCTAACAGGGGAGACGGACATCAAAAGAAATACAGGTAGGGGTGGGAACCGAGCATGAGAATGTGGATGTCGGCTGTGGATAGGTGGGTGTCCTGGGCAGAATGAGGAGGGAGACACGGCAGGGTGAGGAAGGAAGCTGCTTCCTTCTTAGAGAATGAGGACTCTAGTGCACAGGTGATGCGGAAGGGCAGGGAAATAGGTTGGTTGGGGGCGGGGGGGGGGAATCATGGAAGGCTTCCTGGAGGAGATTCAGTCTTAGTTGGACTTGGAAGATGAAGAGAGAGTTCCGGGCAGGAGGGAGGGTGTAAGCAAATGATGAGCGGTGAGAGTGATGCTTGGAGTTGCTTGGAAAGTTGGGCATTTCCGGCCGGTGGACCGAGGGGCCTGACCTGGCTTCAGAGGCCCAGGGACCCGGGAGCCCGGCCGGCAGGGTCCGTGAGCTCGGAGAAGCAGGAAGGGTCCCCAGGCTAAAGGAGGGCCCTGGACAGGCCCGGCCCGACCTCGGCGAACTGGGCAGGCCTCTGGGTTGGGGCTCAGGATTTGATGGTCTCTGGGCTCGACCACCCTCAGTATGCCAGTGGGGACTCTCCACCCGGCCTGGGATGGGCAGGGGGTCTGGCAGAGCAGCTGCGGACCGCAGGCTCTGGCTCAAAGCCCTTTGGGCTGACCAGATCCTCAGCTCCAGGCAGCTCAGTTGACCATCAGTGGGCCAGCCTTCCTTTGGGCTTAACGACCGCCTTTTGGTCACGAGGCGGGTCCTGCGGGAGGAGTTTAGCCTGGCAGGTGGCTGCCCGGGGCTGCCCACTCAGGACCCAAATGTTCTGGCTTCAGCCCGAAGGCAAAGCAGAGGTTCACCAAGGGGCCGCCCAGAACCACCCAGAATGCCCCGCTGCCCTTGACCAGGACCAGCTCTTCCGTCTCCTCTCATGGTAAGGAGAAGTTCCCTTCTATTTCTAAGGTTGCTTTTCCCCCCTGCAGTGTGGCTCAGGGGGCCCCTAGGCCTGGCTCTGAGACCCCCCCACTCCCTCTCCCCCCATGTTGCCTGGCGGGTGGGCAGGTGGCCCCCAGGCGTGGCTCTGAGACCCCTCTTCTTCCTCTAGTGTGGCCGAGTGGGCCAGTTGGTGGCTCCTGGGCGTGACTCTGAGTCCCCCCTCCTAATGTGGCTCTGAAGGCTCTCCTCTCCCTCCCCCAATGTGGTGGGGTGGGCGAACAGCCTCCAGGCCTGGCTCCGCGACCCTTCTTCTCTCTCCCCCGGTGTCACCGGGTGGGCAGGAGACCCCCACCCCCGGTCCCGGCTCCAAAACCCCTCTTCTCCCTACCTCAGTGTGGTTGGGCGGGCAGCTTCTGGTGCCAGCTCTGTGGCAGTGGCGACCCGGTGCCCGGGATCTGGGCCGGACGAGAGTCCGGCCTCCTGCCCTTGGAACACCGCCCAAGGGCCCGGGGTGGTCGGCACAGCCCCTCCAACAACTCAGCCCGCGCGGTCTTGTGAAAATGAAGTTTCAGACATCGCAGAAGAGCCCCCCGAGCGCAGCGGGGTCCAGGAGATGGACGTCCCGGCGGCGACGAGCTGGGCCGGCACCGATCCGGGGAGAGGGAGAAGCCCCCGGGGCAAAGTCACCCCCGTTAAACAAGGTAGACACGGGGCGTGGGGAAGCAGGGACGCAGGGTCGGGGCGGTGCCCGACGGCTCCAACCTCGTCCCCCCCACTGTCCTCCCCTTCCCTCCCCCCGGCAGCCGAGTCCCCCAACGGGCCGCCGAGCAGCGGGGACGGCGGTGGCAGTGGCAGCAGCGGAGGCAGAGAGGCTCGGGCCGGAGTCAAGAGGAAACTGCTCTCGGGGTCCGAGGAGGAGGAGGAGAGCTGCAGGGACGAGGAGGGGGATGAGGACGATGACGGGGAGGGTGACGACGAGGAGGAGGAGGAGGACAGGGAGAAGAAGGAAGCCAGAGAGAAGCCTCACCCGCTTTCATCGGACAGCGGCGAGTCGGCATCCAGCTCCGACTCGGACTGCACATCCCGGACGGACCGGGACTTTGTGGATGGGGACCACGACTACAGCAAAGCGGCCCCTTCCAGGGCCCGGAGGAAGTTCCGCCCGGACCCGGCCGACGGCAGGAGACCCTGGAAGACGAGAGGAGCCGCTGGACGGGGCCGCTGGGGCCGCTGGGGCCGCCGCGGCCGGGGGGGGCGGCGGAGGCGGGGGCCGGGGCCGGGGCGGCCGCGGACGGGGCGGCCGCGGACGGGGCAGCCGCGGACGGGGAGGCCGGGGGGCCGCCCGAGCCAAGCGGGCCCGCCTGACCCCGGATGAGGAGCCGGAGGGCCCGTGGGCCGGTTGCGGCGGCCGGCCCCCCGGCATCAGGACGCGGAACCAAGGCCGCAGGACGGTGCTGTACCACGACGACTCGGACAACGACAGCTTCCTGCCCGTCTTCGACCCGCTCAACCTGGGCACCTCGCGCTCGGGCCGCGTGCGCAAGATGACCGAGAAAGCCAGGGTCAGCCACCTCATGGGCTGGAACTGCTGACCCCGGGGGGCCGCCCGCCCGCCCGCCCACCCAGCGGGGGACCGGATGAACGGAAAGGAGTTTCGGCGGCCAACTTCTACTGCAGGGATTTTACCAGGAAGTCTATCAGGCAAAAAGGTGCTCACCCCACCCCCTTCCCCACATCACATCCCCCCCTCCGCCCCCACTCCCCACGTCGGGGTCACCCTTTCTGAGACTCCAGGCGTCCGCCCGTCGTCTGCCCAAACAAGCCTTACTCATCGGGCCTTAAATTAAATAGATTCTGTCCGCGTCCTCTCTCCTCCCCGTCCCCGCTCTGTCCCCGCTTACCCTACACACTACAGATTTATTAAGTTCAAAGGAGCCTCCAGCTTCTCATGAGCGTAGCGTGACGTTTTCATGGTGAACGAACCCCCACCCCACCCCCTCGCCCCACCGCCGCCTCCTTCCCCTCGTCGGGTTTTCATTCTCCAAAGTCCGCACCGTCTCTTTTATCGAGTTTCTGCCATTGATTCCGATTCACAGTAATAATGACGACTTTTGCACAATTCACCAATCCTAAAGGCAGCTATAAAATGTTTACAGTTTCTAGAGTGTAAGAAGGATTTGGAATATTTTAATCTTCCCAAGCCAAAACGTCCATGAATTATCCTGAACCGAAGTATATTTATACGACAGGTTTTTGGGGTCGGGGGGGGGGGGGGCGGGGGGAGGGATCTACCTACGCTTTTAATCGATTCTTGATTCATGTACAAAGTGAGAAAGGGTTGGTGCCTTGTATATATGTAGCAAACCTTCGATGTGGTGTGTCCTGATGTGTGCGTTAACTTTATTAAAAAAAAAAAGAGTTCTGGGGACGTACCGGAGTCCAGACAAGAGGTGCCAAACGCAGGAGTTGCTGGCAGCGATGGCAGTCTGTCTTCTTCCTCGGCCGCCCTGCCCTGATGCTCGGCGAGAGGCCGGGGGTGCGATCGTGGAGGGAAGGAGCTGCATCTGCGGCCCCTTCCCCTCCTCACGGGACGGGCCCGCAAGTCTCCGCTGGCTTCATGGCACCGGACCACCTCCTGCCCGTGAGCTCTTCACCACCCTGCGGGTTGGGATGCCGTGCCATGCGGAGAGCGGCGGGGTTGGAGAAAGCCTGGCACGGGGGTACACCGATGTCAGGAGGGAGGGGACACAGTCGGTGCCCCGAATCGGCCTCCCCCCTCCACCCAACGCGTCCCCTCCCGGGGCTCTGACCGGCACCGGAGCCGAGACCTCCGCCCGGACGGGACGACGGCCCTTCCGCTGCTTCGCTCATTATTTATCTGGGGAAAGCAACCCACGTGGGCCCCCGGACCGTCCCGTTTTTTTCCTAGGTTTGAGGTAGGGTGATGAGAGAGACTGAGGGTGCTTTCGTAGCGTGTGTTTTCTGTGTAATGCAATACTGTGAAGGTAGTAGCATTTTGCCGGGGCTTTAGGGTTAATCTCCGACGCGCTGCCGGACTGTTTCTGAGAGCCTGGTGGTGGGGGCTCGGACGGCACGGACAGCTAGAGTTCATCGGGAGACGGATCCGCTTGCGTTCTTGCATGTGGATTTTCTTTTAGAAGCATGAAGGGAGTAAGCTATGTTTTTCAGGAGTCTGGTTTTGTTTTTTTAATTTAGGCTTTTGGTTTTTTATAACCACATCGGGCTTCTTTAAATGTGGAGTGACCCACCTGGGGTCATTTTCTTCTTCTCTGTCGGACGCTTTGTTTTGAGTCAGTGGCCGTGGATGCCGGCCCCGAGCCCCAGCGGGGGTCAGCACGTGAGCGTCTTTGCCCACGTGTGACCGTGCGAGTGTAGGTGTGTGGGTGTGCACCGTGGGCCATGCAAGCAGGCACAGTTATGGGTGTCCACGAATTGGGGGGGTGGGGTGTTTGCGTGTGTATTTATGTGTGTGTATGTGTGTACACGTGCCAGTGTGGGTATGCCCCTGGAGGTGTGTTGTCTTCATGTGCACCGTGGGCCATGCAAGCAGGCGCAGTTATGGGTGTCCACGAATTGGGGGGGTGGGGTGTTTGCGTGTGTATTTATGTGTGTGTATGTGTGTACACGTGCCAGTGTGGGTATGCCCCTGGAGGTGTGTTGTCTTCATGTGCGTGCGTGTTTTTCCAGCACTGAGTACCTCTTGAGCCCTGGAGAAATGAGAATTCCACCAGGAGGGGAACTCTATTCCCATATTCCTGCTGGATCCTGACCTTTGGGACTCTGAACACGTCTCCCCTCCGCCCCTTCCGCTCCCCGGACTCTCCCCGCCACCCCGCCCCTCCCAGCTCTCCTAGCCCTGCAGATTCCCCAAGCGGGGAATGAGTGTTTTTATATAATGGGGGCAGCCGGGCGGCCTTTGGGCATCCAGATTGGCTTTCTGAAAGGGCACTGACCTCTCGATGTGATGGTTTTTTCCATGGGAGCAAGGAGGGAGGGTGGGAAGTGGAACCCCTTCTCTTATCCTGGTCTGAGGCAAATCTCTGCAGCCAAGAGGGCGTGCTCTGGCCAGCTCTAGAGGTGCCTTTGCTTGGGAGGAGTTGGGACTGACTGGTGGACATGTCCCAGACATGGAGGAGAGAGACAGGGGGGCCGCAGCCCTGCGCACGGTGCCCACTTGGCCCAAGGGAGGGTTCTGGGTGAGGCAGTATGGTGCCAGTGTGCTCTGCCACTCTGTGTCCAACCATGCCATGCATGCACCCGTGCGTGTATGTGTGTGTTTTTGTGTGGAGGGGCAGGAAACATAGTCTTCCCCAACCCACTTCGCTCTCCAATTCAGTTGCCATGGGTAGGAGGGTGGGGAGAAGGAAGGAGCCTGGCTCGCCCAGTCCCCAGTGCCGTGGTATCGGCCGGGCCCACAGACCCCCCCGCCAAGTCCGGCGGTGGCTGCTTTCAGCTGGTGCTCCTCTCACCTCCAGAGAACATCCTTCTTTCGACTCCAGCTCCGTCCTTGTCCATCCCTCTCCTGGCTTGGCGTAGCCAAGTGAACCCGGGCCCAGACCCTTGCTGGGCAGTGGTGGGGAGAGCGAGGCGAGCTTCCAGCAGGCCTGCTCCTTCTAGACTTTGGAAACTCACCCTGAAGGAGAGCGAGAGGGAGTGTGAGTGTGTGCATGTGTGAGTGTGCCCTTGGGGGGGACGGGGAACAGGAACAGTACTATGACTTGTGGCAGTGGTGGCGTCGGTGGTGGCTGCAGGGCAGCGTTCCTCTTCTCTCCTTGCTCTGATTTTCCAGCTCCTAAAACCTGTTGGGCGGCGGGTGCCATTTGTCCCCCAGAGAGACAACCCGGGCCTCTGCCTGGGCGCACGGCCTCCCCGACACTGGAATCTGGCCGAGGCGGGTGGACGGGTGGGCGTGGACCAGAGCGGGGCCTCCCGGGGGCTGCCCATCCCGACCGAGGCGACCAAAGGGAGCCGGGCAGGCCGTAGGCAGTGACCGGTGGCCACAGGATGGATGGCGAGCTTCCGCCTGGGTGGCATCTCACGTCTGCTCCGTGTCTCGATTTGGGGTCTCCGTCCCCGGACTGTCTAGGGTCAGAACTGCGGCCCGGAAGGGCGGAGAGGGGTCTGGGATTGGATCCCAGGACCCCGGCGGGGGCTCTCTATTGGGCTTTGCCGGTGCCTCTTTGAAGCCAGGGTCTGGAGATGGTGGGACCGTGGGCCGGCTCCCGGTGAATTCCTAGAGCCGAGCCGTGGAGCCCAGTTTCCCAGTTGGGGCTGGGCGGGGGGACATCCTGGCGGGGAACCAGAGCTGATGCTTAGGTCCCATTGGTGCTTGGCTCTGGTGGGTCACTGGGGGCCCGGCCAGCGAACGCTTTATCGTGTTTGGAATACCCCCTCCTCCCGCACGCCACCCTGAACCCAGTGCGCGTGGGTTGTAATCTGGGGGGGCTGCAGCGATAGGAGATTCAAGGGAGGGAAGAGAGTGGCCCCCAACCCAGGGCTGTGGAGGGAGGGTGTCCCTCCTGCCTCTTCACGGCCCATCGTCCAGAAGCCTGCCCTTGGCAGCCTCAGGATGACCAATCCCCCCGCCCACCATCACCGGTAGCTCCCGGACTGACCCAGCTCTTCCTCCCCTGACGGCGACTTCCACCGGCCCCCCAGGTGTCCACCCAAAACGCCCCGGATTGGAGGCGGCGCGGGCGCCTCGGGATGAGTCTTCCCCTCCCTCCCTCTGTTCCCCGCCCCGAGCGATCTCAGGTCCCTCTAAATGATGAGCTACTTCAGGGATTTGTAATGCCACGGGATGATGGCAGACCAAATGGAATATTTATATGCAAATGAGCTGTTAGTTTTTGTAATGTAAAAAATGTACAGTTGTAAAGTTCTTTTCTAGCCATCTCTTTTTCTCCTCCCGAAAGTCACTTATGTCACCTAGGATGTTTTCATTTTTCCAGCCGTGGGATTGTCTTAATAAAAGAGATGAAGCGCTCGCACCCTGCTCTGCCGCGACTGCTTAGATGGCGACGGGGTTTCGGGACGGGGTGGGTCGGAGCTCCTGGGAGGCCGGGCCTGGGCGCGGACTGACCCGGACGACGCTGCCCTTCCCCTTGTGCAGCCGGCTCCATCCATCCAGCCAGCAGCGGTATTTATTGAACGCTCACTGGGGGCAGAGCACTGAACTAGGCGCTTGGGAGAGTACAACGGAGTTGATAGGCTTGTTCCCTACGTACAGGGAGCTTACGGTCTAGCCAGGGAGACATAGCAAAATAAAGGAAGAAATTACAGACGTGCACCCAAGTGCCGTGGAGATTCTGGGGCAGATTATATATATATATAGATATATATATATATCTATATATATATCTATATATATCTATCTATCTATCTATATATATATATATATATATAAAAACAGCATTTATTAAGCACTTACTATATATATATACTATATATATAGTATATATAGTATATATATATATAGTAAGTGCTTAATAAATGCTGTTTTATATATATATGTATATAACAGCATTTATTAAGCGCTTACTATGTGCAAAGCACTGTTCTAAGCACTGGGGAGGTTACAAAGTGATCAGGTTATCCCACAGGGGGCTCACAATCTTAATCCCCATTTTGCAGATGAGGGAACTGAGGCACAGTGAAGTGACTTACGCAAAGTCACACAGCTGATGATTGGCAGAGCCAGGATTCGAACCCATGACCCCTGACTCCGAAGTCCGTCCACTGACTAGTCTTTCCTCATCCCAGGTTGCTCCACCCCAGCTCCCGGGAGCACGGGAGCGGGAATTAATCCCGGTCACTGGTGGTGAGCCCCACATGGGGCAGGGACTGTGTCCAACCCTATTTGCTTGGGTCAGGCCCAGTGCTTAGTACAGCGCCTGGCACATAGTTAAGCGCTTAGCAAATACCATCATCACCATCATCCTCACAGGCCTGGGAGCCAGAAATTTCTAATCCCAGCTCCGCCACTTGTCAGCTGTGTGACCTTGGGTGAGTCACTTCACTTCTCTGGGCCTCAGTTACCTCAACTGTAAAATGAGGATCGAGACTGTGAGTCCCCTCGTGGGACAGGGACTGTGTCCAACCCGATTTAGGACAATGCCTGGCACCTAGTGAGTGCTTAACAAATACCAAAATTGTGAATTATTACCAAGTGACAATCTGAAGGGGGATCAGGAGATATAAGCAGATCAGGCGCATTCCTTGACTCACACGAGGCTCATTGCCTAGCAGGTAGGAGAGCAGGAGGCCTAGAGAAGCAGCGTGGCTCGGTGGGAAGAGCCCGGGCTTTGGAGTAGGAGGTCATGGGTTCAAATCCCGACTCTACCAATTGTCAGCTGTGTCACTTTGAGCAAGCCACTTCACTTCTCTGTGCCTCGTTTACCTCATCCGGAAAATGGGGATTAAGACTGTGAGCCCCTGGTGGGACAACCTGATCACCTTGTAACCTCCCCAGCGCTTAGAACAGTGCTTTGCACATAGTAAGTGCTTAATAAATGCCATTATTATTATTATTATTATTCATTCAATCATATTGAGCGCTTACTGTGTGCAGAGCACTGTACTAAGCGCTTGGGAAGTACAAATTAGCTTACACCTTTTAAGTGCTCTGCACACAGTAAGCGCTCAATAAATACGATTGAATGAACGAACTGTAACCTCCCCAGTGCTTAGAACAGTGCTTTGCACATAGTAAGCGCTTAATAAATGCCACCGTCATCATCAGGTATGGGGTTCCCATTTTCCAGATGAAGTAACTGAGGCCCAGTGAAGTGACTTGCCCAAGGTCACCCAGCAGGCAAAAGGGCAGACGGAGATTAGAACTCAGGTCCTCCGATCCTTAGGCCCTGCTGCTTCTCCTTGGCGGATGGATGGATTGATTGCCCCCCAGCCCCCTTCCCCATGGGGGGGTCCGGCCCGGGCTGGGGGTGGGGGGCTGCGTGCTGCAGGGCCTCGAGTGAACACTCGAGAAGCAGCGTGGCTCAATGGAAAGAGCCCAGGCTTTGGAGTCAGAGGTCATGGGTTCAAATCCCAGCTCCACCAATTGTCAGCTGGGTGACTTTGGGCAAGTCACTTCACTTCTCTGTGCCTCAGTTACCTCATCTGTAAAAGGAGGATTAAGACTGTGAGCCCCCCATGGAACATCCTGATCACCTTGTAACCTCTCCAGCGCTTAGAACAGTGCTTTGCACATAGTAAGCGCTTAATAAATGCCATCATTATTATTATTATTATTATTAACACCAGGTGGCGGCAGCGGCCGCGGAATAGACTGGTCATTCATTCATTCATTCAATCGTATTTATTGAGCGCTTACTGTGTGCAGCGCAGTATACTAAGCGCCTGGGAAGTCCAATTCGGCAACATTCATTCATTCATTCAATCGTATTTATTGAGCGCTTACTGTGTGCAGAGCACTGTACTAAGCGCTTGGGAAGTCCAAGTTGGCAACATCTAGAGATAGTCCCTACCCAACAGTGGGCTCACAGTCTAGAAGGGGGGAGACAGACAACAAAACATGTAAACAGGTGTCAATACCAACAGAATAAATAGAATTATAGCTCTATAATAATGATGGCATTTATTAAGCGCTTACTATGTGCAAAACACTGTTCTCAGCGCTGGGGAGGTTACAAGGTGATCAGGTTGTCCCACGGGGGGTTCACAGTCTTAATCCCACTTCTGACACCTCCTTCTTCTAGACTGTGAGCCCACTGTTGGGTAGGGGCCGTCTCAATATGTTGCCAACTTGGACTTCCCAAGCGCTTAGTACAGTGCTCTGCGCACAGTAAGCGCTCAATAAATACGATTGAATGAATGAATGAATGAATCCCCATTTTACAGATGAGGGAACTGAGGCCCAGAGAAGTGAAGTGACTTGCCCCAAATCACACAGCTGGCAATTGACAGAGCTGGGATTTGAACCCATGACCCCTGACTCCAAAGCCGATGCTCTTTCCACTGAGCCACGCTGCTTCTCTACACATCATTAAAAAAATAGAGTAATAAATATGTACTACTTTCCAACCGCTTAGTACAGTGCTCTGCACACAGTAAGCGCTCAATAAATGTGACTGAATGAACGAGCCAGAGCCCGAGCTTCAGGGGCCGCTCCCCGCCCGGCCCAGGGGCTCCAACCATGCAGCGTGGATTAGTGGAAAGAGCCCGGGCTTGGGAGTCAGAGGTCGTGGGTTCTAATTCCGCTCCTCCACTTGTCTGCTGGGTGATCTTGGGCAACTCACTTCACTTCTCTGTGCCTCAGTTCCCTCATCCGGAAAATGGGGAATAAAACTGTGAGCCCCACGTGGGAAACCTGATCACGCTGTATCTACCCCAGCGCTTAGAACAGTGCTTGGCACGTAGTAAACGCTTAATAAATAGTATTATTGTGATCATGTCACGGGGATGGGGGACAGATGGGCGGAGGGGCGGGTCCCCCCTCCTGCCCCACCCCTCAGATCACCCAGCAGCATGGCGTAGTGGACAGAGCACAGCCCTGGGGGTCAGAAGGTCCTGGGTTCTAATCCCAGCTCTGCCGCTTATAATAAAGATAATAAGATAATAATGGCATTTATTAAGCGCTTACTATGTGCAAAGCACTGTTCTAAGCGCTGGGGAGGTTACAAGGTGATTAGGTTGTCCCACGGGGGGCTCACAGTTTTAATCCCCATTTTACAGATGAGGTAACTGAGGCACAGAGAAGTGAAGTGACTTGCCCAGAGTCACACAGCTGACAAGGGGCGGAGTGGGGATTTGAACCCATGACCTCTGACTCCAAAGCCCGTGCTCTTTCCACTGAGCCATGCTGCAAGCTCATCTGCTGTGTGACCTTGGGCAAGTCATTTCACTTCTCCATGCCTCAGTTTCCTCATCTGTAAAATGAGGATTGAGGCTGTGAACCCCACGTGGAACAGGGGACTATGTCCAACCCGATTTGCTTGCATCCGTCCCAGTGCTTAGTACAGTGTCTGGCCATTATAAGCGCTTAATCAATCAATCAATCAATCGTATTTATTGAGCGCTTACTGTGTGCAGAGCACTGTACTAAGTGCTTGGGAAGTGCAAGTTGGCAACATATGTCATTAACAAATACCATTATTATTATTAGCATCTCCCTCCCCGGCCGCCTTCTCTGACTGTGCTGTATTGTCCTCTCCCTAGCGCTTAGTACAGTGCTGTACATGCGGTAAGTGTTCAGTACATACCATCAATGGATTGTCTCTTCGCCGACCGTCCAATCCGACCTGAGATGCAGTGGAGCCACCCGGTTTGGGACGGTCCCCGCGCGGCTCTGGAACTGCCCACTGTTGGGTAGGGACGGTCTCTATATGTTGCCAACTTGTACTTCCCAAGCGCTTAGTACAGTGCTCTGCACACAGTAAGCGCTCAATAAATACGATTGATTGATTGTCCACTCCAGCCGGCCGGGATGGGCAGCTGGGCCCCGGGAGACCACACCATCGTGTCGGTCCTCACCGTATTTCCCTCCTTAGTGGCTAGGATCCCCAATAATAATAATAATAATAATAATAATAATAATAATAATAATAATAGTGGTATTCATTAAGCGCTTACTATGTGCCGGGCACTGTACTAAGCGCTGGAGTGGAAACAAGCAAATTGGGTTGGACACAAACCCTGTCACACATGAAACTCCCAGCAACCCCATTTTAATGACGGTATTTGTTACGCGCTTACTATGTGCCAAGCACTCTTCTAAGTGCTGAGGTAATAATAAGAATAATGGCATTTATCAAGCACTTACTATGTGCAAAGCGCTGGGGAGGTTACACAGGTTGTCCCATGTGGGACTCACAGTCTTCATCCCCTTTTTACAGATGAGGGGACTGAGGCACAGAGAAGTGAAGTGACTTGCCCAAAGTCACACAGATGACAAGTGGCGGAGCCAAGATTAGAACCCACGACAACTGCCTCTAAAGCCCATGCTGTTTCCACTGAGCCTCACTGCTCCTCTGGTAATAATAATAATAATGGCATTTATTAAGCGCTTACTATGTGCAAAGCACTGTTCTAAGCGCTGGGGAGTCTACAAGGTGATCAGGTTGTCCCACGGGGGGCTCACAGTCTTAATCCCCATTTTACAGATGGGGTAAATGAGGCACAGAGAAGTTAAGTGACTTGCCCAAAGTCACACAGATGACAAGTGGTGGAGCTGGGATTAGAACCCACGACATCTGACTCCAAAGCCCATGCTCTTTCCACTGAGCCTCGCTGCTTCTCTGGTAGATACAAGGTAATAATAATAATAATAATAATAATAATAATAATAATAATGGCATTTATTAAGCGCTTACTATGTGCAAAGCACCATTCTAAGCGCTGGGGAGGTTACAAGGTGATCAGGTTGTCCCACGGGGGCGGGGTTCACAGTCTTAATCCCCATTTTACAGATGAAGGAACTGAGGCCCAGAGAAGTGAAGTGACTTGCCCAAAGTCACACAGCTGATAATTGGCGGAGCCAGGATTTGAACCCATGACCTCTGACTCCAATGCCCAGGCTCGTTCCACTGAGCCACGCTGCTTCTCTAAGTAGATACAAGCTAATCAGTTGTCCACTGTTGTGTAGGCACCGTCTCTATATGTTGCCAACTTGTACTTCCCAAGCGCTTAGCACAGTGCTCTGTACACAGCGCTCAGTCCCGGGGGCTGACACGCTACATCTCTCTGAACTTATTCATTCATTCAATCGTATTTATTGAGCGCTTACTGTGTGCAGAACACTGTACTAAGCGCTTGATTCTTGGGAGAACTGTTTATCCCTTCCGTGGAGACTCGACCTGGAGAAGCTGAGCGACCCTTTTCCAACGACCCTTCCCCGCCCACGGGCATCTGGTCACTGGAGAAGGGGGCGGCCGCATCCACGGTGGGGACACGTTGGAAAAGGAAGCAGCGTGGCTCAGTGGAAAGAGCCCGGGCTTTGGAGTCGGAGGTCATGGGTTCAAATCCCGGCTCCACCAATTGTCAGCTGTGTGACCTTGGGCAAGTCACTTCACTTCTGTGGTCCTGTTACCTCATCTGTGAAATGGGGACTGTGAGCCCCCCGTGGGACAACCTGATCTTCTTGTAACTTCCCCGGTGCTTAGAACAGTGCTTTGCACATAGTAAGCACTTAATAAATGTCATTATTATTATTATTATTATTAATAATAATAATAAATCTGCCCCAGGGACACAGTGTGGGGCCCACAGAAAAGCAGCGTGGCCTAGTGGCTAGAGCCCGGGCCCGGCAGTCAGAAGGCCCTGACCTCTCGTCCCGGTTCCTTCACTCGTCCGCTGTGTGACCTCAGGCAAGTCACCTAACTTCTCTGGGCCTCAGTGACCTCAGCTGTAAAATGGGAGTGAAAGCCGGGAGCCCCATGTGGAACGTGAACTTTCTCCAACCTGATTAGCTTGTGTCTACCCCAGTGCTTAGTACAGTGCCTGTCACATAGTAAGCGCTTAACGAATATTATAAAGAAAACCAACAATAACAACAACAAAAAAGGCCCAGGACTGCAGCGGGGGCTGGTCCCCGAGGGGCCTGCGGCCCTTGGTCAACTCGGCTGGACACCGCCCACACTTGGCTTTCATCATCATCATCATCATCATCAATCGTATTTATTGAGCGCTTACTATGTGCAGAGCACTGGACTAAGCGTTTGGGAAGTACAAATTGGCAACATATAGAGACAGTCCCTACCCAACAGTGGGCTCACGGTCTAAAAGCTCGGGCCTTGGTCGGAATGAAGGACACAGAGTTCACCCCACACCGACCCCCGCTGTGACCCGCCCGGACTCCCACGCGAGGTTCCCGGGGACGGGTAATAGTAATCAGAATAATAATAACGTCGGTAGTTGTTAAGCGCTCACTCTGCGTCAAGCACCGTTCTAAGCGCTGGGGTAGATACGAGGTCATAATAATAATAAAAATAATGGTATTTGTTAAGCACTTGTTCTAAGCGCTGGCATACACACACACAATCAGGTTGTCCCACGTGGGGCTCACGGTCCTCATCCCCATTTTGCGGATGAGGTCACTGAGGCCCAGGGAAGTGACTTGCCCAAAGTCACACAGCTGACAAGTGGCGGATCTGGGATTCGAACCCATGACCTCTGACTCCTAAGCCCGGGCTCTCTCCACTGGGCCACACTGCTTCTTCGCCGCTTCGGGTCATCAGGCCGGACACAGTCCATGCCCCTTCTGCGGTTCACAATCTTGACCCCCGTTTTACAGACGAGGTGACTGAGGCACAGAGACGTTGAGTGACTTGCCCAAGGGCACCCAGCAGACATGTGGCGGAGATTTTGTTAGAACCCATGAGCTCCGACGCCTAGGCCCGGGTTCTACCCACTTGATCGTGGGCAGAGAAGTATGTGGGTGCCGAGCAGGCCCTTTGGGGCGGGAGGAGGGGGACCCAGAGCCGCTGCATAGGGGGCAAATGGGCGTTGGCCTGGGATGCCCAAGGGCCTTGTGCCAGCATGAGCTCGACAGGGGACTGGCATAGGGACCCTCCGCTCTGTGCAACCGGACAGGTGGCCGTCCCCTCCCAACAGTGGGCAGCCCAGCTGGACAGGGGACTCTCATCTGGGTGCCGGACTGGACGGGGGCTGTCCTGGGGATGGGGGGCAGGCCAGCCGGACCCCCGGGCAGAACGCTTTCCCTTTAGCCGTCGACCCCTTCCCCAATTCCAGAAGCTGCAAATCCGAGGGGGCGACGCTGCGGCTTTCCCCAGAGATGCCCCCTGGCCTCCTTCAGCCCCAGAGAGCTCGGGCTCCCGTGGAGCGCAGCAGCTGCTGGGGAGGAGGGGCTCCTCTTCCTGGGCCGGGGTCTCGGGGCCCCGGGGCCCCGGGGCCCAGGCTCTCTGCTCTCTGGGGGGGATGGGGGGGGGGGGCGTCGAGGCGCGGCCCCAGTGGATGGGTCTGATTCGGCGGGGGACGGTGGGAGGACGCGGAGGGTAGCGGTCACCTCTGACGTGCCAAGGCCCCGAGCACCAGCGCTCCGCGGAGGGCCAAGCGCAGGGTTCCTCCCTCCGCTCCACCCCCGCCGCCCCCTCCTCCTCCTTCTGGTTCTCCTCTTCATTCACCTCTTTCTCCCTTCTCCTAGCCCTCTTCCCCTCTCTCCTCCCTCATCCTCCCCATTCTCCTCTTCTCCCCCCTCTCCTCCTCCTCTTCATCCATCTCTGCCTCTTCCTCCACTCCGCTCTCTTCTTCTCCCTTCTCCCGTCTTCATCCTCCTCCATCCACCTCTTCCTTTTCTCCCTTCTCCTCCTCCTCTCGCTCTTTCCCCCCTTCCTCTCCATTCTCATTTCCCTTCTCCTCCTCTCTCCACCCTCCTCTTCCTCATCCTCCACTTCTCATGTCTCTTCTTTTTCTCTCTCTTCCTCTCGCTCTTTTCTCCTCTCCATTCTCCTTTTCCCTTCTCCTCTCTCCATCCTCTGCTTCCACCTCTTCTTCCTCCTCCTCCCTTCTCTTCACACACATCTCGCTTTTCTCTTTCCTCCTCCTCCTCTTCTCGCCCTTTCCCCCTCCTCCCTCCCATTCTCCTCTTTTCCCTTCTGTTACTCTCCACCTCTCTTCACGCAGCTCTCCCTTCTCTCCTCCTCCTCCTCTTGCTCTTTCCCTCTCCTCTCCATTCTCCTCTTTTTCCTTTTCCTCCCCTCTCCGTCCTCCTCTTCCATCTCTTCCTCCTCCACTACTCTTCACGCAGCTCTCCCTTATCTCTCTCCTCCTCGTCCTCCGCTGGTTCTTTCCCCCACTCCTCCCCTCCATTCTCCTCTTTTCCCTTTCTCTCCTCTCCCTCCTCTTCTTCTTCCATCTCTTCCTCCTCCGCTCCGCTTCACGCAGCTCTCCCTTTTCCTCTCCTCTGGCTCTTTCCCCCTCCTCGTCTCCATTCTCCTCTTTTCCCTTTTCCTCCCCTCTCCATCCTTCTCTTCTTTCATCTCTTCCTCCTCCTCCACTTTTCTTCAAGCACCTCTCCGTTTCCTCTCTCCTCCTCGTCCTCCTCTGGCTCTTTCCCCCCTCCTCCCCGTCTTTCTCCTCTTTTCCCTTTTCCTCCCCTCTCCATCCTCCTCTTCCATCTCTTCCTCCTCCACTTTTCTTCACGCAGCTCTCCCTTATCTCTCTCCTCCTCATGCTCCTCTGGCTCTTTCCCCCCTCCTCCCCGTCTTTCTCCTCTTTTCCCTTTTCCTCTCCTCTCCAACCTCCGCTTCCATCTCTTCCTCCTCCACTTTTCTTCACGCAGCTCTCCCTTATCTCTCTCCTCCGGCTCTTTCCCCCACTCCTCCCCTCCATTCTCCTCTTTTCCCTTTTCCTCCCCTCTCCATCCTCCTCTTCCATCTCTTCCTCCTCCACTTTTCTTCACGCAGCTCTCCCTTATCTCTCTCCTCCGGCTCTTTCCCCCACTCCTCCCCTCCATTCTCCTCTTTTCCCTTTCCCTCCTCTCCCTCCTCTTCTTCTTCCATCTCTTCCTCCTCCACTTCTCTTCACGCATCTCTCCCTTTTCTCTCCTCCTCCTCTGGCTCTTTCCCCCCATCTCCTCTTTTCCCCTTTCCTCTCCTCTCCATCCTCCTCCACTTCTCTTCACGCAGCTCTTCCTTTTTCTCTCTCGTCTTCCTCTGGCTCTCCCCCCCCCCCCATTCCCTTCTTTTCCCTTTCCCTCCTCTCCCTCCTCTTCTTCTTCCATCTCTTCCCCCTCCACTTCTCTTCACGCGGCTCTCCCTTTCCTCTCCTCCCCTCCCCTCCCCTCCTCTCTCCATCCTCCTCGACTTGCCTCCGCGCACCCGTCCCTCTTCTCCCTCTCTCTCCCCTCCCCCCGGTGCCCCCCCCCGCCCCCCCGCCGTGGGGATCGGGGCGGGGGTCCAGGACGGGCGTTCGGCGAGGGCGGTGGGCCCAGGGCGCGGCACGTAGTGGGCGCTTAACGGACACCATCCACCACCACCTCCTCCTCCTCCTCGACGGGGGTCGCGGGCGCCCGGCGGGGTTTATTAGCCGTCCAGCGGGCCGGGCCGGCGGCGCGGGGCCTGGGCGACGTAGTAGACGCCGCAGTAGGCGTCGGGCCGGTAGTAGGCGCAGAGGCGGGCGGCGTCGGGCCCGGGGGGGGTGGCGTCCGAGGGCGCGGAGGGCCAGGGCGGTGATGAGGCCCAGGGTCTGGCGGCGCTCGTGGCCCATGAGGCAGACGGTGCTGCCGTTGACCACGGCTCGCAGGGTCATCAGGTAGTCGTACTGGCTGCGCTCCTCGCCCACGAAGTGGCTGCGCAGGTAGGACTCGATGCGCCGCTGCTGCTCCGCCACGTCGGGGAAGTCGATGAAGAAGCGCGAGCACATGTAGCGCTCCAGGGCGCGCAGCTCCGCGCCGTCGGCCGCGCGGAAGCCGCGGACCAGCAAGTGGCAGTACTTCAGCAGCCCCCCGCCGCGGATCTCCTCCGGCTGCCGCGTGGCGATCAGCCGCCCGCGCAGGTGGCCCAGGGCCCGCTCGAAGTCGCCGTACACGCTCTCGGCCAGGACGGAGACGGGCGCCGTGCCAGGCCCGGGGGCCACGGGAGCGGTGCCAGGCCCGGGGGGCACGGGAGCGGTGCCAGGCCCGGGGGCCACGGGAGCGGTGCCAGCCCTGGGGGCGACAGGTGTGATGCTGGGCCCCGAGGTGACGAGCGAGGGGCCGGGCCTAGGGATGACGGACGCGGTGCCAAGCGCAGGGGAGACGGGCGCGATGCCAGGCCCCGGGGTGACGAGTGGGGGGCTAGTTCCAGGGGTGACGGGCGCGGTGCCAAGCGCAGGGGCGACGGGAGTGATGCCAGTCCCGGCGGTAACGGACGCGGTGCCAAGCGCAGGGGCGACGGACGCGGTGCCAAGCGCGGGGGCGACGGGAGTGATGCCAGTCCCAGGAGTGACGGACGCGGTGCCAAGCGCGGGGGCGACGGGAGTTATGCCAGTCCCAGGGGTGACGGGCGCGGTGCCAAGCTCAGAGGCCACGGGAGCAATGCCAGGCCCAGGGGCGACGACCACGGGGCCTAGCGCAGGGTCTCCGGGAGCAATGCCAGTCCCAGGGGTGACAAGCGAGGTGCCAGGCCCGGAGGTGACGGGCGCGGTGCCCAACGCCCAGGGGCCGAGCCCAGGCCCGGGCCCCTCCAGCAGCGGGTCCAGCACGATCTGGAAGGAGTCGACGCTGAACTCGAACTGGCGTCGCAGGGCGTCGACGAACTTGAGCTCCACGTTCTTGCCGCGGTTGTTGGAGAGCGAGATGAGGCTCCAGCGGTCGCCGTCGGCGCACACCTTGACCAGCTTCTGCACGTAGGCCTCCTTCATGGTCCGGGCGGTGATCCGGTCCCGGCAGACGCCGGCCGGCAGGAAGTCGCGCAGCCCGCGCAGGACGGCCTCCTTGACCAGCTGGAAGTGGCGCTCGCTGGGCAGCCGCACCCCGAAGATGATGTCCAGGTCCTTGCAGCCGGGCCCGGCCCGGGGGACCAGGACGTAGCTGGCCGTGGAGCCGTTGAGCCGCACGTCCCGCACGGCGATCTGCTTCTGGCGCAGCCGGTCGCGCACGGTGCGCACGATGGCGCGGGGCTGCACCTCCAGGGTGGGGAAGTTGCCGCGCCCGTGGATGGGCACCGCCGCCGACAGCACCCGCTCCAGGGTGGCCACCTGCTCCCGGCTCAGCCGCCGGAACCGCCGGCCCGGGGGCTCCGTCATGCTGGGCCCCGGGGGAGGGCAAAGAGAGGAGAAGAGGGAAGGAAGGAAAAAAGAGGAAAACATGAAGCGCTCGCTAGGTGCCGAGCACTGTTCTAAGCGCGGGGGAGGTCACCGGGGGGGGGAGCGGGCTGTCCCACGGCGGGGATCACCATCTTAATCCCCATCGGACAGAGGAGGCCCAGAGAAGTCAAGTGACTGGCCCCAAAGTCACCCAGCTGACGGTTGGAGGAGCCGGGATTGGAAGCCGTGACCTTTGACCCCAAAGCCCGGGATCTTTCCACTGAGCCACGCTGAAAGAAGGAGGAAGAAGGGAGAGGAAAGGAGAAAGAAGAAGGAAAAGAAGGAGAAAGAAGAAGAAGGAAGGAGAAAGAAGAAGAAAGAAGGGAGAAAGAAGAAAAAAAGATGAAAATATTAAGTGCTCACTAGGTGCCGAGCACTGTTCTAAGCGCAGGGGAGGTCATGGGGTGAGAGGGCTGTCCCGCGGCAGGGTTCACCATCTTAAATCCCCATTGGACAGAGGAGGGAACTGAGGCCCAGAGAAGTGAAGTGGCTTCCCCCAAAGTCACCCAGCTGACAGTTGGAGGAGCCGGGATTTGAAGCCGTGACCTCTGACTCCAAAGCCCGGGATCTTTCCACTGAGCCACGCTGAAAGATGAAGGAAGAAGGAAGAGGAAAGGAGAAAGAAGAAAGAAGAAGAAAAAGAAGAAAGAAGGAGAAAGAAGAAGAAGAAAGGAGAAAGAAGAAGAAGAAAGAAGAAGGGAGAAAGAAGAAAGAAGAAGGGAGAAAGAAGACAGAAGAAAAAAAGATGAAAATATTAAGCGCTCACTAGGTGCCAAGCACTGTTCTAAGCACGTGGGAGGTCACAGGGTGAGCGGGTTGTCCCACGGGGGGGGGGGGGGGGGGGGGGCTCACCATCTTAATCCCCATTGGACAGAGGAGGGAACTGAGGCCCAGAGAAGTGAAGTGACTTGCCCAAAGTCACCCAGCTGACAGTTGAAGGAGCCGGGATTTGAATCTGTGACCTCTGACTCCAAAGCCCAGGATCTTTCCACTGAGCCACGCTGAAAGAAGAAGGAAGAAGAAGGAAGAAGGATGGAGAAAGGAGAAAGAAGAACGAAGAAGAAGAAGTAGAAGAAGGAAGAAGAAGAAGAAGAAAGAAGGAGAAAGAAGAAAGGAGAAAGAAGAAGAAAAGAGAAAGGAGAAGAAGAAGGAAGAAGAAAGAAGAAAGAAGAAGGGAGAAAAGAGAAAGAAGAAGAACGAAGAAGAAGAAGAAAGAAGAAGAAAGAAGGAGAAAGAAGAAAGGAGAAAGAAGAAGAAAAGAGAAAGGAGAAGAAGGAAGAAGAAAGAAGAAAGAAGAAGGGAGAAAAGAGAAAGAAGAAGAACGAAGAAGAAGAAAGAAGAACGAAGAAGAAGAAGAAAGAAGAAGGGAGAAAGAAGAAAGAAGAAGAATCATCGATCATCGGGACGGGATTTGGTAAGCCCTCACTAGGTGCCAGGCACCGCTGATCTAAGCGCTGGAATAGAATGATGGGATTTGGAAAGCCCTTACTAGGTTCCAGGCGCTGTTCTAAGCGCCAGCATACAATGATGGGATTTGGAAAGCGCTTACTAGGTGCCAGGCACTGTTCTGAGCGCTGGGATAGATACAGGGTGATCAGGTTGTTCTTCATGAGGCTCCCACTCTTAATCTCCATTTGACAGATGAGGTCACTGAGGCCCAGAGAAGTGAAGTGACTAGAAGCAGCGTGGCTCAGTGGAAGAAGCCCGGGCTTTGGAGTCAGAGGTCATGGGTTCAAATCCCGGCTCTGCCAATTGGCAGCTGTGTGACTTTGGGCAAGTCACTTCACTTCTCTGGTCCTCAGGTCCCTCCTCTGTCAAATGGGGATTAAGACTGTGAGCCCCCCGTGGGATAACCTGATCACCTTGTAACCTCCCCAGCGCTTAAAACAGTGCTTTGCACAAAGTAAGCATTTAATAAATGTCATTATTATTATTATTATTATTATCATTATTATCTCACCTGTCAACAGGTCCACCCTCCACCTCCCCTGGTTCAAAACAGAACTCCTCCTATTCCCACCAAAACTCTGTCCTCCCCTTGAACTTTCCATCACTGTAGACAGCACCACCATCTCCCCTCGACACATCCTTCATTCATCATCATCATCAATCGTATTTATTGAGCGCTTACTATGTGCAGAGCACTGTACTAAGCGCTTGGGAAGTACAAATTGGCAACATATAGAGACAGTCCCTACCCAACAGTGGGCTCACAGTCAATCCGCATGTTCCAATCCTGTCCATTCGATCTTTGCAACTTCGCTGAAATCCACCCTTTCCTCTCCATCCAAACTGCTACTATGCTGATCCAAGCACTTATCCATCCCTGCCTTGATTACTACATCAATCTCCTTGCTGACCTCCCTGCCTCCTGTCTTTTCCCCTTCCAAACCGTACTCCACTCCGCTGCCTGGATCATTTTTCTACAAAACCATTCAACCCATGTTTCCCCCGCTCCGCCTCCTCAAGAGCCTCCAGTGGTTGCCCACCCAGAGAAGCAGTGTGGCTCAGTGGAAAGAGCACGGGCTTTGGAGTCAGAGGTCATGGGTTCAAATCCCAGCTCTGCCAATTTTCAGCTGTGTGACTTTGGGCAAGTCACTTCACTTCTCTGTGCCTCAGTTACCTCATCTGGAAAATGGGGATGAAGATTGTGAGCCCCCCGTGGGATAACCTGATCACTTTTTAACCTCCCCAGCGCTTAGAACAGTGCTTTGCACATAGTAAGCGCTTAATAAATGCCATTATTATTACTATTACTATTAGTATCCACCTCAGAAACAATAGCACTTTACCGGTGGCTTTAAAACACTCGATTGGCTCATCCCCTCCTACTTTACCTCGCTAATTTCCAATTATAATCCAGCCCACGCACTTTGCTCATCCAATGCCAACCTACTCCGTGAACCCCAATCTCTTCCACCTCACTCCCAATTCCCTCCCTTTTCTTCTCGGACAGATGATAACTCTCCCCACCTTCAAAACCTTATTGAAGGCACATCTCCAGGAGCTTTCCCTGACTAAACTCTCACTTTCCCTTCATTCATTCATTCATTCATTCATTCATTCATTCATTCAATCGTATTTATTGAGCACTTACGGTGTGCAGAGCACTGTACTAAGCGCTTGAAAAGTACAAGTTGGCAACATATAGAGACGATCCCCACCCAACAACGGGCATCACCCTTTCACTAGGATTTGCAGCCATTATTCACCCCTCCCACAACCCCATTGCACTTACGTACAAGTTGTGCTTAATTTGGACCAGATCCAAGAGTTGATTTATTTATTTATATTAAAGCCAGTCCCCCCCTTCTAGACTGTGAGCTTGTTGTGGGCAGGGAATGGGTTTTAGTACACACTAACTTAGTACTAACTTACTAATTAACTAGTAAGTAACTAACTTAGTACACACTAGTGCTTAGTACGGTGCTCTGCACGCAGTAAGTGCTCAATAAATACAATTGAAGAAGAAGAAGCCGCATGGCATGGTCAGTTACCTCATCTGTAAAATGGGGATTAAGATGGTGAGCCCCACGTGGGACAACCTTAAGCGCTTAGTACAGTGCTCTGCACACAGTAAGCGCTCAATAAATATGATTGATTGACAACCTCTTCACCTTGTATCCCCCCAGCGCTTAGAACAGTGCTTCGCACATAGTAAGCACTTAACAAATACCATCATCAACATCATTATTATTATTATTATCCGCAATATAATTTATTGATATTAATGTCTGTCCCCCATCTACTGAAGATTCATTGTGGGTAGGGAACATGCCTACCAACTCTGTTATCTAGTAGTCTCCCATGCTCTTAGTACAGTGCTCTGCACACAGTAAGCGCTCAGTAAATACGATTGATTGATTGACAACCTGTTCACCTTGTATCCCCCCAGCGCTTAGAACAGTGCTTTGCACATAGTAAGCGCTTAACAAATACCATCATCATCATCATTATTATTATTATCTGCAATATAATTTATTGATATTAATGTCTGTCCCCCATCTACTGAAGATTCACTGTGGGCAGGGAACATGCCTACCAACTCTGTTATCTAGTACTCTCCCATGCTCTTAGTACAGTGCTCTGCACAGTAAGCGCTCAATAAATACGATTGATTGATTGACAACCTGTTCACCTTGTATCCCCCCAGCACTTAGAGCAGTGCTTTGCACATAGTAAGTGCTTAACAAATACCATCATCATCATTATTATTATTATTATCTGCAATATAATTTATTGATATTAATGTCTGTCCCCCATCTACTGAAGATTCACTGTGGGCAGGGAACATGCCTACCAACTCTGTTATCTAGTACTCTCCCATGCTCTTAGTACAGTGCTCTGCACAGTAAGCGCTCAATAAATACGATTGATTGATTGACAACCTGTTCACCTTGTATCCCCCAGCGCTTAGAACAGTGCTTTGCACATAGTAAGTGCTTAACAAATACCATCATTATTATTATTATTATTATTATTAGCCGCAATAGAATTTATTGATATAAATGTCTGTCCCCCATCTACTGAAGATTCACTGTGGGCAGGGAACATGCCTACCAACTCTGCTATCTAGTAGTCTCCCACGCTCTTAGTCCAGTGCTCTGCACACAGTAAGCACTCAATAACTGTGATTGATTGATTGGGCTGAGCAGACAAGGATACTGGCCCCGGTTTGGGGCGGCCAGACCCCTCGATTCTAGGGTCACCGGCCTCTCCCCCCTCCAGCTGGCTTCTTCTGGCCATCCCCACTGTGAGGAAGACGTCACCTCCACCCTCTTCTGTGAAAAGGCTCCACCTTCACCGTGGTGTGCCCAAGGTGGGTGGTGGGATCTGCTTGGGGTTGGCCGGAGGGTGGGAGCACAGAAGGGTCGAGCTCTGTTGGTGAGGACACTCCCATCTGCACCCCCAGGGAACAATTCCTGGCGACACAACATTTATTCCATAACAACAGCATCATCATCATCATCAATCGTATTTATTGAGCGCTCACTGTGTGCAGAGCACTGTACTAAGCGCTTGGGAAGTACAAGTTGGCAACATATAGAGACAGTCCCTACCCAACAGTGGGCTCACAGTCTAAAAAGGAACAGCAGCAACGACAATGAGTGCTCAGAAGCAGCACGCTGCAGCAGATAGAAAATGGGCCTAGGAGTCAGAAGGTTATGGGTTCTAGTCCTGACTCTGCCACTTATTCATTCATTCATTCAATCGTATTTATTGAGCGCTTACTGTGTGCAGAGCACTGGATTAAGTGCTTGGGAAGTCCAAATTGACAACATATAGAGACGGTCCCTACACAACAGCGGGCTCACAGTCTAGAAGGGGGAGACAGACAACAAAACAAAACATATTAACAAAGTAAAATAAATAGAATATGTACAAATAAAATAGAGTAATAAATCCGTACAAACATATATACATATATACAGGTGCTGTGGGGAGGGGAAAGAGGTAAGGCGGGGGGGATGGGGAGGGGGAGGAGGGAGAGAAAAAGGAGGGAGCTCAGTCTGGGAAGGCCTCCTGGAGGAGGTGAGCTCTCAGTAGGGCTTTGCTGTGTGACCTTAGGCAAGTCACTTCACTTCACTGGGCTTCAGCTAGCTCTTCTCTAAAACGGGGATTGAGACTGGGAGCCTCATGGGGGACAGAGACCATCTCCAACCCGATTAATTACCTTGTATAATAGTAATGACATTTATTAAGCGCTTACTATGTGCGAAGCACTGTTCTAAGTGCTGGGGAGGTACAAGGTGATCAGGTTGTCCCATGGGGGGCTCAGAGTCTTCACCCCCACTTTACAGATGAGGTAACAAAGTGAAGTGACTTGCCCAAAGTCACACAGCTGACAATTGGCAGAGCTGGGATTTGAACCCCTGACCTCTGACTTCAAAGCCCGTGCTCTTTCCACTGAGCCATGCTGCTTCTCTGCTTCTACCCTATTCTATCTCTGTATTTACCCTAGTTCTTAGTACAGTGCCTGGCACATAGTAAGCAATTAACCAAATACCACAATTAATATCATTATTATTATTATTATTAATGCATGCCCTTATCACTCTGTGGCTCAGCATTGGGGCAGACACAGGGTAGACACAGAGAAACAACATGGCCTAGCAGATCGAGCCAAGGCCTGGGAATCTGAGGAACTGATTTTTAACTCCACCGCTTGTCTGCCCTGCGACCTTGGGCAAGCACATCCCTGTCCCTCAGTTACCTCATCTGTAAAATGGGGATGAAGACTGTGAGCCCCACCGGGGACAGGGATGGAGTCCAACCTGATTAGCTTGTCTCTACCCCAGCGCTTAGTATAGGGTCCGGCACTTGAGTGAGCAACTAATACCGTAAAAAAAAAAATAGATTGGCCCCACTCCCTTTCCCACGCAGAGCTCATGGTGTAAGGGGGAGGGCGAATGGGGGTCTTCTCCCCTTTTACAGATGAAGGAACTGAGGCACAGAGAGGTAAGGTAGCTTTCCCGAGGTCACCCAGCAGGCCCAGGGCAGAGCTGGTACTCGAACCTGGGCCTCCAGACTCCCATTCATTCATTCATTCAATCGTATTTATTGAGCACGTACTGACAGTCATATGACTCTGGTTTTTCTGCTTTGTTTTGTTTTTTTCAAATGGTATTTGTTAAGCACTTACTATGTGCCGGACACCATTTAAAGTGCTGGAGTAGATACAAACTAATTAGGTCGGACACAGTCCACGTCCCAGTTGGGACTCACAGTCTTTATTCATTCAATCAATCGTATTTATTGAGCGCTTACTGTGTGCAGAGCACTGTACTAAGCGCTTGGGAAGTACAGCCCCCATGATCTGAAGAGGCTTGGATATGAGCGCTCTCTCTCTCTCTCTCTCTCTCTCTCTCTCTCCTTTCCCCAACTTCCTCCAGGACAGGGGCCAAAGGAGGGTTTGGGGGCCAGGGGGTTCAGGTCTTGACTGTATAGAGAAGCAGCATGGCCTAGTGGATAGAGCATGGGCCTAGAAATCAGAAGGTCATGGGTTCTAATCCTGAATCTGCCACTTGTCATCTGGGTGACCTTGGACTGGTCACTTAACTTCTCTGGGCCTCAGTTACCTCATCTGTAAAATGGGGATCAAGTCTGTGAGCCCCATGTGTGATAAGTACTGTGTCCAACCTGATTACCTTCAATCTGCCCCAGCGCTTAGAACAATGCCTGTCACATAGTAAGCCCTTAACAAATAACATCATTATTATTATTACTTTATATTGATGTCTATTTACTTGTATTGATGTCTGTCTCTCCCTCATCAGACTGT
The DNA here is from genome assembly GCF_015852505.1 of Tachyglossus aculeatus. NCBI lineage: Eukaryota > Metazoa > Chordata > Mammalia > Monotremata > Tachyglossidae > Tachyglossus > Tachyglossus aculeatus. The sequence goes on from NC_052071.1 coordinate 60,285,483, forward strand.
GAGCTCACTGTGGTGGACCTGCAGGCCTTCCTAAAAATCTCCCCGCTAACTTAATGGAAAGAGCCCGGGCTTGGGAGTCAGAGGTCATGGGTTCTGATCCTTGCTCCATCACTTATCAGCTGTGTGACTTTGGGCAAGTCACTTCACTTCTCTGTGCCGCAGTTACCTCATCTGTAAAATGGGGATTAAGACTGTGAGCCTCACATGGGACAACCTGATGACCTTGTATCTACCCCAGCGCTTGGAACAGTGCTTGGCACATAGTAAGTGCTTAACAAATACCATAATTGTTATTATTACTATTCCCCAATTGACACCCAGCACTCTGTTGTGTCCGCCCAATAGCCATCCCTAGCAAGTGCGTGTTCCAGCCCCATTCTTAGCATTTGTGGACATAATCAATTCTCCATTCAAATACTAATTCCCCCAGCTCATCCTGATATAGTACTCTCCCAAGCGCTTAGTACAGTGCTACACACACAGTAAGCACTCAGTAAACACGACTGACTGACTGACAGTCATATGACTCTGGTTTTTCTGCTTCATTTCGTTTTTTTCAAATGGTATTTGTTAAGCACTTACTATGTGCCGGGCACCATTTAAAGTGCTGGAGTAGATACAAACTAATTAGGTCGGACACAGTCCACGTCCCAGTTGGGACTCACAGTCTTTATTCATTCAATCAATCATATTTATTGAGCGCTTACTGTGTGCAGAGCACTGTACTAAGCGCTTGGGAAGTAGAAGTCGGCAACATAGAGAGACGGTCCCTACCCAACAACGGGCTCAAAGTCTAGAAGGGGAAGACAGACAACAAAACAAAACATGTAGACAGGTCCACAGTGAGCTTGCACTCTAGCTTACAGTCGCAACAACTTGTGATTTGTGAAATTACGATACTCCTTGTCGTTTTTTCAAAAGTATTTTTTTATGCACTTACTATGCGCCAGACACTGCACTAAGCACTGGGTAGATTCAAGAGAATCAGGCTGGACACAGTTCATGTTAATCAGTCATTCAACGGTACTGAGTGTTTGCTATGTGCAGAGCACTGTACTAAGTGCTTGGGAGAATACTTTATCCCTGTCATACAGATGAGTCACAGAGAAGTGAAGTCATTTGCTGAAGGTCACAGAGCAGGCAAGTGGCAGAGCCGGGACTAGAATAGACTGTAACTCCCCTGCTCATCTTCGTGCTCCTAGCACCGATGTCTGAACCCCACAGGCACTCAGTACAGTGCTCTGAGCACAGTAAACGCCCAGTCCAGTGCTCTACGTATAGTAAGTATCTGGTCCAGTGCTGTGCATGCAGCAGGCGTCCAGTGCAGCTCTCTGACCCGATGGACGCCTGGCCCAGACCCCCTCATCCAAGCCGATCCCCTCCCCACCAAAGCCGTGCTTCCCCAAAGACAATAATAATGGCATTTATTAAACGCTTACTATGTGCAAAGCACTGTTCTAATCACTGGGGAGGTTACAAGGTGATCAAGTTGTCCCACGTGGGACTCACAGTCTTCATCCCCATTTTCCGGATGAGGTAACTGAGGTCCAGAGAAGTGAAGTGACTTGCCCAAAGTCAAACAGATGACAAGTGGCGGAGCTTAGATTTGAATCCATGACTTCTGACTCTAAAACCCGTGCTCTTTCCACTGAGCCACGCTGCTTCTCATTCATTCAATCGTATTTATTGAGCACTTACTGTGTGCAGAGCACTGTACTAAGCGCTTGGGAAGTATAAGTTGGCAACATATAGAGACGGTCCCTACCCAACAGTGGGCTCTCAGTCACCTTGTATCTCTCCCAGTGCTTAGAACGGTGCTTGGCACATAGTAAGAGCTTAATAAATACCGTCATCACCATCATCATGATTATTGAACTCACAGTGAACAGCTGATCGCCAAGCCTGGAAAGCAGCCGAGTTAACAGGATGACTCACGGGGTCCTCTGGCCGAGCTGGGAACCGTCATCTTGTCGCCGATGGGAAATAGGAAGCGCCTGGGGAAAACTGCGGGGGACGAGAATCAATCAATCAATCAATCAATCGTATTTATTGAGCGCTTACTATGTGCAGAGCACTGTACTAAGCGATTGGGAAGTACAAATTGGCAACACATAGAGACAGTCCCTACCCAACAGTGGGCTCACAGTCTAAAAGGGGGAGACAGAGAACAGAACCAAACATACCAACAAAATAAAATAAATAGGATAGAAATGTACAAGTAAAATAAATAAATAAATAAATAAATAAATAGAGTAATAAATATGTACAACCATATATACATATATACAGGTGCTGTGGGGAAGGGAAGGAGGTAAGATGGGGGGATGGAGAGGGGGAGGAGGGGGAGAGGAAGGAAGGGGCTCAGTCTGGGAAGGCCTCCTGGAGAAGCAACAAGAGATTTCTCTTTTGAGGGGTGGGAGAGCCAAACCCACCCAGGAGGCCCGACGGACCCCGGGGTAGCCCAGATCAGCTGGGGAGGACGCCCCCGCCCTGAACTCGCCTAACTTCAGGCTCCTGCTCCAGGATAGAGAAACACAGAACACTGTACTAAGCGCTTGGGAAGTACAAGTTGGTAACATATAGAGACAGTCCCTACCCAGCTCACAGTCTAAAAGGGGGAGACAGAGAACAAAACCAAACATACTAACAAAATAAAACAGAATAGATATGTACAAGTAAAATGAATAAATAAATAAAGAGTAATAAATATGTACAAACATATATACATATACACAGGTGCTGTGGGGAAGGGAAGAGGTAAGATGGGGGGGATGGAGAGGGGGACGATGGGGAGAGGAAGGAAGGGGCTCAGTCTGGGAAGACTTCTCTCCACAACCCTAGGGGTGGTCTCTCCCCACAACAATAATAATGATGATGGCATTTATTAAGCGCTTACTATGTGCAAAGCACTGCTCTAAGCGCTGGGGAGGTTACAAGGTGATCAGGTTGTGCCACGGGGGGCTCACAGTCTTAATCCTCCTCCAGGAGGCCTTCCCAGACTGAGTCCCCTCCTTCCTCTCCACCTTGTCCCCCTCTCCATCCCCCTGTCTTACCTCCTTCCCTTCCCCACAGCACATGTATATATGTTTGCACATATTTATTACTCTATTTATTTATTTATTTATTTTACTTGTACATATCTATTCTATTTATTTTATTTTGTTAGTATGTTTGGTTTTGTTCTCTGTCTCCCCCTTCTAGACTGTGAGCCCACTGTTGGGTAGGGACTGCCTCTACGTGTTGCCAACTTGTACTTCCCAAGCGCTTAGTCCAGTGGTCTGCACACAGTAAGCGCTCAATAAATACGATTGATTGATTGATTGATTAATCCCCATTTTACAGATGAGGGAACTGAGGCCCAGAGAAGTTAAGTGACTTGCCCAGAGTCACACAGCTGACAATTGGAGGAGCTGGGATCTGAACCAATGGCCTTTGATTCCAAAGCCCGTGCTCTTTCCACTGAGCCGCGCACAATCTCAGAAACCATCTTTCTCCACAACTTCAGACAGCCTCTCCCCATGATCCCAGAGATGATCTCTCCCCCTGGCCCCGGAGACAGTCTCTCCCCATAGCCCCTGAGACGGTCTCTCTCCCCAACCTTAGAGACTGTCTCTCCCCAGCACCAAGTCTTTCTCCACAACCTCAAAGACAGCCTCTCTTCACAACCTTGGAGATCGTCTCTCCCCAGAAACCACCACCTCAGAGACAGCCTCTCCCCACAATCCCAGAAAGAGTGTCTCCCCACGGTCCCAGAGACGGCTTCTCTCCACAACCTTAGAGACAGTGTCTCCCCACAATCCCAGAGACATGTCTTGCTCCCCAACCTCAGAGACAGCCTCTCCCCTTGGCCAAACAGATGATCTCTCCCCACGGCCCCAGAGGCGGCCTCTCTCCACAAATTTAGAGATGGCCTCTCCCCACAATCCCAGAGACAAATCTTTCTCCTCAGAGACACTGCCTGTCCCCATGACCCCAGAGATGGATTCATCTCTCCCCACCAGCCCCAGGGCTGGCTCCCCAGTGAAGCTATCCCAGAACAGACGCCCGTCCTCAATGTGTCTGATGGGTCAATCAATCAATCAATCAATCGTATTTATTGAGCGCTTACTGTGTGCAGAGCACTGTACTAAACGCTTGGGAAGTACAAGTTGGCAACGTATAGAGACAGTCCCCACCCAACAGTGGGCTCACAGTCTCAAAGGGGGAGACAGAGAACAAAACCAAACACACTAACAAAATAAAATAAAAATAGATATGTACAAGTAAAATAAATAAATAGAGTAATAGATATGTGCAAACATATATACATATATACAGGTGCTGTGGGGAAGGGAAGGAGGTAAGATGGGTCCCATGTAGAAGAACCTGAAGGGACTGAGACAGGCAGACAGAGAGGCAGAATGTATGTCTTGGGAGGGGCTGCCATGAATCAGCCTCAACCCATCGATCAATCGTATTTATTACATACTTACTGCACTAAGCACCTGGGAAAGTATAACAGAACAGAGTTGGTAGACATGTTCCCTGCCTACAACGAGCTTGTAATAATAATAATGACGATGGCATTTATTAAGTGCTTACTATGTGCAAAGCAATGTTCTAAGCGCTGGGGAGGTTGCAAGGTGATCAGGTTGTCCCACTGGGGCTCACAGTCTTAATCCTCATTTTACAGAGCAGGGAACTGAGGTCCAGAGAAGTGAAGTGACTTGCCCAAAGTCACCCAGCTGGCAATTGATGGAGCCGGGATTTGAACCGTGAGCCCACTGTTGGGTTGGGACTGTATATGTTGCCAACTTGCACTTCCCAAGCGCTTAGTCCAGTGCTCTGCACACAGTAAGCGCTCAATAAATATGATTGATTGATTGATTGATTAAACCCATGACCTCTGACTCCAAAGCCAGGGCTCTTTCCATTGAGCCATGCTGTTGTAGTCTAGAAGGGGAGACAGACTTTAATATAAATGAACTATGGATATGGGCATAAATACTGTAGGACTGAGGAAGGGGAGTGAAGTGCTCTGCACACAGTAAGTGCTCAATAAATACAATTGAATGAATGAATGAATGAACCCAGAAGGGAGTGGGAGAAGAAGAAATAAAGGCATAGCCACGATGCAGGACCATTTCACTCCAGAAACAGCTTTAGCTACATCATCAGAGAAGCAGTGTGGCTCGGTAGAAAGAGGTCAGAGGTCGTGGGTTCTAATCCCGGCACTGCCGCTTGTCAGCTGTAGGACTTTGGGCAAGTCATTTCACTTCCCTGGGCCTCAGTTACCTCATCTGGAAAATGGGGATTAGAGACTGTGGCCCCCCCGTGGGAAAACCTGATTACCTTGTATCTCCCTCAGTGCTTAGAACAGTGCTTGACACATAGTAAGCACTTAACAAATACCATCACCGTCATTATTATTATTATTATCAAAATGATTGGTTCTCATCAGCACTGTACTGGGTGCCTATTGTGTTCAGAGCAGTGTATTGGACAACTACTGTGTGCAGTGCACTCCACCTGGTGCCTTCCCCATGCAGAATGGGCAGAATGTGTCTGTTTCTTGTTATATTGTACTCTCGCAAGCACTTAGTACGGTGCTCTACATACAATAAGTGCCCGATAAATACCACTGACTGACTGACTGATCGACTGACAGAGTGCTGTGTGTCTACTGTGTGCCTATTGGGTGCAGAGTGGTGTATTGGATGCCTAATAATAATTGTGGTATTTGTTAAGCGCTTACTATGGGCCAGGCACAGTATTAGTTCCTTGGGTGGATACAACAGGGTGGGCACTGGATTGAGCGCTTGGTAGAGTATGCTACAGCCAGAAGATGCCCGTGTTCCGTGAGCTGCATCCAGCCTGAAACTTCCTCCTGCCTCCCCACCGCGCATCACTTTTCGATGTCTCCCCGTTTTAGACTGTGAGCCCACTGTTGGGTAGGGACTGTCTCTATATGTTGCCAGTTTGTACTTCCCAAGCGCTTAGTACAGTGCTCTGCACATAGTAAGCGCTCAATAAATACGATTGATGATGATGATGATGATACAAGCAAATAGGATTGGACACAGTCCCTGTCCCAAGTTGGACTCATAGTCTCAATCCCCATTTTACAGATGAAGTAACGGAGGCCCAGAGAATATAATAATAATGGTATTTGTTAAGCGCTTACTATGTGCCAAGCACTGTTCTAAGCTCTGGGGTAGCTACAGTGTTAACAGGTTGCCCCACGTGGGGCTCACAGTCTTAGTCCCCATTATTTTTACAAATGAGGTAACTGAGGCCCAGAGAAGTTAACTGACTTGCCCAGAGTCACACAGTTGACAAGTGGCAGAGCCGGGATTCGAACCCACGACCTCTGACTCCGAAGCCCGTGCTATTTCCAGAGAAGTGAAGCGACTTGCCCAAGGTCAGCAGACAAGTGGCGGAGCTGGGGTTACTGGCTGCTGAGCGCTGTACTCGGTGCCTACCATATACAGAGTACGTGGCTCAGTGGAAAGAGCCCGGGCTTGGAAGTTAGAGATGATGGGTTCGAATCCTGGCTCTGCCAATTGTCAGCTGTGTGACTTTGGGCAAGTCACTTCACTTCTCTGGGCCTCAGTTCCCTCATCTGTAAAATGGGGATGAAGACTGCGAGCCCCACGTGGGATAACCTGGTTACCTTGTATCTCCCAAGCACTCAGAACAGTGCTTTGCACATAGTAAGCACTTAACAAATGCCATCATCATCATTACTATTATTATTCTCTCTGGCACACTGAGAGTTCCATGCCGGTTGTTGCCGATTTGTACTTCCCAAGCGCTTAGTACAGTACTCCGCACACGGTAAGCGCTCAATAAATAAGATTGAATGAATGAATGAATGAGGGGGACCGTGTCCGACCTGACTATTTTCTATCTGTCCCATATAGAGACGATCCCTACCCAACAGTGGGCTCACAGTCTAGAAGGGGGAGACAGACAACAAAACAAAACATATAAATAAAATAAATAAAATAAATATGTACAAATAAAATAACTAGAGTAATAAATATGTACAAACATATATACATATATACAGGTGCTGTGGGGAGGGGAAGGAGGTAAGGAGGGGGAGAGGAAGGAGGGGGCTCAGTGTGGGAAGGCCTCCTGGAGGAGGTGAGCGCTCAGTAGGGCTTTGAAGGGAGGAAGAGAGCGAGCTTGGCGGATGGGCAGAGGGAGGGCATTCCAGGCCAGAGGGAGGACGTGGGCCGGGGGTCGACGGTGGGGCAGGCGAGAACGAGGCCCAGTGAGGAGGTTACTGGCAGAGGGTGCAGGGTGGGCTGGAGAAGGAGAGAAGGGAGATGAGGTAGGAGGGGGCGAGGTGATGGACAGCCTTGAAGCCCAGGGTGAGGAGTTTTTGCCTGATGCGTAGGTTGACTGGTAGCCACTGGAGATTTTTGAGGAGGGGAGTAACATGCCCAGAGCGTTTCTCGACAAAGACGCCTACCTGCTTGGGGTCGGTGTATGGGCCTAGGCCAGCCTAGGCCTCCTTGGGTCCCCGAGGATGGGCCTGGATGAGGGCTGCGGGGCAGGGGCGGGGGGCTACTACAGGCCCCTGATCTGGTGGTGGGTGGGGTGGGCCCCCCAGCCCTCTGCAGCCTCTGTGAAGGGTTGGCCCCAGTCGCCCCTGGGCCCCGGCCCCCGCCCCGCTTGGTTGGGCCAGAGACGATCCGGTCGCTCCGGCCGCTGGCGATCCCGGCCTGGGCTTCGGGGGCGGGTGGAGGGTTGGGGTCGCCGGGGCCCTGCACCCCGGGGGCTCCGACGTCACAATCATTAGTCCCATGACACCCTCCAAGCCCCCCACCCCCTGGGCGTCTCTGTGTCAGCCCCTTCGTTGGTGTGAGCCCGCTGTTGGGTAGGGACCATCTCTATATGTTGCCAACTTGTACTTCCCAAACGCTTAGTACACAGTAAGCGCTCAATAAATACGACTGACTGACTGACTGACTGAATGAATGAATGAATGAATGAATGGGTTGTTTAGGAGAGAAGCAGAGTGGCGCAGTGGAAAGAGACCGGGCTTGGGAGTCAGAAGTCACAGGTTCTAATCCCGGCTCCGCCACGCATCTGCTGTGTGACCTTGGGCTAGTCACTTCCCTTCTCTGGGCCTCATTTCCCTCATCTGGAAAATGGGGATGAAGGCTGTGAGCCCCCCGTGGGACAACCTGATCACTTTGTAACCCCCCTAACGCTTAGAACAAGTGCTTTGCACATAGTAAGCACTTACTAAATGCCATTATTATTATTATAACCATGCTTTGCACATAGTAAGCGCTTAACAAATGCCATCATCATTATTATCATTATATGTTGCCAATTTGTACTTCCCAAGCGCTCAGTCCAGTGCTCTGCGCACGGTGAGGGCTCAGTAAATAGGATTGGATGAGTGAACGAATGTGTGTCCTTCGGTGTGTGTTGGGGAGAGCCGTCGGGCTGGGGGAGGGCGCGGGGCAGGACCCCTCCCGCCTTCCTCATTCACTCATTCAACTCAGCCCAGCGCATTTATCGAGCCCTTACTGTGTGCAGATCACTGTACTGAGCGCTTGGAAATGGTAATAATAATAATGACGGTATTTGTTAAGCGCTTACTATGGGCCAAGAGCTGTTCTAAGCGCTGGGGGAGATACAAGGTCATCAGGTTGTCCCCCGTGGGGCTCACAGTCTTCATCCCCATTTTACAGATGAGGGAACTGAGGCACAGAGAAGTGAAATGATATAATAATAATAATAATAATGACATTTGTTAAGCGCTTACTATGTGCAAAGCGCTGTTCTAAGCTCTAGGGAAGCTATAAGGTGATCAGGTTGTCCCACGTGAGGCTCACAGTCTTCATCCCCCATTTTATTCATTCATTCAATCGTATTTATTGAGCGCTTACTGTGTGCAGAGCACTGTACTAAGCGCTTGGGAAGTACAAGTTTTACAGATGAGGGAACTGAGGCCCAGAAAAGTGAAGTGATTTGCCCAAAGTCACGGAACATTCGAGTGGCGGAGTCATGATTAGAACCCATAACCTCTGACTCGGGGCTGCAGGAGATGCGGGGGGCGGGGGGAGGGGAGGGAGGAGCAATAACAATAATAACGATGGCATTTATTAAGTGCTTACTATGTGCAAAGCACTGTTCTAAGCGCTGGGGAGGTTACAAGGTGATCAGGTTGTCCCACGGGGGGCTCACAGTCAATCCCCATTTTCCAGATGAGGGAACTGAGGCCCAGAGAAGTGAAGTGACTTGCCCAAAGTCACCCAGCGGACAAGTGGCGGAGCCGGGATTTGAACCCATGACCGCTGACTCCAAAGCCCGGGCTCTTTCCACGGAGCCACGCTGAGGGGGGAAGGGCAGGGGGAGGGGAGGGAGGGGCAGGGAAGCCCCCAGCCCAGCCGGGAGGGAGGAGATGGAGATGGAGACGGGTGGGGGTGGGGGGTGGAAGGGGCAAAGAAAGGGTGGCGAAGGGGAGGGGGTCTGGGGCCCCAAGGACTGGAGAAGCAGCGTGGCTCAGTGGAAAAGAGCCCGGCCTTTGGAGTCAGAGGTCATGGGTTCAAATCCCCGCTCCGCCACTTGTCAGCTGGGTGACTTTGGGCAGCTCACTTCACTCTCTGTCTCCCCCTTTTAGACTGTGAGCCCACTGTTGGGTAGGGACCGTCTCTATATGTTGCCAACTTCTACTTCCCAAGCTCTTAGTACAGTGCTCTGCACACAGTAAGCGCTCAATAAATACTATTGATTGATTGATTGATTGATTGATTCTCTGGGCCTCAGTTCCCTCATCTGGAAAATGGGGATGAAGACTGTGAGCCCCCCTGTGGGACAACCTGATCACTTTGTAACCTCCCCAGCGCTTAGAACAGTGCTTTGCACATAGTAAGCGCTTAATAAATGCCATTATTATTATTATTTATTATTATTATTATTGTACATATTTATTACTCTATTTAGTTATTTATTTATTTATTTTACTTGTACATTTCTATCCTATTTATTTTATTTTTTTGGTATGTTTGGCTTTGTTCTCTGCCTCCCCCTTTTAGACTGTGAGCCCACTGTTGGGTAGGGACTGTCTCTATGTGTTGCCAATTTGTACTTCCCAAGCGCTTAGTACAGTGCTCTGCACATAGTAAGCGCTCAATAAATACGATTGATTGATTGATTGATTGATTGATTATTATTATTACTGGAGCAGCCGCTGTCCACCGTCCTGAAATCCACGCCCCCCTCCCCTCCCCATCCCCTCGTAGCGTAATCCCGTCGCCTTGGCAACGTGTTATCCCCCCGGAGGGCCGGCCAATCAGAGAGTCGCCCATCCCCGCCTGGACCAGCGGAAGGCAGAGGGCTCGGGGGGCTTCCAGGGGTCCGGTCCAGCACCCTGCCCTCCCCGTCCTCCAAACCCAGCAGGGAAAAGGGGCGGCTGGGCAATAATAGTAGCATTTATTAAGCGCTTACTACGTACAAAGCACTGTTCTAAGCGCTGGGGAAGTTACAAGGCGACAGAGTTACAAGTTACAGTTACAAGTTACAGAGAAGCAGCGTGGCTCAGTGGAAGGAGCCCGGGCTTTGGAGTCAGAGGTCAATCAATCAATCAATCAATTGTATTTATTGAACGCTTACTGTGTGCAGAGCACTGTACTAAGCGCTTGGGAAGTACAAGTTGGCAACATATAGAGACAGTCCCTACCCAATAGTGGGCTCACAGTCTAAAAGGGGGAGACAGAGAACAAAACCAAACATACTAACAAAATAAAATAAATAGAATAGATATGTACAATGAACATGGGTTCAAATCCAGGCTCTGCCAATTGTCAGCTGTGTGACTTTGGGCAAGTCACTTCACTTCTCTGGGCCTCAGTGACCTCATCTGTAAAATGGGGGTCAAGACTGTGAGCCCCACGAGGGACAACGTGATCACCTTGTAACCTTCCCAGCGCTTAGAACATTCATCCATTCAATCGTATTTACTGAGCGCTTACTGTGTGCAGAGCACTGTACTAAGCTCTTGGGAAGTCCAAGTTGGCTCACAGTGGCTCACAGTGGCTCACAGTCTAGGACAGTGCTGTGCACATAGTAAGCGCTTAACAAATGCCATTATTGTTATTATTATTACAAGGTGACCAGGCTGCCCCGTGGGGGCTCACAGTTTTCACCCCCATTTTACAGTTGAGGTCACTGAGGCACAGAGAAGTGAAGTGACGTGTCCAAAGTCACACAGCTAACAAGTGGCGGAGCCGGGATTTGAACCCATGACCTCTGACTCAACAGCCCGTGCTCATTCCACTGAGCCAGATTCCCCACAAGCGCAGCCCGGTCGGGCGAGCTCACAGCCGGGCCGGCTCCAGCTGCCTCTGTAATAAGAAATAAAAAGGATGGTATTTGGGAAGCGCTTACTCTGTGCCAAGAACCGTTCTAAGTGCTGGGGTAGATTCAAGGTAATCAGCTTGTCCCACACGGGGCTCACAGTCTCAATCCCCATTTTACAGATGAGGTCACTGAGGCACAGAGAAGTTAAGTGACATAATGATGATGATGATGATGGTTTTTGTTAAGCGCTTACTATGTACGAAGCACCGTTCTAAGCGCCGGGGTAGATACAAGGTAATCAGGTTGCCCCACGTGGGGCTCACAGTATCAATCCCCATTTTACAGATGAGATAACTGACGCACAGAGAAGTTGTGACATAATAATAATAATAGTAATAATAATAATAATAGTTCTTGTTAAGCGCTATGTGCCGAGCACCGTTCTAAACGCTGGAGTAGGTACAAGGTGTTCAGGTTGTCCCCTGGGAGGCTCACAGTCTTCATCCCCATTTTACAGATGAGGGAACTGAGGCCCAGAGAAGTGAAGTGACTTGCCCAAAGTCACACAGCTGACAAGCGGCAGAGCTGAGATTTGAACCCACGGCCTCTGACTCCAAAGCCCGGGCTCTTTCCACTAAGCCACGCTGCTTCCCCAAGAAGCAGCCTGGCCTAGCGGATAGAGCATGGCCCTGGGAGCTAGTAGGTCATGGGTTCTAATCCTGGCTCTGCCACTTGTCTGCTGTGTGACCTTGGGCAAGTCACTTCATTTCCCTGTGCCTCAGTTACTTCACCTGTAAAATGGGGATTAAGACTGTGAGCCCCTCGTGGGACGGGAACCGCGTCCGACCCAATCTGCTTGTATTCCCCTCCAGCATTTAGTACAGTGCCTGGCTCACGTTAAGCACACAACAAATACCACAATTATTATTATTACATTTGAAATTCGAAAGTAATAAACTGTTTAAGAAATGGTTCCAGAAATCATCAAAATGGAAAACAATGCATAGAAAGAAAAAAAAAACTCAAGTGACCCTAACCAAAAGACCTTAGACTAACAGTTTAGGTCAAGAAATATTATCGGTTGATGAATGAGGAAGGGAACCCTTGATAGTGTGACTATCATATTATGTCTTATAATAATAATAATGGCATTTATTAAGCACTTACTATGTGCAAAGCACTGTTCTAAGCGCTGGATCCCAATAATAGTAATAATTATGGTATTTGTTAAGCACTTACTGTGTGCCAGGCACTCTACTAAGCGCTGGGGTGGGTACAAGCAAATCGGGTTGAACATAGTTCCTGTCCCACATGGGGCTTCACAGTTTCAATCCCCATTTTACAGATGAGGTAACTGAGGCACAGAGAAGTTAAGTGACTTGCCCAAGGTCACACGGCAGACAAGTGGAGGAGTGAGATTAGAACTCATGACCTTCTGACTCCCAGTTCTGTGCTCTATCCACTACGACATGCTGACTCCCAATCGTATCAAGCGTCCTATTCATTCCCTGCACTTACATATTAGTGCCTAGACTTCTGTGCAATCTTTTTTTTAAAAATTACTATTTGTTAAGTACTTAATATGTGCCGGGCACTGTACTAAGCCCTAAGGTATAAACGAGCTAATCAGTTTGGACACAGTCCCTATCCCCCATGGGGCTCACAGTCTTAATTTCCATTTTACAGATGAGGGAACTGAGGCACGGAGAAGTGAAGTGACTTGCCCATGGTCACCCAGCAGACAAGTGGCAAGGCCGGGATTAGGATTTAGGTCCCTTCCAATTCCCAGACCGGGGCTCTTTCCCACTTAGGCCTTGCTGCTTCTCTTGAACTATTTGATTGAACTTTCAATTGTGTTTGTTTTGATTCAACTGCTTGTGAATGTCTCTCCGGGGTAATAATAATAATGATGGTATTTGTTAAGCGCTTACTATGTGCGAAGCACTGTTCTATGCGCTGGAGGGATACAAGGTGATCAGGTTGTCCCACGTGGGGCTCACAGTCTTCAACCCCATTTTACAGATGAGGTCACTGAGGCACAGAGAAGTTAAGTGACTTCCCCAAAGTCACACAGCTGACAAGTGGCGAAGCCGGGATTAGAACCCATGACCTCTGACTCCCAAACCTGTGCTCTTTCCACTGAGACATCATAAACTCCATGAGGGGGATTGGGTCTACTTAACTCCGCCAGGCTCTACCAAGCATTTAGGTCTCTTGATTCCCTGGGCCAGACTCTTACCACTAGACCACACTGCTACTTTCATTCTCCATATATATATATAAATATAATGGCATTTATTGAGCGCTTACTATGTGCAAAGCACTGTTCTAAGCGCTGGGAAGGTTACAAAGTGATCAGGTTTTCCCACGTGGGGCTCACAGTCCTAATCCCCATTTTACAGATGAGGGAACTGAGGCCCAGAGAAGTGAAGTGACTTGCCCAAAGTCACACAGCTGACAACTGGCGGAGTTGGGATTTGAACCCATGACCTCTGACTCCAAAGCCCGGGCTCTTTCCACTGAGCCACGCTGCTTCTCCGATATTTCCTGGGGACGAGTTTTCGGGCATTTTATCGCCTCAGGTTCGCGATTCACGTGCTTTTTGGCCTCAAGTGGAGGATGTTTGTCGACAATTCAGAAAGACGAATGCGCCAAACGATTAAAGTCCCTCCTGCCAGCCGATTCGATTTCAATTGGATGCTCCACTCTAAAACTTGAGGTGGAATTTCCAGGCTCTTCTGCTCTCAATCAATCAGGGACATCAATTCAGCGCTTACTCTGTGCAAAGTCCTGTTTTTAATTACATATGGGGTTGATTGGGTAGGGACGGTCTCTATATGTTGCCAATTTGTACTTCCCAAGCGCTTAGTACAGTGCTCTGCACATAGTAAGCGCTCAATAAATACGATTGATGATGATTAAGTTCTTACCATGTACCAGGCTCTGTGCTAAGCCTTAGGGTAGGGTCAAGATAATTCAGATCGGACACAGTCCTCATCCCGCATAGGACAGAGGTTAAGTGGCTTGTCTCACATTCTGTTTGGGTGTAATATTTTTTTGTATTTGTTAAGCACTTACTATGTGTCAAGCTATTTTCTATGCACATTTTCTTAGTATAGTGCTTTACACACAGTAAGCACTCAATAAATACCATTGACTGATTGACTGTCAGCTTCTAGACTGGGAGTAGTGTGGCTCAGTGGAAAGAGCCTGGGCTTCGGAGTCAGAGGTCAGGGGTTCAAATCCCAGCTCCGCCAATTGTCAGCTGTGTGACTTTGGGCAAGTCAGTTAACTTCTCTGGACCTCAGTTACCTCATCTGTAAAATGGGGATGAAGACCGTGAGCCCACCGTGGGACAACCTGATCACCTTGTAATCTCCCCAGCACTTAGAACAGTGTTTTGCACATAGTACGTGCTTAATAAATGTCATTATTATTATTATCTACTATTTCTATTATCATCTCTCAAACGCTCAGTACAGTGTCTGCACACAGTAAGCTCCTTCAGGGCAGGGATCATGCTTACCAACTCTACTGGACTTTCCTTATCTCTCAGTTCAGAGCTCTGCACACAGTATTCTGCAGCTCATTTAGGATAGGGATTATGTCCACTAACTGCATTTTACTCTCCCAAACATTCAGTACCGTGCTCGGCTTACAGTAAGCGCTCAATAAATAGCACTGATTGATTAACTGATTGATTGGAGGGCATGACAGGTGTGGTAGAGGCCTCCCACCATACTGAGAAGCAGTGTGGCTTTAGTGTCAGGAGGACGGGTTTGGGAGTCAGAGGTAGTGGGTTCTAATCCCAGCTCTGCCACTCGGCAGCTATGTGACTGTGGGCGAATCACTTAATTTCTCTGTACCTCAGTCACCTCATCTGTAGAATGGGGATTAAGACTGTGAACCCCACCTGGGACAACCTGATAACCTTGTATCTTCCCCCAGCTCTTAGAACAGTGCTCGGCAAGCAGAGTAAGTGCTTAACAAGTACCATCATTATACCATCGCTCATTTTCCCGGGGAGTGATTGATTATGATTTCTCACTGTTGAGGAAACCAACGGGTCCAGATTTGCTCTGGGTTTTAGGGGCTGGGGGTGGCAGGGGAACTGAAGTAGAGGAAAAAATATCCCCCCTCCCCACTTTCTGCCTTCCCCACAGGCAGAAGATGGAGGCCAGACAGATGGGGGAAGTAAGACAATGGGCCTGAAGTGAATATATGATGGCCTGACTTCAAGTTATTCTCTGGCCTGGAGGAACCAGGATGGGCAGTGGAATTCCAGTTGCCATGGCAACATAGGGCCGGGTTTCCCCGGCAACTGAGATCCTCAGGGTCCCGTTGGTGACAGGCGCTGACGGAAGAGTCTGTCAAACATGGCTTGGATCTTTTTTCTCAGCCAGCTCTGCCCAGGCTTGGTGAAGGGCAGGGGTCCGGCTGGGGTCAAAGGGGGCGTGGGGGGCAGACTGGGGGTCAAGGAGAAGGGAAGGGTCCTTTACCCTAAGGTGATCAGGTCGGAATCTATTGTGTGAAAAGGGGAAAGGAGCCTGTGGGATTGGCGGAGACCTTTCCCTGTTTTACAACAGAAATAAATTCTACACTGTGAACCCATTGTTGGGTAGGGATTGTCTCCATCTGTTGCCGAATTGTACTTTCCAAGCATTTAGTACAGTGCTCTGCACACAGTAAGCACTCACTAAATATGATTGAATGAATTATGGTATTTGTTAATAGTAATAATAATAATGGCGTTTGTTAAGCGCTTACTATGTGCCAAGCACTGTTCATTCGTTCATTCATTCAATCGTATTTATTTAGCGCTTACTGTGTGCAGAGCACTGTACTAAGCGCTTGGGAAGTACAAGTTGGCAACGTATAGAGACGGTCCCTACCCAACAGCGGGCTCACAGGCTAGAAGGGGGAGACAGACAACAAAACAAAACATGTAAACCAAGTAAAATAAATAGAATAAATAGGTACAAGTAAAATCAATAAATAGAGTAATAAATATGTACAAACACACACATATACACACACACACACACATATATCATCAATCGTATTTATTGAGCGCTTACTGTGTGCAGAGCACTGTACTAAGCGCTTAATATATATATATTATAATTTATATTATATTATATTAATTATAATATATATATCTATATGCAGGTGCTGTGGGGAGGGGAAGGAGGTAAGGCGGGGGGGGATGGGGAGGGGGGAGGAGGGGGAGATGAAGGAGGGGGCTCAGTAGTTCTGACCTACTGTGAACTCTTCCAACAAGGCTGATAACCTGCTAACTGTCCATTTTAGGGGTGAGACTGTAAACTCGTTGTGAACGAGGGTTCGGTATATTGTCCTGCACAGAGTAAGGGTTCCATCAAAAATCACTGATTGACTGATTCCCTGCTAGTTGGTGGTCTAGCCCCCCGCAGGTGGTCCTCAGTTTAGGGGGCTCCCTAAGGGCTGGGGGAGGGTAGTTCCTCGTCTAGACTGAGTGGAGCCCAGTGACCCCTCGCTCGGAACCCCCTCCCCATCTTCAAAGCCCTTCTAAAACCACTTCTCTGACTAACCTCACCTCCCCACCTTATTCCCCACTGTTCTAAGCGCTGCTGGGGGGATACAAGGTGATCAGGTTGTCCCACGGGGGGCTCACAGTCTTAATCCCCATTTTACAGGTGAGGGAACTGAGGCACAGAGAAGTTAGCCCAAAGTCACACAGCTGACAAGTGGCAGAGTTGGGATTTGAACCCATGTCCTCTGACTCCAAAGCCTGGGCTCTTTCCGTTATGTGCCAGGCACTCTATTAAGCCCTGGGGTATTCATTCATTCATTCATTCATTCATTCATTCATTCATTCATTCATTCAGTTGTATATACTGAGTGCTTACTAAGTGCAGAGCACTGTACTAAGCGCTTAGAGAAGCAGCATGGCTCACTGGAAAGAGCACGGGCTTTGGAATCAGAGATCATGGGTTCAAATCCCGCCTCCGCCACTTGTCAGCTGTGTGACTTCGGGCAAGTCACTTAACTTCTCTGTGCCTCAGTTACCTCATCTGTAAAATGGGGATGAAGACTGTGAGCCCCCCGTGGGACAACCTGATCACCTTGTATCCTCCCCCGCGCTTAGAACAGTGCTTTGCACATAGTAAGCGCTTAATAAATGCCATTATTAGTATTATTATTATTATTAGGAGAAAACAAAACAACAACAGATACATTCCTTGCCCACAATGAGCTTACAGTCTAGAGGGGGAGACAGACATTAAGGCCAACTCAGAGGATGGCTCGTGGGCGCATGCGGACATTCACTCATTCAATCGTATTTATTGAGCGCTTACTGTGTGCAGAGCACTGGACTAAGCGCTTGGGAAGTACAATTCGGCAACAAATAGAGACAATCTCTGCCCACAACGGGCTCATTAGCAGTAATCACAGAAAGACATAGAGTGGATAACTAACCTACCTGTGATGCCACAAAACTTCAAAGGATGTGTGTGTGTGTCTGTGTGTGTCTGTGTGTGTCTGTGTGTTGCTTAGTGGATAGAGCCTGGGTTTGGGAGTGAAAAGATCACGGGCACATGGGCCTGGAAGGGAAGCAGTCCCAGCTCTGCCCCACCCGGCTGGGTGATCATAATAATGATGGCATTTATTAAGCGCTTACTATGCGCAAAGCACTGTTCTAAGCGCTGGGGAGGTTACAAGGTGATCGGGTTGTCCCACGCGGGGCTCACAGTCTTCATCCCCATTTTACAGACGAGGTAACTGAGGCACAGAGAAGTCCAAGTCACTTCACTTCTCTTGACTCAGTCTCCTCATCTGTAAAATGGGGATTAAGATCGTGAGCCCCATGTGGTACAGGGACTGTGTCCAAACCGACTTGCTTGTATCTACTCCAGCGCTTAGTACAGTGCCTGGAACATAGTAAGCGCTTAGCAAATACCATAAAAAAAGCACATAAGGCAAACAAAAGGTGGCGGGCAGGTTGAGGGAACTTGGGGTGTGGGGGATGAGTTGGGGAAGGCTTCCTGGAGGAGATGGGCTCTCAGGAGGGCTCTGAAGGAAGGGAGACTGGTGATGGTGTGGATTCCTCCAGGAGGCCTTCCCAGATTGAGCCCCCTCCTTCCTCTCCCCCTCGTCCCCCTCTCCATCCCCACCGTCTTACCTCCTTCCCCACAGCACCTGTATATATGTATATATGTTTGTACATATTTATTACTCTATTTATTTATTTATTTATTTTACTTGTACATATCTATTCTATTTATTTTATTTTGTTAGTGTGTTCGGTTTTGTTCTCTGTCTCCCCCTTTTAACTGTGAGCTCACTGCTGGGTAGGGACTGTCTCTATATGTTGCCAACTTGTACTTTCCAAGCGCTTAGTACAGTGCTCTGCACATAGTAAGCGCTCAATAAATACGATTGACGATGATGATGATGATATATCTATAATTCTACTTATTTGTATTGATGCTATTAGTGCCTGTCTTCTTGTTTTGTTTTAATAACAATAATAATAACAATGATATTTGTTAGGCGTTTTGTTGTCTATCTCCCCCCTTCTAGACTGTGAGCCCATTCTTGGGTAGGGACCGTCTCTATCTGTTGTCAAATTGTACTTCCAAAGCACTTAGTTCAGTGCTCTGCACACAGTAAGCGTTCAATAAATACAATTGAATGAATGAATGAACGAAGAAATGAATGGACTTGTACGTATTTACTATTCTATTCATTTTGTTAACGATGGGCAGTTAGCTTTAATTCTATTTGTTCTGAAGACTTGACACCTGTCCACATGTTTTGTTTTGTCCTCTGTCTCCCCCTTCTAGACTGTGAGCCCGTTGTTGGGTAGGGACCGTCTCTCTATGTTGCCGACTTGGACTTCCAAAGCACTTAGTTCAGTGCTCTGCACACAGTAAGCGCTCAATAAACACGATAGAATGAATGATTGAATGAATGAACGAACGAATGAATGGACTTGTACGTATTTACTATTCTATTTATTTTGTTAATGATGTGCATTTAGCTTTAATTCTATTTGTTCTGACGACTTGACACCTGTCCACATGTTTTGTTTTGTCGTCCGTCTCCCCCTTCTAGACTGTGAGCCCGTTGTTGGGTAGGGACCGTCTCTATATGTTGCTGACTTGTACTTCCCAAGGGCTTAGTACAGTGCCCTGCACACAGTAAGCGCTCAATAAATACGATTGAATGAGTGAATGAATGTCAAATCCCAGCTCCACCAATTGTCAGCTGTGTGACCTTGGGCAAATCACTTAACTTCTCTGGGCCTCAGTTCCCTCATCTGTAAAATGGGGGTGAAGACTGTGAGCCCCCCGTGGGACAACCTGATCACCTTGTAACCTCCCCACCGCTTAGAACAGTGCTTTGCACATAGTAAGTGCTTAATAAATGCCATTATTATTATTATGCATGGATGCATGAATGAATGAATGTATATATGTATATATGTTTGTATGTATTTATTACTCTATTTATTTTATTTGTACATATTTATTCTATTTATTTAATTTTGTTAATATGTTTTGTTTTGTTCTCTGTCTCCCCCTCCTAGACTGTAAGCCCACTGTTGGGGAGGGACTGTCTCTATATGTTGCCAACTTGTACTTCTCAAGCGCTTAGTACAGTGCTCTGCACACAGTAAGTGCTCAATAAATACAATTGAATGAATGAATGCGTGAATGAATGAAAGCATGCATGTATGAATGCATGCATGAATGCGTGGATGCACGAATGCATGCACGAATGAATGAATGAATGCACGAACGAAAGACCGAAGGAACGAACGAACGAATGAATGCATGAATTAATGAATGCATGAATGCGTGGATGCACGAATGAATGAACGAATGAATGCACGAACGAACGAACCAATGCGTGAATGAATGCATGAATGAATAAATGCGTGGATGCACGAATGAATGCACGAATGAATGAATGCACGAACGAACGAAAGAATGCATGAATGAATGCATGAATGCACAAATGCGTGTATGCACGAATGAATGAATGAATGCACGAATGAACGAACGAACGAATGAATGTATGAATGTATGAATGCAAGAATGAATGAATGAATGCACAAACGTACAGACGAACGAATGAATGTATGCATAATAATAATAATGATAGCAGCATTTATTAAGCGCTTACTATGTGCAAAGCACTGTTCTAAGCACTGGGGAGGTTACAAGGTGATCAGGTTGTCCCCCGGGGGGCTCACAGTCTTCATCCCCATTTTACAGATGAGGGAACTGAGGCCGAGAGAAGTGAAGTGACTTGCCCAAAGTCACCCAGCTGACAACTGGCAGAGCCGGGATTCGAACCCACGACCTCTGACTCCAAAGCCCGGGCTCTTTCCACTGAGCCACGCTGCTCTTTCCAGCTTCTCCACGCTGCATGAATGAAGGCATGAATGCACGAAGGCACGACTGTGAGCCCACTGTTGGGTAGGGACCGTCTCTCTATGTTGCCAATTTGTACTTCCCAAGCGCTTAGTCCAGTGCTCTGCACATAGTAAGCGCTCAATAAATACGATTGATGATGATGATGATGAATTAAGGAATGAATGCATGCATGCATGAATGCACAATGAATGAATGAATGCACAAAAGAACGAACGAATTGAGGAATGAATGAATGAATGCATGCATGAATGCGTGGATGCACGAACGAAAGAGCGAATGAATGAATAGGCGCGGACCATAGAGAGCGGGAGGGCGCCGGGGCATAGAGTAGAGCCGGCGCCGCCGCCGCTGTCGCCACCGCCGGAAGTTTGCCAGAGCGGCTTCCGGCCCCTCCAGAGCGGCTTCCGGAACCGCCAGGGCGGCTTCTTCCGCCCCGCCTGCCCCCCCTCGGAGCCGGAAGTGAAGGAGCCAAACAAGCCGGCCGGGCCCACAGCTCCTCTTCAGCCACAGACCCACCGACATGTCCAACATGGAGAGTATCCTTCTTCTTCCTCCTCCTCCTCTTCCCTCCTTCTCCTTTCTTCTTCTTCCTCCTTCTTCCTCCTCCATCCTCCTCCCCCAAGGACTGGCACTCCCAGGCCCCATTTCTCTCTCCCTCCCCCCTAGTCGTTCAGTCAATCAATCAATCATATTTATTGAGCGCTTACTGTGTGCAGAGCACTGTACTAAGCGCTTGGGAAGTCCAAGTTGGCAACATAGAGAGACGGTCCCTACCCAACAGTGGGCTCGCAGTCTAGAAGGGGGAGACAGACAACAAAACCAAACATCCTAACAAAATAAAATAAGTGGAATAGATAGGTACAATCAATCAATCCATCGAGCGCTTACTGCGTGCAGAGCACTGTACTAAGCGCTTGGGAAGTACAAGTTGGCAACATAGAGAGACAATTCCTACCCAACAGCGGGCTCACAGTCTAAAATAAATAAATAAATAGAGTAATAAATATGTATAAGTATGTTCAACCGGATTAATTGAGCGCTTACTGTGTGAGCCCCCTTTTCCCTCTCCTCCTCCCCACAGCACCTGTAGATATGCTTGTACGGATTTATTACTCTGTTTATTTTACTTGTACATGTTGACTATTCCGTTTATTTTGTTAATAATAAACAAGTAGCTCTCAGCCCTACTGAGAGCTCACCTCCTCCAGGAGGCCTACCCAGGCTGAGCCCCCTCCTTCCTCTCCCCCTCGTCCCCCTCTCCATCCCCCTCGTCTTGCCTCCTTCCCTTCCCCACAGCACCTGTAAATCAATCAATCGTATTTTTTTGAGCGCTTACTGTGTGCAGAGCACTGTACTAAGCGCTTGGGAAGTACAAGTTGGCAACATAGAGAGACGGTCCCTACCCAACAGCGGGCTCACAGTCTAGAAGACTGTATATATGTATATATGATTGTACGTATTTATTACTCTATTTTACTTGGACATATCTATTCTATTTATTTTACTTTGTTAATATGTTTGGTTTTGTTCTCTGTCTCCCCCTTCTAGACTGTGAGCCCGTTGTTGGGTAGGGACCGTCCCTAGATGTTGCCAACTTGGACTTCCCAAGCTCTTAGTACAGTGCTCTGCACACAGTGAGCGCTCAATAAGTATGACTGATTGATTGATGAATGATGCGCATCTAGCTTGATTTCTGTTTGATGACTTTCATTCATTCCATCGTATTTATTGAGCGCTCACTGTGTGCAGAGCACTGTACTAAGCGCTTGGGAAGTCCAAGTTGGCAGCATATAGAGACGGTCCCTACCCAACAGCGGGCTCACAGTCCAAAAATGCCCCATCCGTCGGCAACGGAGGCTTCTGCAGGCGGGCCGGTAGGAGAGCGTGAGCCCACTGTTGGGTAGGGACTGTCTCTATATGTTGCCAATTTGTACTTCCCAAGCGCTTAGTACAGTGCTCTGCACGTAAATATGATTGATTGATTGATTGAGAGCGGTCGCGGCGGCGTCCCTGTGGACAAGGGCCCAGTCCAACCCCGCTGGATCCTCCGGCCGGGCCGCGGGAGGCATCCGGAGGGAACAGCTGGAGCGGGAGAAGCCTCTTGGAGCGGGCAGGAGACCTCATCGCGGCCCTCGGGAAAAGCCTGCCCTGGTGAGTGACCCAAGAAACACTCGGGGTACCTGCGGCCGGACACCCGGCAGATTGTGCGGGCAGCGGCCACCTCGGGGTCTGGCCGGGAGCCCCCATCCGCTCGCTGCTCATGGACGATGGCCAGCCTCCTCCTCCACCCAGGGCCCCGGCCATTTCCACACCCCAGAGAACGCTAAATTGTGTTCTTCTCGAACCCAGGCCCCGTCCAGGAGTTTTCCCGAAAGAGAGAGGCTTCTGGGCACCCTCAGGTTGCTCGAGGTGCATTCCGTGTGATGATTGTGATTGAGAAGCAGCGTGACCCAGTAGATAGAGAAAGGGCCTGGGAATCAGAAGGACCTGGGTTCTAAACCTGGCTCTGCCCCTTGTCTGTTGTGTGACTCTGGGCAAGTCACTTCACTTCTTTGGGCCTCAGTGACCTCATTTGTAAAATGGGGATTAAGACTTTGAGCCCCTTTTGGGACAGGGATCGTGTCCAACTCGATTTGCTTGTCTCCAGTCAATCAATCAATCAGTCGTATTTATTGAGCACTTACTGTATGCAGAGCACTGTACTAAGTGCTTGGGAAGTACAAGTTGGCAACATATAGAGACAGTCCCTACCCAACAGTGGGTTCACAGTCTAAAAAGGGGGAGACAGAGAACAAAACCAAAACATACTAGCAAAATAAAATAAATAGAATAGATATGTACAAGTAAAATAAATAGAGTAATAAATATGTACAAACATATATACATATATACAGGTGCTGTGGGGAAGGGAAGGAGGTAAGATGGGGGGATGGAGAGGGGGACGAGGGGGAAAGGAAGGAAGGGGCTCAGTCTGGGAAGGCCTCCTGGAGGAGGGGAGCTCTCAGTAGGGCCTTGAAGGGAGGAAGAGAGCTAGCTTGGCGGGTGGGCAGAGGGAGGGCATTCCGGGCCAGGGGGATGACGTGGGCCGGGGGTCGATGGCGGGACAGGTGAGAACAAGGCACAGTGAGGAGATTAGCGGCAGAAGAGCGCAGGGCGCGGGCTGGGCTGGAGAAGGAGAGAAGGGAGGTGAGGTAGGAGGGGGCAAGGTGATGGACAACCTGGAAGCCCAGGGTGAGGAGTTTCTGCCTGATGCACAGATTGATTGGTAGCCACTGGAGATTTTTGAGGAGGGGAGTAACATGCCCAGAGCGTTTCTGGACAAAGACAATCCGGGCAGCAGCATGAAGTATGGATTGAAGTGGGGAGAGACACGAGGTTGGGATATCAGAGAGAAGGCTGATGCAGTAGTCCAGACGGGATAGGATGAGAGCTTGAACGAACAGGGTAGTGGTATGGATGGAGAGGAAAGGGTGGATCTTGGCAATGTTGCGGAGCTGAGACCGAAAGGTTTTGGTGACGGCTTGGATGTGAGGGGTGAATGAGAGAGCGGAGTCGAGGATGACACCAAGGTTGCGGGCTTGTGAGATGGGAAGGATGGTAGTGCCGTCAACAGAGATGGGAAAGTCAGGGAGAGGGCAGGGTTTGGGAGGGAAGACAAGGAGTTCAGTCTTGGACTCCACTCCACTCTGGTGCTCAGTAGAGTGCCTTATGCAAATACAACAATTACTATTATTATTGTTATTACTTTATTATTAGTCTCTGGCGGGTCTTCTTCGCCCGCCCCCGGCCTCACCCACATCTCAGGACTAGTCTGGAACTGAATTCACCTCCTCCCTCAGGTCGGGCATTTACAAGCCTCTGTTTTTGAGGTCCCAGTCCTGGCTCTTTCAGGCCTGCTGGGCATCCTGCAGATAAGACTCTGGGAATTAGCTAGACTGCACGTGCACTTCAGTGCGGGTGGCATCCCTGCCCTCCTCCTTGCTAGTTGAGCTCCGGGCCCTGGCAAGACCACCCTGGGTAGGGACAAAGACCGTGAACACTGCCAAGCCAGCCACTGACACTAGAATCGACTCTTCCATGGGGCCTCGATGCCCAGGTCTTCACCAAGTCTCCCCCTTCTAGACTGTGAGCCCGCTGTTGGGTAGGGACCGTCTCTATATGTTGCCAACTTGTATTTCCCAAGCTCTTAGTACAGTGCTCTGCACACAGTAAGTGCTCAATAAATATGGTTGAATGAATGAATGAATGAACCGGCTTTCCCGTTGGGAGACTCCGTTATTTTCATCCTGGCTCTCGTAGAGAGGCGCTTCTATCAAGCAATTTGGACAGATCCTCTCCTCCCCTCTCACTTTCTAATCAGGATAGAATAGCAGAACTAATAATAACCATTGGGAGAAGCAGCGTGGCTCAGTGGAAAGAGCCCGGGCTTGGGAGTCAAAGGTCATGGGTTCTAATCCTGGCTCTGCCACTTGTCAGCCGTGTGACTTGGGGCAAGTCACTTCACTTCTCTGGACCTCAGTTACCTCATCTAATGGGGGTGAAGACTGTGAGCCCCACGTGGGACAGCCTGATCACCTTGTATCCCCCCCAGTGCTTAGAACAGTGCTTTGCACATAGTAAGCGCTTAACAAATGCCAACATCATCATCATCAGTAATAGTAATAATTTCTAATACTAGAAACCTGGCTTTAGTCCAGGGCCCCCAGGCACCCAGTGGCCTTTGCTAGCCCAGTGATGTTTCTGCCTTGGCGGTCCTGGTGCTTCGGGGGCTGTGAGGGAGGTTCCAGCCTTCTAGGTTGGGGAGGAAGAGGCTGAGATGCGGAAGCCTCCGGAGGTTTGGGACTTGGAACGGGAGCCTCCGCCATCCCAGAGAAACAAGGCAAGCCACGGCTGGCCCCGCCGGAGGACGTGAAGTCCACAAACGCACCGATGAGCGACAGTCCCTAAGTTCATTCAATCATTTATTGAGCGCTTACTGTGTGCAGAGCACTGGACTAAGCGCTTGGGAAGTCCAAGTTGGCAACATCTAGAGACGGTCCCTACCCAACAGCGGGCTCACAGTCTAGAAGGGGGAGGCAGACAACAAAACCAAACATATAAACCAAAGAAAATCAATAGAATAAATACGTACAAGTAAAATAAATAAATAAATAGAGTAATAAGTACGTACAAACATGTATACAGGTGCTGTGGGGAGGGGAAGGAGGTATGGGAATGTTAGCATTAGAAAAGTGAAGTGTGTGGACTGAGGAGAACAGACTGTTCTTTAGACTGTGAGCCCACTGTTGGGTAGGGATTGTCTCTATATGTTGCCAACTTGTACTTCCCAAGCGCTTAGTACAGTGCTCTGCACACAGTAAGCGCTCAATAAATACGATTGATTGATTGATTGATTGAGAACAGCCAGGTTAGGTAGGAGAGGGGCAAAGCGATAGAGTGCTTTAAAGCCCATAGGAATTTCTGTTTGATGCAGAGGTGGAGGGGCAACCCCCGGAGGTTCTTGAGGAGTGGAGAAACATGGACTGAACAGTTTTGCAGAAAAATGATCCAGGCGGCAGCAGAATGAAGAAATGGACTGGAGTGGGGGGTAACGGGAGGCAGGGAGGTCAGCGAGGAGGAGGAGGATGCAGTAATCAAGGTGGGATAGGATGAGTGCTCGGATGAACGTGGTTCATTAATTAGCGTGGGCAGATGGGAAGCTAGGAGGTGGGCACTGCTCCCGTCCCATGCCGAGAGGCAGCATGGCAGAGTGGATAGAGCACGGGACTGGGAGCCAGAAAGTCACCGGTTCTAATTCCGGCTCCGCCACTTGTCTGCTGTGTGACCTTGGACGAGTCACTTCTCTGTGCCTCAGTTACCTCATCTGTAATATGGGGATTAAGGCTGTGAGCGCCACGTGGGACAGGGACTGTGTCCGCCCCGATTTGCCTATATCTACCCCAGCGCTAAAGGGTGGCACATAGTAAGCGCTGAATAAATACTATAATTATCATTATTATCATCATTAGCATTGCGGTCTGCCATCTCCCCACTGGGGCAAGGAGAAGCTCGGCTGTCCCGGGCCTGGGGTTGAACAGGGCGTGGTGGCCTTGGCCTGTGGAGCCCTCCGCCTCCCGGCCCCGCCATCCTCGCCCAACTTGAGCGAGGATTTGGCCGGGTCTCCCTTCTGCTGGGAAATTCATCAGTGCTCGGGGTGGGCAATGGCTTTTAAACCTCACGTTTGACCCTGCCGGTCCAGCCCCCGCAGTGTGAGCCAGTAGGTGCCCGGGAGGCGGGGGTCCGGGGTCAGAACCGGGGGGCATAAGTCGGAGATTGAGGTGACAGGTGAGGGTGGGCCAGAGGATCCTGGCAGAGGAAGGGAGACGATGTGAGGGAGGAGTGGGGATCAGGAGCGCCTGGGAAGGCGGGGGAGTGGGGTCGGCGGTCAGCCTGCTGCGGGGGACCGTGTGGACGAGCGAGAAAGCGGGATAAGGGTGACCCCTATTTATTTATTTATTTATTTTACTTGTACATATCTATTCTATTTATTTTGTTTTGTTAGTATGTTTGGTTTTGTTCTCTGTCTCCCCCTTTTAGACTGTGAGCCCACTGTTGGGTAGGGACTGTCTCTATGTGTTGCCAATTTGTACTTCCCAAGCACTTAGTACAGTGCTCTGCACATAGTAAGCGCTCAGTAAATACGATTGATGATGATGATGATGACGATGACGACGGAGAGAAGCGGGGAGACGGCCGGGGGCGGCTCCAGCGCGGAGAGACCCCTCCCTCTGGCTGCAAAGCAAGAGAGGGATGAGGATCCATCAGCCAGCCAGCGCTGTTATCTACTGAGTGCCTCCAGAGTGCCCCGGGCCTTGCCGTTTCCAGTCGGCGGGCCGCGGGTACGGATTCAGTGGTCATCATCATCATCAATCGTATTTATTGAGCGCTTACTGTGTGCAGAGCACTGTACTAAGCGCTTGGGAAGTACAAATTGGCAGCATATAGAGACGGTCCCTGCCCAACAGCGGGCTCACAGTCTAAAAGACTGTGTGTCCTGCGGGCCGGCGGAACCGACTCTTCAGCCTCGGCCATTCCCGGCGGGCAGCGGTCCGAACGGGTCGCCAGCTGTAGGGGACGAAGGGGGGCTGGTTTGGGGGGTGGAGCAGGGGAGGCGGGGTGGGTTGACAAGGGGATCTTGACCGCTGGTCACCCTCCGAGCCCCGCCTAGCCCCCAGCGGGCACTGGGCTGGGAGATAAAGGGGGCCTGGGTGTGCCCTCACCCACAAACCCACCCCCAAGTGCCCCTCCCACATCTGCGTGGCTCCATGGACCACCCTAAGCCCTGGCCCTTGGCAGCTGCCCCTCTCACCCCCACACCTGCAGGGAGGAGAACGAGCAGGAGGAGAAAGGCAGAAGCAGTGTGGTCTAGTGGCTAGAGCCCGGCCCTGGGAGCCAGAAGGACCTGAGTTCTAATCTCAGCTCCACCACTTGCCTTCTGTGTGCCTTTAGGCAAGTCCCTTCTCTGTGCCTCAGCTCCTTCATCTGTAAAATAATGATAAGCTAGCTCTCTTCCTCCCTTCAAGGCCCTACTGAGAGCTCACCTCCTCCAGGAGGCCTTCCTAGACTGAGCCCCTTCCTTCTTCTCCCCCTCGTCCCCCTCTCTATCCCCTCATCTTACCTCCTTCCCTTCCCCACAGCACCTGTATATATGTATATATGTTTGTACATATTTATTACACTATTTATTTTACCTGTACATATCTATTCTATTTATTTTATTTTGTTAGTATGTTTGGTTTTGTTCTCTGTCTCCCCCTTTTAGACTGTGAGCCCACTGTTGGATAGGGACTGTCTCTGTATGTTGCCAGTTTGTACTTCCCAAGCGCTTAGTACAGTGCTCTGCACACAGTAAGCGCTCAATAAATACGATTGATTGATTGATTCCCACTGTTGGGTAGGGACCATCTCTATATGTTGCCAACTTGTACTTCCCAAGCGCTCAGTACAGTGCTCTGCACACAGTAAGCGCTCAATAAATACGATTGATTCCCACTGTTGGGTAGGGACTGTGTCTATATGTTGCCAACTTGTACTTCCCAAGTGCTTAGTACAGTGCTCTGCACACAGTAAGCGCTCAGTAAATGCGATTGATGATGATGATGATGATTGATTGATTGATAATAATGGTACTTGTTAAGCTCTTACTGTGTGCCAACTTCTATTTCCCAAATGCTTCGTACGGCGCTCTGCACACAGTAAGCGCTCAATAAATACGATTGGATGAATGAATGTGCCAAGCACCGTTCTGAGCACTGGGGTAGATGCAAGGCGATCAGGTTGCCCCACGTGGGGCTCCCAGTCTTCATCCCCGTTTTACAGAGGAGGGAACTGAGGCACAGAGAAGGTAAGTGGCTGTCCAAAGTCACACAGCTGACAAGTGGCAGAGCCAGAATTCAAACCCATGGTCTCTGACGCCCAAGCCCGGGCTCTTTCCACTAAACCACGCGGCTTCTTTGAGGATTAAGATCAATCAATCAATGGTATTTATTGAGCACTTACTGTGTGCAGAGCACTGTACTAAATGCTTGGGAAGTACAAGTTGGCAACATATAGAGACGGTCCCTACCCAACAGTGGGCTCACAGTCTAAAGGACTTAAGACTGTGAGCCCCATGTGTGACATGGACTGTGTCCTACCTGAATTCTTTGTGTGTATATCAGCACTTAGAACAGTGCCTAGCACATAGTAAGCACTTAACAAATACCATAAAAAAAACAAAAAACAGGGGCAGCTAGGAGGGAATTAACCCTTGGTGGCAGCAGCCAGCCCAGCCACGTCTGGGTCCACACTCTTTGGGTTGAATACGGAACGGAGAAAGACAAGGCGACACAGGCAGTCGTATTTATTGAGCGCTTACTGTGTGCAAAGCACTGTATTAAGCGTTTGGGAGAGTACAACATAACAACATAGCAGACACATTCCCTGCCCACAATGAGCTGACAGTGTAGAGGAGGAGGCAGAAACCAATATAAATATATAAATTCCATACAGGAACACAGCTGTGGCCAACAGAGCAGTGCGTGGCACATAGTCAGCGCTTAACAAATACCATTACTATTATCAACAATAATTATTTCATTAATTATATTAGTATAATTATTATTTTATTAATAATTATTAATATCATATAATTAATGGTACAATAACAGTTATATTAAATTAATTGTATTAATTATATATGAATAATATAATTGCATTATCATTAATTGTCACCACACTAATAATTATATCATTAATTATATTAATATAATTACTATCATTTCATTAATAATTATTAATATTATATAATTAATCGTACAATAACGGTTATATTAAATTAATTGTATTAATTATATATAAATAATATAATTGTATTATTAATTGTTATTGTATTAGTATTATTAATTATATTAATAATAATAAAGATGGCATTTGTTAAGCACTTACTCTGTGCAAAGCACTGTTCTAAGCACTGGGGGGGATACAAGGTGATCAGTTTGTCTCACGTGAGGCTCACGGTCTTCATCCACATTTAACAGATGAGGGAACCGAGGCTCCGAGAAGTTAAGCGACTTGCCCAGGGTCACACAGCAGACATGTGGTGGAGGCGGGATTCGAACCCATGACCTCTAACTCCAAAGCCCGGGCTCTTTCCACTGAGCCGCGCTGCTTCTCTATTACTTCTCTCTTCTCTATTACTGCAGTTATACCCGGGAGACGGAAATGAACTTCACTAACGGATGAACCAGGCAGAGAATGGAAAGCAGGGTTTGGTGGGAATTCTGTTTCTAAGAAATGGCCAAAGCCAGTCCAGCCGGGAATTGCCCGATGTCCGGGGGTGGGGGCAGGGACCCCCGGCATGGGCCCAGCCCGTTGGGGGTGGGTTTGGCTTGTCCTCATCCTAGACTCTCCCCCCTGTCCCCAGGGATTCCTCCCCGGGGCCTGTTACCTGGAAACACACGCGACAACTAGCGTGTTGCGGCTTCAGCCGTGGCCCCTTAGACGGGCCGCCTTGGCTAGGGTGAGCTGTCGTCCGAAAGTCCCCCAGACCTGCCACGCTGCCATGGTCCAACCCGGTCTCCTGCCCCGCGGGCTGGAGTTTTTAAGTTCCTTGACCTCCGCGGCACAGAGCACCTGTTTAACTTGAAGTTCGCTGCCAAAGAGCTGAGCAGGAACTCCAAAAAGTGCGACAAGGAAGAGAAGGCGGAGAAGGCCAAGATAAAGAAGGTAAGTGCAGCCAGGGGCATCTGGGGGGAAGTGGCACTGAGCAGGTGGGGGGACGGGGCGAGGGCGCTCCCTCATCATCATCAATCGTATTTATTGAGCGCTTACTCTGTGCAGAGCACTGTACTAAGTGCTTGGGAAGTACAAATTGGCAACATATAGAGACAGTCCCTACCCAACAGTGGGCTCACAGTCTAAAAGGGGGAGACAGAGAACAAAACCAAACATACTAACAAAATAAAATAAATAGAATAGATATGTACAAGAAAAATAAATAAATAAATAAATAGAGTAATAAATATGTACAAACATATATCCATATATACAGGTGCTGTGGGGAAGGGAAGGAGGTAAGATGGGGGGGATGGAGAGGGGGAGAGGAAGGAAGGGGCTCAGTCTGGGACATGCCACGTCCTGGTGGCCAGAGCCCCGGCTTGGGAGTCGGAAAGACCCGGGTTTTAATCCTGGCCCCACCACTTGTCTGCCGTGTGACCTTGGGCAAGTCGCTACACTTCTGCGTGCCTCGGTTCCCTCGTCGGTAAAATGGGGACTAAGACTGTGGCCTCCAGCTGGGACAGGGACCGTGTCCAATCCGATTCGCCTGTCTCTACCCCAGGGCTTAGTACGGTGCTTTACATATAGTAAGCTCTTAACAAATATCACAATTATTGTGATTATCAGGAGATGTTTTTACAGGGGGAGCCGTGGGAGCGGATCTAAGCCCCCGCCCCCGGATCCCCTGCGGGCCAGTGGATTTTCCTGCCTCCCAAAATGGGTCCGCCACTGTACGTTCCTCGGTCAGGGTCCCTGTGGTTGCTTGGGAGCCCCAGGGTTTCATCCCTGTTGGGGGGCCCCCGTAGCTTGGAAGGAAGCTGGAGGTGGTCCTGTTGGGAGTCGGGGGGCAGGGGTGCCGAAGGGTGCGGGCTGTGGGCCACCGGCTGGTGTCGGCTGGCTCCATTTCCACACCTGGAGCCCAGGTGGCCACGCGTTCCCCCATCCCCCCCAAAACAGGCCATTCAGAAGGGGAACACAGAGGTCGCACGGATACACGCTGAAAACGCAATCCGGCAGAAGAACCAGGCCATTAACTTCCTCCGGATGAGCGCTCGGGTGGACGCGGTGGCGGCTCGGGTCCAGACCGCGGTCACCATGGGCAAGGTGAGACGCGGCCTTTGGGAGCCGGAGCCCACCCCCCGCCCCGGCGGGGCCCTCGGAAGCGAGACTCCCCCCCCCGGGCGAGGCCCAGCTTGAAGGGAGAAGACCGGACCGGTCCTGGAGCCGCTCTCCGTCACTTTCACCTCACGGTCATTGGGCGGGTGGACCTGTCGGGGCGGTCTGTCCCGGGGTGGGGGAGGGTGTGGACCTCTCGGTGAGGTCTCGGGGGGTGGGTCCCTTGGGGGAGTCAGTCCGGGGGTGGGGGAGCCCTGCTCAGGGCCCCCACACCCCGGCCTGGATCAGCCCCGTGGTTTCTACTGTCATCTCCCTGCCAGGTGACCAAGTCAATGGCGGGTGTAGTGAAGTCCATGGATGCCACGTTGAAGAGCATGAACCTGGAGAAGGTAGGCCGTGTCTGCCCCCCGCCCCCCGATCCCTCGTGCGACCCCTCCCTCCGCCACCCCCCGCGCCCTGACCGCGTCTCTCCGCCGCAGATCTCCGCCCTGATGGACAAGTTCGAGCACCAGTTCGAGACGCTGGACGTTCAGACGCAGCAGATGGAGGACACGATGAGCAACACCACGACCCTCACCACGCCTCAGGTGGGCCTGGACTCCTGGGTCCCGAGGGCCGGAGCCGCCCGCCTCCCACCCCGAGGCGCGGTCCCGGGCCCGGTGCCGGGGGATGGGATCTACCCACCTCCGTCGCCTCAGGCCCTCGCCGTGTGGCCTTCTGCCATGCCACAACGCCTTCTGACAGCCTGATGGTACAACTCCCGGGACCGGTTGTGGGAGTGGCGAGCTCCAGTGGCTGCCACGGGCCCCGGGAGGGAGGGAGGGAGAGTCACAGGCTGACCCGCCTCATTCTCTCACCCCAGAACCAAGTGGACCTGCTGCTGCAGGAGATGGCGGACGAAGCCGGGTGAGTAGCCGTCATCCGCGGCGGCCCCCGGAAGGAGGGAGCCGGGAGAGGTCGTCTTCCCGCCCCGCGCTTACACACACATCATCATCATCAATCGTATTTATTGAGCGCTTACTGTGTGCAGAGCACTGTACTAAGCGCTTGGGAAGTACAATTTGGCAACATATAGAGACAGTCCCTACCCAGCAGTGGGCTCACACATGCCTCCATCTGCCACCCACAGTGTCAACCGAGCCCACGATCTCCCCGCACTGGGATCCCCTGCCGGGGAGGGGGACCGGGAGGCGTGCGGAGGAGGTGGCCGCGGGCATCCCGAGCAACTCGGCTGAGGCTGGAGCCTCCCCCCGAGGCTTGTGGCGGGGGGAGGCTCGGGAGAGAGAGCCACGGGCATCCAGAGTGGGTCGGGCCGAGGCCCGGCCGGGAGCCTCCCCGTGAGGTCGGGTGCATAGCTGGGGAAGCTCAGGGGAGAGGGCCAGGCTGAGGCGGGGATGTGGGGAGGGCTGCCCTCTGACTTGTGGTCTCGTTGCAGCCTGGATCTGAACATGGAGTTACCCCAGGGCCAGACGGGCTCCGTGGTGGGCACGAGCGTCGCCTCGACCGAGCAGGTGCGGCTTGTGGCTCGGGCTCGGCGGGTTCAACCGGGTCTACCGAGGGGTCATCTTGGTTTTTATTCAGAGAGCCCAATGGGATTGCCGCTCCTGAGCACGATAGAGCCTGTGGCGGACCAGTGCCCGCTAGGGTCCTTGCTTCCCGCTGAGCAGTACCCTCTCCGGTCAGGCCCCCATGTCCAGGAGCATTTCCTCTGGGCCTACTGGATGCCGGCCGCTATTTACTGAGTGCCTACAGGGTGCAGAGCACTGTAGCGGGTGCTATTGACTGAGCATCTCCCGTGCGCAGGATGATGATGATGATGGCATTTATTAAGCGCTTACTATGTGCAAAGCACTGTTCTAAGCGCTGGGGAGGATACAAGGGTTGTCCCATGGGGGGCTCATAGTCTTCATCCCCGTTTTACAGATGAGGGAACTGAGGCACAGAGAAGTTAGACGACTTGTCCAAAGTCACACAGCTGACTGTACTGGGTACTTGGGAGAGTCCAGAAGGATCAGCAGACAAAATCCCTGCCCTCAAGGGGCTGATGGTTTAACCGGGTCCTGCTGTGGAAGAGGGTCGCCCCTTTTGAACCAGGTGGCGGCCGCCCGAATCCGCGGGTGGACTCAGATGTCATTGGTCTCCACAGGACGAGCTGTCGCAGAGACTCGCCCGCCTCCGGGACCAGGTGTAACGGACCGGCCGTCGTTCCCGCCCCCGCTTCTGAACCGCCGTCCCACCTTCCGGCCCCCTCACCCCCTCCGGAAAAACCGTGCCCGTTCCCCGGATGCTCGGTCACTGTCGGCCGGCGACAGTTCCCAAATCCAATACCGGGAACCCGCTCCGGGCGCGCCTTCCCCGAGAGGATCGGAGCGTTCGGAGCGGCCAGGGAGGGGAGGGGGGCGGGGGTCTCGGTCCCTTCCGCGGGACCCTGGTGAGGTGTAAAGAACCGTCCCTGTTACGTTTGTCCGAAACCCCAGACCCAAACCCGACTGGGATGGCCCAGGGGCCGGGGTCAGTTTTAATCTTCACGGAGGATGGCCAGTTGTCGTCGAACTGGTAGCCCCGTGAGGCGTCCAGCCACCTCTGACCAGACGGCGTGAGCTGGCTCTGGTCCGCGTCCCTCAGATGGCCGGCGAGCGGCGGGACGACGCTCGTGCCCGGAGCCCGGGACTCCTGCCCTCCGAGTTGTATAAATTCCTATAAAAATGGTCTTGGTTAACGGGAAGCCCGCTGGCCCCGCCCCATCCTTTCCCAGGAGGCCGGAGGGTCCTCGTTCAGCCTCTGGAATAATAATGGTGGTATTTGTGAAGTACATACCGGGTGCCAGCCACTGTACTAACCGCTGGGGTGGTAATAATAATAATAATGATGGCATTTATTAAGCGCTTACTATGTGCAAAGCACTGTTCTAAGCGCTGGGGAGGTTACAAGGTGATCGGGTTGTCCCACGGGGGGGCTCACAGTCTTAACCCCCATCTTACAGATGAGGTAACTGAGGCACAGAGAAGCTAAGGGACTTGCCCAAAGTCACACAGCTGACAATTGGCCGAGCCGAGATTCGAACCCATGACCTCTGACTCCAAAGCCCGGGCTCTTTTCCACTGAGCCACGCTGCTTCTCATAATAATGGCATTTATTAAGCGCTTACAAAGTGCAAAGCACTGTTCTAAGCGCTTGGGGGATACAAGGTGATCAGGTTGTCCCGTGGGGGGCTCACAGTCTTCATCATCATCATCAATCGTATTTATTGAGCGCTTACTATGTGCAGAGCACTGTACTAAGCGCTTGGGAAGTACAAATTGGCGACATATAGAGACAGTCCCTACCCAACAGTGGGCTCACAGTCTAAAAGTCTTCATCCCCATTTGACAGATGAGGGAACTGAGGCCCAGAGAAGTGAAGTGACTTGCCCCAAGTCACACGGCTGACAATTGGCGGAGCCGGGATTTGAACCCATAACCTCTGACTCCAAAGCCCGGGCTCTTTCCACTGAGCCACGCTGCTTCTCCGGGTGGATACAAGCAAATCGGGCTGGACACAGGCCCCGTCCCACGTGGGGCTCACAGTCTCAGTCCCCATTTTGCAGGTGAGGTAACTGAGGCCCAGGGAAGTGAGTTGCCCAAGGTCACACAGCAGACGAATGGCAAAGCCGGGATCAGAACCCATGACCTTCTGACTCCGAGGCCCGGGGCTCCGTCCACTTCACCGTGCTGCTTCTGGAAGCGAGACGCAGTGGGTCTGGAGGGCGGCCGCTCCATTTGGGCTTTGCCAAACTACTGCGCGGCTCGATGTCCAACATGGCGACACTATCGATCGATCAGTCGATCAGTGGTATTTACGGAGCGCTTACTGTGTGCAGAGCACTGTGCTAAGCTCTTGGGAGAGCACACTGCAACAAAATTAGCACAAACGTTCCCTGCCCATAATGAGCTTACAGTATAGAGAAGCAGCGTGGCTCAGTGGAAAGAGCACGGGCTTTGGAGTCAGAGGTCATGGGTTCGAATCCTGGCTCCACCACATGTCTGCTGTGTGACCTTGGGCAAGTCACTTAACTTCTCCGAGCCTCAGTTACCTCATCTGTAAAATGGGGATTAAGACTGTGAGCCCCATGTGGGACAACCTGATCACTTTGTATCCCCCCAAGCGCTTTGAACAGTGCTTTGCACATAGTAAGCACTTAACAAATGCCAACATTATTATTATTATTATTATAGAGGGGGGAAGATGTCAATACAAATAAATAATTCATAGTATACAGTTTGAAGATGTACATAAGTGCGGTTGGGTCGGGGCGAATATCAGACGTCCAAAGGTGACAGATAATAATGATGGTGGGAAGCAGCGTGGCTCAGTGGAAAGAGCCCGGGCTTGGGAGTCAGAGGTCATGGGTTCTAATCCCGGCTCCACCACTTGTCAGCTGCGTGACTTTGGGCAAGTCACTTCACTTCTCTGGGCCTCGGTGACCTCATCTGTAAAATGGGGGTGAAGATTGTGAGCCGTACGTGGGACAACCTTGATTACCTTGTATCCCCCCAGTGCTTAGAACAGTACTTTTTTTTTTTAATGACATTTATTAAGCGCTTACTATGTGCAGAGCACTGTTCTAAGCGCTGGGGAATTTACAAGGTGATCAGGTTGTCCCACGTGGGGCTCACAGTCATCATCCCCATTTTACAGATGAGGGAACTGAGGCCCAGAGAAGTTAAGTGACTTGCCCAAAGTCACACAGTTGACAAGTGGTGGAGCCGGGATTTGAACCCATGACCTCTGACTCCAAAGCCCGGGCTTTTTCCACTGAGCCACGCTGCTTCTCTACTTGGCACATAGTAAACGCTTAACGAATGCCAACATTATTATTAAGCACTCACCATTTACCAGGCGCTGTACAAAGTGCTGGGATGGTTCCAAGCAAATTGGGTGGGACCCAATCCCTGTCGTGCTTAGAACAGTACTGGGCACATAGTAAACGCTTAACGAATACCAACATTATTATTATTAAGCATTCACTATTTACCAGGTGCTGTACAAAGCGCTGGGATGGTTCCAAGCAAATTGGGTGGGACCCAATCCCTGTCCCCCTTAGGGTTTACAGTGTCAATCCCCATTTGACAGATGAGGTAACAGGCACAGAGAAGTGAAGTGGCTCGCGCAAGGTCACACAGCAGAGGAGGAGCGGAGCCACGATCAGAACCCAGGTCTTTTTGACTCTAAAAGGCCCATGTTCTGGCCTCTAGGCTCTTTGAGAAAACTCGTGGAGGGAGGCAGGCAGAAAGGGAAAGACCTCTCCCCTCCATGGGACCCCGGCCCACGTTCCCGGGGACAGACAGGTTTGGGGTGGGGAAACAGGGCTGGCTAATAAACTCCCATGAATGGAGGGGTGGGTGGCTGTTGGCGGGCATAATAGCCTCCCTCCCTGGCTAATCACCCCTTATTTTGGTCCCAGAAAGCATCCTACCCTTTGGACCCCCTCCCATTGCCGCCTCCCCACCCGCAAACCCACTGGGGTGGCCTTGCTGGAATGTTCAGGTAAAGGCATGGATTGTTGGCAGAAGGGTAATTTTATTTTTCCGATAAGCGATGCTTCCCAAATGGTAGGCAAATGACTTTAAATCCAGGTTTGTGATCCATGGTAACACACATCTTGCCAGGCCTAAAAGTACTTCTCTTCACAGCCGAGGTGAATATGGGAAAGGTTTCTGATTTAAAATGAAGTAACGTCGAAGTTCTTGTTTCAAGATTTAGTTTTGTGCAACTGAGAGAATTCCTCGTCCTTTTTTTAATTTAATTCCTGAAGGAAACAAATCAGTAGAACCCATTTTTGAGAAAGCTGTTGGAGGGTGGGGGCGGGGGGACCCGAGGTTTATTGTGCAGGGGGTGAGTGTAAATGGCCTGCCGTGGCTGGGGATGGAGCTGCCGTGGGCGGGGGGGGGGGGGGGGGGGGGGGGGTCAATCAATCAATCAATCGTATTTATTGAGCGCTTACTGTGTGCAGAGCACTATACTAAGCGCTTGGGAAGTACAAGTTGGCAACGTATAGAGACGGTCCCTACCCAACAGCGGGACCCCTTCCCTCCCCCCACCCCCCGCTATAATAAAGACAGGTGGCCATCTGTGCTAGGTTGGTGTGTGTATAATAATAATGATGATCAATCAATCAATCGTATTTATTGAGCGCTTACTGTGTGCAGAGCACTGTACTAAGCACTTGGGAAGTACAAGTTGGCAACATAGAGAGACAGCCCCTACCCAACAGTGGGCTCACAGTCTAAAAGGGGGAGACAGAGAACAAAACCAAACATACTAACAAAATAAAATAAATAGAATAGATATGTACAAGTAAAATAAATAGAGTAATAAATCTGTACAAACATATATACATATATACAGGTGCTGTGGGGAAGGGAAGGAGGTAAGATGGGGGGATGGAGAGGAAGGAAGGGGCTGGCATTTAAGTGCTTACTATGTGTGAAGCACTCTTCTAAGCTCTGGGGGGGCGGATACAAGGTGATCAGGTTGTCCCACGTGGGGCTCACAGTCTTCACCCCCATTTAACAGATGAGGGAACTGAGGTCCAGCGAAGTGAAGTGACTTACCCAAGGTCACACAGCAGACATGCGGTGGAGTCGGGATTAGAACCCATGACCTCTGACTCCCAAGCCCAGGCTCTTTCCATTGAACCACGCTGTTTCTCTAATACGTGTATGTGAGAGAGTGTGTGTGCACATGTGTACGTGTTTCCCGGGGCGGGGTGGGATTGCTGGGGGAAGGCGGGTGGGGGAGTCTGCTGTGTGACCTTGGGCAAGTCACTTAACTTCTCTGAGCCTCAGTTCCCTCATCTGTAAAAATGGAGATGAAGACTGTGAGCCCCACGTGGGACAACTTGATCACATTGTATCCCCCCCAGCGCTTAGAACAGTGCTTGGCACATAGTAAGCGCTTAACAAATGCCATCATCATTGTTATTATTATTACTGGGTCTCGAACTGAGATCGTTCATTCATTCATTCAATCGTATTTATTGAGTACTTAGTGTGTGCAGAGCATCGTACTAAGCGCTTGGGAAGTACAAGTTGGCAACATATAGAGACGGTCCCTACCCAACAGCGGGCTCACAGTCTAGAAGGGGGAGACAGACAACAAAACAACATATTAACAAAATAAAATAAATAGAATAAATACGTACAAATAAATAGAGTAATAAATACATACAAACATATATACCTATATCCAGGTGCTGTGGGGAAGGGAAGGAGGTAAGATGGGGGGGGATGGAGAGGGGGAGGAGGGGGAGACCCAGACAAGGGCCCAAACCCAGCCGTTCAGGCAACGCTGGGACCAAGATAATAATTGCGGTACTTTTTTAAGCGATTACTACGTGCCAGGCACTGTACTAAGCGCTGGGATGGATACAAGCAAATTGGGTTGGGCACAGTCCCTGTCCCACCTGGGGCTGACAGTCTTCAACCCTGTTTTGCAGATGAGGTCACTAAGGCCCAGAGAATAATGATAATGGCATTTATTAAGCGCTTACACTGTTCTAAGCACTGGGGAGATTACAAGGTGATCTAGACTGTTGGATAGGGACCGTCTATATGTTGCCAACTTGTCCTTCCCAAGCGCTTAGTACAGTGCTCTGCACACAGTAAGCGCTCAATAAATACGATTGAATGAATGTGAAAGGTGATCAGGTTGTTCCACGGGGGGACTCACAGTCTTAATCCCCATTTTCCAGATGAGGGAACTGAGGCGCAGAGAAGCCAAGTGACTTGCCCAAAGTCACCCAGCTGACAATTGGCGGAGCCGGGATTTGAACCCATGACCTCTGACTCCAAAGCCCGGGCTCTTTCCACTGAGCCACGCTGCTTCTCCAAACCCTATGGTAAGGAGTTTCTGTTGGCTGCGGAATCACTGAGAGAAGGCCTCCTGGTGAAGGTAATGGAAAGGTAGAGATGAATCAGGGAAGGCCTCCTGGAGTAGGTGGCCGGGGACGACAGGGCCAGGAAGCCGGGATCAATCAGGGAAGCCCTCCTGGAGGAGGTGTCTGGGTGACAGGACCTGGAAGGATGGATCAATCATATGGATCAAACATATGGATCAATATGTTTCCAATTTGTACTTCCCAAGCGCTTAGTACGGTGCTCTGCACATAGTAAGCGCTCAATAAATATGATTGATGATGATGATGATGATCAATCATCCCCTTCTAGACTGTGAGCCCGCTGTTGGGTAGGGACCGTCTCTATATGTTGCCAACTTGGACTTCCCAAACGCTTACTACAGTGCTCTGCACACAGTAAGCGCTCAATAAATACGACTGAATGAATGAATGAATCAATCAATCAGGGAAGGGCTCCTGGAGGCGGGATGTCAGAGAGAGCTACGATCTATTTATCTATTTTGACGGCATTGACACCTGTCTACTTGTTTTGTCTTGTTGTCTGTCTCCCCCTTCTAGACTGTGAGCCCGTTGTTGCATAAGGGCCGTCTCTGTTGCCAAACTGTACTTTCCAAGCGCTCAGTACAGTGCTCCGCACACCGTAAGCGCTCAATTAATACGACTGAATGAATGAATGAATCTGGCAGATTTGAGATGTCGGAGGGTGCCGCCTGAATGATGGAATTGTCTTCCGTTTTCCCCCTTCCCACCGTTCAACTCCCGCCGTGTCGGAAGAGCGACTCTCACGCGAGACGGCGGTGAGGAGTCGGGCCGTGGCTGGGCCCGGGGGGAGTCTGGGGTACCGGTCCGCCACTCCCGTGCCTCCGTGCGGTGACACCTAACCCGAGAAACCAAACAGTCCGAGCCGGAGAACCGACCGCACGGAAAAGCGTGAAATGTGGTTCCATTTTCCCCGTCGATTGCTTCCAGAAGGGTGACCTATGAGAGCGGCGGGGGAAACGCAAGAAAAATAGACTAATCGTGCCCCGGCAACTAGCAACAGAGCCCCCTGCTCTGCTCCCCCTCCTCGCCGGGCCCCTGAGCACGCCCCCAACTTCCCTCCTCATGATGTCCACAAGCCCCCGTCCCCCCCAACACACAACAACCGCCTGTGTGCAATCTGCTGATCGGTGCTTGGGAGGTTCTGGGCCATAAATCGGAATTAAGCAGCCAGGCTGAGAGGGAGACAACAATCAATCAATTGATTAATCTTCGGCATTTATGGAGCACCTACATAAGGGAGCACTGAACCAAGTGCTTGGGAGAGTCCAGTACATTTGATAGACAAGGCCCAAAACCTCACCACGATTCCAGCAGTCCAAACCATCATCATCATCAATCGTATTTATTGAGCGCTTACTGTGTGCAGAGCACTGTACTAGGCGCTTGGGAAGTACAAGTTGGCAACACATAGAGACAGTCCCTACCCAACAGTGGGCTCACAGTCTCAAAGATAATAATAATGATGGTATTTGTTAAGCACTTACTAGGTGCAAAGCACTGTTCTAAGCACTGGGGAGGTTACAAGGTGAGCAGGTTGTCCCACGGGGGCTCACAGTTTTAATCCCCGTTTTACAGATGAGGTAACTGAGGCCCAGAGAAGTGAAGTGACTGGCCCAAAGTCACACAGCTGACAGTTGGCAGAGCCGGGATTTGAACTCATGACCTCTGACTCAGAAGCCCATGCTCTTTCCACTGAGCCACGCTGCTTCTCGCTATAATAATGGCATTTATTAAGCGCTTACTACGTGCAAAGCACCGTTCTAAGCGCTGGGGAGGTTACAAGGTGATCAGGTTGTCCCACGGGGGGCTCACAGTCTTAATTCCCATTTTACAGATGAGGTAACTGAGGCACCAAGAAGTGAAGTGACTTGTCCAAAGTCACCCAGCTGACAATTGGCGGAGCTGGGATTTGAACCCATGACCTCAGGCTCCAAAGCCCGGGCTCTTTCCACTGAGCCACGCTGCTTCTCTTTCTAACCAGGAAGAACAAGCCCGCTCCGGCCGGGATCTCAGTTCGGACGACGATGGCTCGCCTCCAGCCCCCGGCCCCGGTTGAACCCCTGGGCAGGATTAATAATAATTATGGTATTTGTTAAGCGCTTACTATGTTCCAGGCACTGTACTAAGCGCTGGAATGAGCACGGAGGCTGGGACCTGTGGGAGGGAGGGATTAGACTGTGAGCCCGTGTGGGCAGGGATTGTCTCTCTTTGCTGCTGAATTGTGCTTTCCAAGCGCTTAGTACAGTACTCTGCACGCAGTAAGCGCTAAATAAATAGGACAATGAATGGATGGCAAAACAGCTCCAAAGCACAGGGAGTCCTACTGCACTTGGCTTGGTTTTCTGTTCACTTGTGACAAAAATGACAGTACCTGGGGGATTTGTTTGACTCTGTGCTAAGCGCTAGGGTAGATTCAAGACAATCAGACCAGATACAGACCCTGTCTGTCCCGCAGGGGGTTCACAGGCTCTTGGGGAGGGAGAAAAATTCCTGGAAGTTCCTTGAGGT
Source organism: Tachyglossus aculeatus (assembly GCF_015852505.1). Classification (NCBI taxonomy): domain Eukaryota; kingdom Metazoa; phylum Chordata; class Mammalia; order Monotremata; family Tachyglossidae; genus Tachyglossus; species Tachyglossus aculeatus. Next base: position 60,328,071 of record NC_052071.1, read on the forward strand.
CCCTCTTTTAGACTGTGAGCCCACTGTTGGGTAGGGACTGTCTCTCTATGTTGCCAACTTGGACTTCCCAAGCGCTTAGTACAGTGCTGTGCACACAGTAAGCGCTCAATAAAGACGACTGATTGATTGACTGATTGAGGTCAGGGTTTGGCTCCATCATACTCTCCTGAACACTTAGCACAGTGCTCTGCCCGCACGGTAAGTGCTCAGTACAAACAGTACAGAAGCAGCGTGGCTCAGTGGAAGGAGCCCAGGCTTTGGAGTTGGAGGTCACGGGTTCAAATTCCGGCTCCTCCAATTGTCAGCTGTGTGACTTTGGGCCAGTCACTTCACTTCTCTTTGCCTCAGTTACCTCATCTGTAAAATGGGGATGAAGACTGTGAGCCCCCCGTGGGACAACCTTGTAACCTCCCCAGGGCTTAGAACAGTGCTTTGCAGATAGTGAGCGCTTAATAAATGCCATTCTTATTATTATTAAACAAATGCTGTATTACAATTAGCTCGACAGAAAAGCACTCAAGGGCAGAGATGGTGCCTAACAATCAATCAATCGTATTTATTGAGCACTTACTGTGTGCAGAGCACTGTACTAAGCGCTTGGGAAGTACAAGTTGGCAACATATAGAGACGGTCCCTACCCAACAGTGGGCTCACAGTCTAGCGGTTTCATTGGTTAATGTGCTGGCTGTTTACTGGGATGTTTGAGAACAAGGGAAGGTGGGGTGATGGCCCTCTGTTGGGTAGGGACGGTCTCTATATGTTGCCAACTTGTACTTCCCAAGCGCTTAGTACAGTGCTCTGCACACAGTAAGTGCTCAATAAATGCGATTAAATGAATGATTGAATGAGGCAGACGCCCTGACTCCCCAGCGACGGGAATAAGTATGTTGGGGAAAGGCGGGGTGGGAGAGAGGTGCTAAGCACTGTGAGCTCGCTGTGGGCAGGGAATGTCACTGTTTATTGTAGTATTGTACTTTCCCAAGCGCTCAATAAATACAATCGAATGAATGAATGAATGCAGCACCCCTCGGCTCAAGGACAGGCTCCGTCTCCTATTTGCCCAGTCAGTCAGTCAGTCAACTGTATTTACTGGGCGCTTACCGTGTGCGGGGTACAGTACAGTATAACAATTTAACAGACACATTCCCTGCCCACAGCGAGTTTACAGTCTTAGACCACCAAGGGATGACTGTTGCAGATAATGGAATCCTGAAACTCCAGCCTGGAAGACAGAGCATGGAATCGCGGCCCACTGGCCTCCAGACATCAACTGATAACCAGATGGGCTGTGGGGTGGCCAACTCCCTCCTCATATCAACAACAATCGTATTTATTGAGCGCTTACTGTGTGCAGAGCACTGTACTAAGCGCTTGGGAAGTACAAATTGGCAACATATCCGACAGACAATTACTCTCCCCCTCTTCAAAGCCTTATTCAAGGCACAGACCTTTCCTGACTAAGGCCTCCTTTTCTCTTTTCCCCGTCCCTTCTGCATCGCCCTCACTTGTTTCCTTTATTCATCCCCCCCGGCAACCCCACAAATATTATCAACCTACCTGTAATTTATTTATTTCCATTAATGTCTGCTTCCCCCTCTAGACTGTAAGCTCTTTGTGAGCAGGGAATGTGTCTATTATAGTGTTATAGTGTACTCTCCCAAGCATTTAGTATAGTGCTCTGTGCACAGTAAGCGCTCAATAAATACGGTTGACTGACTGAGCGGCTTCCTCGGAAACTGGGTCGAACGCAGTCCAGGCTGGTGGAGGCCCCTCCTCCCCAATCAATCAATCAATCAATCAATCGTATTTATTGAGCGCTTACTGTGTGCAGAGCACTGTACTAAGCGCTTGGGAAGTCCAAGTTGGCAACATAGAGAGACGGTCCCTACCCAACAGCGGGCTCACAGTCTAGAAGGGGGAGACAGACAACAGAACAAACCATATTAACAAAATAAAATAAATAGAATATGTAACAAATAAAATAAATAAATAGAATAATAAATACGTACAAACATATATACAGTTGCTGTGGGGAGGGGAAGGAGGTAATCTCCCCCGCCTAACCTCCTTCCCTTCCCCACAGCACCTGTATATATGTATATATGTAACAGCACCTGTATATATGTATATATGTTTGTACGTATTTATTACTCTATTTATTTTACTTCTACATATCTATTCTATTTATTTTATTTTGTTAATATGTTTTGTTTTGTTCTCTGTCTCCCCCTCCTAGACTGTGAGCCCACTGTTGGGTAGGGACCATCTCTATATGTTGCCAACTTGGACTTCCCAAGTGCTTAGTACAGTGCTCTGCACACAGTAAGCGCTCAATAAATACGATTGATTGATTGATTGATTGATTGATTGCTGGCCTGGGAGAGATCAGAGGCCGGTTTCAGCATGGTTCAAATCTCAGCGGATGAGACAGGCTCAGCCCCTCTCACTCCCACAACCGACCCTCTCCTTGCTGCCATTGGAGTGGAGTCTGCACCAGCCCAGGCCGTGGACCACTATAAGCAGCGTGGCTCAGTGGAAAGAGCCCGGGCTTTGGAGTCAGAGGTCATGGGTTCAAATCCCAGATCCACCAATTGTCAGCTGTGTGACTTTGGGCAAGAAGCTTCACTTCTCTGGGCCTCAGTTCCCTCACCTGTAAAATGGGGATAATAATGATGGTATTTGTTAAGCGCTTACTATGTGCAAAGCACTTTTCTAAGCGCTGGGGGGGGATACAAGGTGATCAAGTTGTCCCACGTGGGAATGAAGACTGTGAGCCCCCCGTGGGACAACCTGATCACCTTGTAACCTCCCCAGCGCTTAGAACAGTGCTTTGCACATAGTAAGCACTTAGCAAATGTCATCATCATCATTATTATTATTATTCTCTGTGCCTCAGTTACCTCATCTGGAAAATGGGGATTAAGACTGTGAGCCCCCCATGGAACAACCTGATCACCTTGTATCAGGGAAGGTGATAAATGCGATTGATTGATGCGATCAGGGAAGCAGCGTGGCTCAGTGGAAAGAGCCCGGGCTTTGGAGTCAGAGGTCATGGGTTCAAATCCCGGCTCCTCCACTTGTCGGCTGTGTGACTTTGGGCAAGTCACTTCACTTCTCTGGGCCTCAGTTACCTCAGCTGTAAAATGGGGATTAAGACTGTGAGCCCCGCGTGGGACAACTTAATCACCTTGTAAACTCCCCAGCGCTTAGAACAGTGCTTTGCACATAGTAAGTGCTTAATAAATGTCATTATTATTATTATTATCGTATCCTCCCCAGCGCTTAGAACAGTGCTTTGCACATAGTAAGCTTTTAATAAATGCCATTATTATTCAGCACTTAGAACAGTGCTTTGCACATAGTAAGCGCCTAATAAATGCCATTATTATTCAGAGCTTAGAACAGTGTTTTGCACATAGTAAGCGCTTAATAAATGCCACCATCATTATTATTATTATTATTATTTGGCTTTGGCAGGAGCTGCAGCTATTGAGCACCTTCTCTGGGCAGATCACTGTACTGGATGCCTTTGGGGTGCAGAGCGCTGTACTGAGGGCTGAGATGAAAGTGGGAAGCTGGAAGCACGGTGGGCAGAGGAGCCGTTTGGGGGACCTGGTGAAACAAAGCCTCGGAAACTGAGGCCGGGAGACAGTGGCACCAGAAGGACCAACCTGGCATGGTGATGCCCAAATAGAAGCAGCTCTCTGGGGGTGGGCTCTCCAGGAGGAGCTGTTGTAGCACCACGTCTCTGTGGGCCCCATATGGGGTGCCCCAGGGGTCAGCGCCAAGGGGTCCACCATTCCCCTACCCACTCCCCCACGCCTGCTCCAGCTCCGGCACATATGTTGCGTTGTTTGGTCTGCAACTCGATGCCGGGGGTCCCCCCCCACCCCCCACCGGGGGGATGGCAGGGGAGGGGGCTTCCCCCTCCAGACACATGTTGGCCAAATTGTCACTTAACCTCTCGGGCCCCTGGTTTGTGAACCGAGTGTGCAGCTGGGAGGGGGGTGGGATGGGAGAGAGAGACAGGGAGAGAGAAAGCAAGGCCTCTAATAATAATAATAGTGGTATTTGTTAAGCAATCAATCAATCAATCGTATTTATTGAGCGCTTACTGTGTGCAGAGCACTGTACTAAGCGCTTGGGAAGTACAGGTCAGCAACACATAGAGACAGTCCCTACCCAACAGCTTTCCACCTCCTCACTGCCCGGAGGGGGGAGAGATGGGAGAGAGAGACAGGGAGAGAGAAAGCAAGGCCTTCTAATAATAATAATAGTCGTATCTGTTAATCAATCAGTCAATCAATCAATCGTATTTATTGAGCGCTTACTGTGTGCAGAGCACTGGACTAAGCGCTTGGGAACTACAGGTCGGCAACACATAGAGACAGTCCCTACCCAACAGCGTTCCACCTCCTCACTGCCCGGAGGGGGGAGAGATGGGAGAGAGAGACAGGGAGAGAGAAAGCAAGGCCTTCTAATAATAATAATAGTCCTATTTGTTAATCAATCAGTCAATCAATCAATCGTATTTATTGAGCGCTTACTGTGTGCAGAGCACTGGACTAAGCGCTTGGGAAGTACAGGTCGGCAACACATAGAGACAGTCCCTACCCAACAGCGTTCCACCTCCTCACTGCCCGGAGGGGGGAGAGATGGGAGAGAGAGACAGGGAGAGAGAAAGCAAGGCCTTCTAATAATAATAATAGTCCTATTTGTTAATCAATCAGTCAATCAATCAATCGTATTTATTGAGCGCTTACTGTGTGCAGAGCACTGGACTAAGCGCTTGGGAAGGACAGGTGGGCAACACATAGAGACAGTCCCTACCCAACAGCGTTCCACCTCCTCACTGCCCGGAGGGGGGAAAGATGGGAGAGAGAGACAGGGAGAGAGAAAGGAAGGCCTTCTAATAATAATAATAGTCGTATTTGTTAATCAATCAGTCAATCAATCAATCGTATTTATTGAGCGCTTACTGTGTGCAGAGCACTGTATTAAGCGCTTGGGAAGTACAGGTCGGCAACACGTAGAGACAGTCCCTACGCAACAGCGGGCTCACAGTCTAGAAGGGGGAGACAGAGAACAAATGACTCTGAATGACGTTAAGCGCTTACTATGTGCCAAGCACTGTTCTAAGCGCTGGGGGGGGGGATACAAGGTGATCAGGTTGTCCCACGTGGGGCTCACAGTCTTAGTCCCCATTTTCCAGATGAGGGAACTGAGGCCCAGAGAAGTGACTGGCCCAAGGTCACACAGCGGACGAGTGGCAGAGCCGGGATTGGTTCAAAGGTCATGGAGGCGGAGGTGGCATGGTTTTGTTATGCACTCACTATGTGCAAAGCACTGTTCTAAGTGCTGGGAGTGGATACAAGGTCATCAGGTTGTTCCACGTGGGGCTCACCATCTTAATCTCCATTTCACCGAGGAGGGAACTGAGGCACAGAGAAGCTAAGTGACTTGCCCCAAGTCACACGGGCGACAAGTGGCGGAGCCGGGATTAGAACCCACAACCTCTGACTCCCAAGCCCAGGCTTTTTCCACTAAGACATCATCATCATCATCATCAATCGTATTTATTGAGTGCTTACTGTGTACAGAGCACTGTACTAAACGCTTGGGAAGTACAAGCTGGCAACATATAGAGACAGTCGCTACCCAACAGTGGGCTCACAGTCTAAAAGACATGAATCAGGACAGCGTGGCTCAATGGAAAGAGCCTGGGATTTGGAGTCAGAAGTCATGGGTTCAAATCCCAGCTCAGCCAATTGTCAGCTGTGGGACTTGGGGCAAGTCACTTCACTTCTCTGGGCCTCAGTGACCTCATCTGTAAAATGGGGATGAAGACTGTGAGCCCCCCTGTGAGACAACCTGATCACCTTGTAACCTCCCCAGCGCTTAGATCAGTGCTTTGCACATAGTAAGCGCTTAATGAATGCTATTATTATTGTTATTATTATTATGAAGGCCCTCCAGATCTCCCCTCCCACGGTGCCTATGGCCGTTGCCTTCCCTAAGGCCGACTGCTTCCCGGTTCTAAGGAAGTAGTCCAGTTTCCAATTGCCGCACGCCGGGTTGATCCATCTGTGGTGGCTTCTCCGCTGCCGCTAATCTCCTCACCGTTAGGCCTCGTTCTCGCCTGTCCCGCCATCGACCCCCGGCCCACATCCTCCCCCTGGCCTGGAATGCCCTCCCTCCGCCCATCTGCTGAGCTAACTCTCTTCCTCCCTTCAAGGCCCTACTGAGAGCTCACCTCCTCCAGGAGGCCTTCCCAGACTGAGCCCCTTCCTTCCTCTCCCCCTCGTCCCCCTCTCCATTCCCCCCATCTTACCTCCTTCCCTTCCCCACAGCACCTGTATATATATATATATATATATATATATATATATATATATATATATATATATATATATATATATATATGTTTGTACATATTTATTACTCTATTTATTTATTTATTTTACTTGTACATATCTATTCTATTTATTTTATTTTGTTAGTACGTTTGGTTTTGTTCTCTGTCTCCCCCTTCTAGACTGTCAGCCCACTGTTGGGTAGGGACTGTCTCTATATGTTGCCAACTTGTACTTCCCAAGCGCTTAGTACAGTGCTCTGCACACAGTAAGCGCTCAATAAATACGATTGATTGATTGATTGATTCTCCCAGCGGCCCCGGCCGTGCCACAGCATCGGAGTTTCGGCTCCCCCGGGTCCCTGCGGTGTCTCCCGGAGGCCCTGGGCACCGCCATGTCGCAGTCCGGTCCAGGGCCCTCACATCTCCTGTCCAGCCTCTGCACACAGTGGACGTGGGATGAACGTGGCTCAGTGCTGGAAGTCCTGGACCACACTCTGTATCGCCCTCACACACACCGACACATACCCACGCACATGGGCACACACACACACAAATCTGGATGAGTTGATTGCCAAGCCTGCTGCAAGGCAGGTGCCGGGAAACACAGTCCTGGAATCTCAGCTGGGGCCCCTGCCTGCTCCCGCAGGATCCCATATGTGCTCCCACCCGTATTCCCAAGTTCTCCAAAGCTCGAGGGGCACAGTACTTGTCAGGACTTCCAAGCCCGGCCCGCTTGGGCTTGGTTGGGGATGGGATGGGGGGGCCCTGTGTTTCTCAAGAACAAGACCCCCCCTCCCCCCGCCACAATGCCAGCCTCTAGGAAATGGGCACGTCCCATCCCCTGCCTCCTTCCCTTCCCCACAGCACCTGTATATATGTATATATGGTTGTACATATTTATTACTCTATTTATTTATTTATTTATTTATTTTACTTGTACATTTCTATCCTACTTATTTTATTTTGTTGGTATGTTTGGTTCTGTTCTCTGTCTCCCCCTTTTAGACTGTGAGCCCACTGTTGGGTAGGGACTGTCTCTATGTGATGCCAATTTGTACTTCCCAAGCGCTTAGTACAGTGCTCTGCACATAGTAAGCGCTCAATAAATACGATTGATTGATTGATTGATTGATTGTGGTGGGGCACCGGGGATCTGGGCTCAGGGAAAAGAACTCCCTCCTCCCCCAGATTCCTTCCTTCCTTCATTCAGTCGTATTTATTGAGCGCTTACTGTGTGCAGAGCACTGTACTAAGCGCTTGGGAAGTCCAAGTTGGCAACATATAGAGACGGTCCCTACCCAGCAGTGGGCTCACAGTCTAGAAGGGGGACACAGAGAACAAAACATGACATATTAACAAAATAAAATAAATGGAATAAATATGCACAAATAAAGTAAATAGAGTAATAAATTCGTACAAACATTTATACATATATACAGGGGCTGTGTGGAGGGGAAGGAGGTAAGGTGGGGGGATTCATTCATTCATTCAGTCGTATTTATTCATTCATTCATTCAATCGTATTTATTGAGCGCTTACTGTGTGCAGAGCACTGTACTAAGCGCTTGGGAAGTACAAGTTGGCATTGGGGAGGGGAAGAGGGGGGTGAATGGGAAGGAGGAGGAGATGACCAGCTCCCTACCATCAAGCTGGGTCCGAGAGGGTGGGCACTGGGACCCCCCTCCCTTGGGACTGGCCCATGGAAGGGAGATGAAAGGACAAAATGTCTTAGCTTCTTCCTTCTTCTCTTCCTCCTCCTTCTGGGAAGGAAGAATGATGGCATTTGTTAAGTGCTTACTATGTGCCAAGCACTGTTCTAAGCGCAAGGGAGGATACAAGGTGATCAGGTTGTCCCACGGGGGACTCACAGTCTTAATCCCTATTTTACAGATGAGGGAACTGAGGCACAGAGAAGTGAAGTGATTTGCCCAAAGTCACACAGCTGACAAGTGGCGGAGCTGGGATTAGAACCCATGACTTCTGACTCCCAAGCCCGGGCTCTTTCCACTGAGCCACGCTGCTTCTCTAGAGGAAAAAGAATGGACACTGGGAGATGGTACTTCCTAAGCGCTTAGTACAGTGCTCTGCACACAGTAGAAGCAGCGTGGCTCAGTGGAAAGAGCATGGGCTTTGGAGTCAGAGTCCATGGGTTCAAATCCCGGCTCCGCCAATTGTCAGCTGTGTGACTTTGGGCAAGTCACTTCACTTCTCTGTGCCGCAGTTATCTTATCTGTAAAATGGGGATTAAGACTGTGAGCCCCATGTGGGACAACCTGATCACCTTGTAACCTCCCCAGCGCTTTGAACAGTGCTTTGCACATAGTAAGCGCTTAATAAATGTCATTATTAGTATTATTATTAGAACAGTGCTTTGCACATAGTAAGCATTTAATGAATGCCATTATTAGTATTATTATTAGAACAGTGCTTTGCACATAGTAAGCGTTTAATAAATGCCATTATTAGTATTATTATTAGAACAGTGCTTTGCACATAGTAAGCGTTTAATAAATGCCATTATTAGTATTATTATTAGAACAGTGCTTTGCACATAGTAAGCGTTTAATAAATGCCATTATTAGCATTATTATTAGAACAGTGCTTTGCACATAGTAAGCGTTTAATAAATGCCATTATTAGCATTATTATTAGAACAGTGCTTTGCACATAGTAAGCGTTTAATAAATGCCATTATTAGTATTATTATTAGAACAGTGCTTTGCACATAGTAAGCGTTTAATAAATGCCATCATTATTAGTAGTAGTAGTAGTAAGTGCTCAATAAATACGATTGAATGAATGAATGAATGAATGATGGCAGAGACTGGTCCCTGGCTGGGCTGCAGGGGACTGGATCAGATGCCCTCTTGGCCTCTCTACCAGGCCGAGGCGCCGTGCTCCAGTGGGAATTCATCAATCCATCCATCCAATCAATCAATCAATCATATTTATTGAGCACTTACTGTGTGCAGAGCACTGTACTAAGCGCTTGGGAAGTACAAGTTGAACTTGATCCACTTGAACTTGAGGTTGATCCACCCATCCACCCATCCATCCATCGGTTTGGGAGGAGGTGGTTTGAGGGGGGAGGCAGTCGATCAGTTCGGGGGCTCTAAATCCATCGGACCCCCGAGTGGTCTCCACGTTCGCACACTCCCGAGTTCTGTCGGGAGGCAGGAGGCCAGGATACTCTCGCCCTGGTCTGCTGTATGACCCTAACCCTCTCTGGGCCTCTGTTTCTCCTCTGTTCGATGGAGAGAAAAATGGAAGCCTGGAGGGCGGCTTAAGGCCACAAGATGTCTTAGGAGGCCTTCCCAGACTGAGCCCCCTCCTTCCTCTCCCCCCCTTCTCCCCCTCTCCATCCCCCCCGCATTTATTAAGCGCTTACTATATGCAAAGCACTGTTCTAAGCGCTGGGGAGGTTACAAGGTGATCAGGTTGCCCCACAGTGGGCTGACGGTCTTCACTTAGCTCTCTGTGCCTCAGTTTCCTCCTCTGCAAAATGGGGATTAAAAACCTGTTGCCTCTCCTCCTAGATTATGAACCGCACATGGGACAGGGACTGCGTCCTACTTGATTATCTTACACCTACAGAGCCCGGGCTTGGGAGTCAGAGGTCATGGGTTCAAATCCCAGCTCCACCAATTGTCAGCTGTGTGATTTTAGGCAAGTCACTTCACTTCTCTGTGTCTCAGTCCCCTCATCTGTAAAATGGGGATGAAGACTGTGAGCCCCACGTGGGACAACCTGATCACCTTGTCTCCTCCCCAGAGCTTAGAACAGTGCTTTGCATGTAGTAAGCACTTAACAAATGCCATCATCATCATCATTAATCCCCATTTTACAGTTGAGGTAACTGAGGCACAGATAAGTTAAGGGACTTGCCCAAAGTCACACAGCTGCAATTGGTGGAGCCGGGATATGAACCCACGGCCTCTAACTCCAAAGCCCGGGCTCTTTCCACTGAGCCACGCTGCTTCTTCTTCTAAGCGCTGGGGTAGATCCCAGGTGATCAGGTTGTCCCCCGTGGGGCTCACAGTCTTCACCCCCACTTTCCAGATGAGGCCACCGAGGCACCGAGAAGTCAAGCGAGTTGCCCAAGGTCACACAGCTGATCGGTGGCGGAGTCGGGATTCGAAGCCACGACCTTTGACTCCAAAGCCCGGGCTCTTGCCACTGAGCCACGCTGCTTCTCTGTGCCTCGGCCCCCTGCCTGGGTCGGCGGGGTGGGCTGTTTGGACTAGATTTAAGGCCAATTCCAGCTCGTGCTGTTGCTGTCTTCCCATCTGGTCCAGCTCACCCTCCTCCTCCTCCTTTTCCTCCTCCTCCTCCTCCTCCCCGGGCCCGGACATCTTGAAGATGGATTTGGGGAGGAGGGCCGCAGGCGAGCCGCCCCTGGGCCCGATGGCATTCCTCCAGTAGCCGGCTGATTGATTGGCGGGGGGGACACCGAGGGCCAGGGCGATCCGGTTTCAGGCCAAAGAGCCACCAGGTGCCCAGGCCGGGCTCCCGCCGAATAATTTGATTTAGTCCAATTTATCGATTGGTGCAAACAAGCAGGAGGAATGTTGGGTTGAGATGATTAGATGTGAAGGGTTTCTTTCCGCCAGCGGTGAAAAATTCCAAAGGAATGAACGAAGCGGGAATGGTCAGATTCCCTACAGATTGGGGCGCAGTGGGGGGACTTAGGGGGGCGGGGGCCGTGCCCAAATGGATAGAAATCGATCAGAAGTGGCCCGGAAAGGGAAAGGGTCTGGCCTGGCTCCAGGGTACCCAGGCGAGTGAATGAGGCGGCCTCTCTCTCTCTCTCTCACTCTCTCTTTTTTAGTAGTATTGATTAACACTACCTATGGGTCCAACACTGTGCTAAACCCCGGGACGGTTACGGGAGAATCACATTGTACGCAGCTCAATCAATCAATCAATCAATCGTATTTATTCCCCTACTCCAGGAGGCCTTCCCAGACTGAGCCCCTTCCTTCCTCTCTCCCTCGTCCCCCTCTCCATCCCGCCCATCTTACCTCCTTCCCTTCCCCACAGCACCTGTATATATGTATATATGTTTGTACATATTTATTACTCTATTTATTTATTTTACTTGTGCATATCTATTCTTTTTATTTTATTTTGTTAGTATGTTTGGTTTTGTTCTCTGTCTCCCCCTTTTAGACTGTGAGCCCGCTGTTGGGTAGGGACTGTATATGTTGCCAATTTGTACTTCCCAAGCGCTTAGTACAGTGCTCTGCACGTAGTAAGCGCCCAATAAATACGATTGATGATGATGATTTATTGAGCGCTTATTGTGTGCAGAGCACTGTACTAAGCGCTTGGGAAGTACAAGTTGGCAACATATAGAGACGGTCCCTACCCAACGGTGGCCTCACAGTCTAGAAGGGGGAGACAGAGAACAAAACCAAACATATTAACAAAATAAAATAAATAGAATAGATATGTACAAGTAAAATAAATAAATAAATAGAGTAATAAATATGTACAAACATATATACATATATACAGGTGCTGTGGGGAAGGGAAGGAGGTAAGACGGGGGGAATGGAGAGGGGGAGGAGGGGGAGAGGAAGGAGGGGGCTCAGTCTGGGAAGGCCTCCTGACCCACATGATGCTCACACTCCAAGAGGCCGAGCGAGCGGGTATCTTATCCCCATTTTTCAGATGGAGAAACTGAGGCCCAGAGAAGTGAAGTGACTTGCCTAAGGTCACACAGTGGGTCGGGGGCAGAGCTGGGTCTCCCACCCAGGTCCCCCAGCTCCCAGTTCCACAATCCCCTAATAATAATAACTGTGAAATTTGTTAAGTGCCCCGTGCATGCTAAGCACCATGCTAAGCACTGCAGTAACTACAATGTAGTTAGAGCCGACACAGGCCCTGCCCCAATAATAATAATAATAATAATAATAATGGCATTTATTAAGCACTTAGTAGGTGCAATGCACTGTTCTCTAAGCACTGGGGAGGTTACAAGGTGATCAGGTTGTCCCACGGGGGGCTCACAGCCTTAATCCCCATTTTCCAGATGAGGTACCTGAGGTACAGAGAAGTTAAGTGACTTGTCCAAAGTCACACAGCTGACAATTGGCGGAGTCAGGATTTGAACCTATGACTTCTGACTCCAAAACCCATGCTCTTTCCACTGAGCCATGCTGCTTCTCGTAGACACTCTGTATTTGAGGGTGTGAAGGGGGTAGTACATTGGGAGAGTACGTTATAACAATAAACAGACACATTCCCTGCCCACAGCAAACTTATAGTCCATATTTGACTTTGCTGCTCAGATCATTTTCCTTTTTTTTTTTAAATGGTATTTGTCAAGCGTTTACTATGTGTCAAACACTGTTCTAAGCACTGGGGTAGGTACAATTTAATTAAGTTGGACATAGTCCCTGTCCCACATGTGGCTCCCAGTTTAAAAGGAGGGAGAACAGGTATTCCTACTTTACAGTTGAGGAAACTGAGGCCCAGAGAAGTTCGGTGACTCGCCCGAGGTCACACAGCAGACAAGTGGCAGAGCTAGGATTAGAACCCAAGTTCTTCTGATTCCCAGGCTCCTGCTGTCTCCATTAGGACACATGTTTCCCCGCTCCTCGAGAACATCCAGTGTTGGCCCATCCACCTCCGCATCGAACAGAAACTCCTCTCCATGGGCTGTAAAACACTCAAATGTCCAGAGCGGTTTAATGAGCCGCACGCCATTTACGGAATAAACATTTCCCACTCATTTCCATTTCCCATCAGAGCAGAACAGAAGAGGCAGGCCCGGAATGGTCCCCGCTGGGCCGAGGGGTCAAGGGAACTACTGCCCGATCACTTTTTCTCTTGGGCGGCGTGGACCCAGGACAACTCGACTGTTTTACCAGCCCAAATCAGTCAATCAATCAATCAATCGTATTTATTGAGTGCTTACTATGTGCAGAGCACTGTACTAAGTGCTTGGGAAGTACAAGTTGGCAACACATAGAGACAGTCCCTACTCAACAGCGGGCTCACAGTCTGAAAGGGGGAGACAGAGAACAAAACCAAACCTACTAACAAAATAAAATAAATAGAATAGATATGTACAAGTAAAATAAATAGAGTAATAAATATGTACAAACATATATACATATACAAACATATATACATGGCCACTCCTGGGCCGTGTGGACCCTGGAGAACCGTGCCGTCTCAGCGGCCCAGACAGCATTTTCTCCCACCTCGGAGATCCGGGCCGCCTTATCTGCCCAATCGGCTTTTCTCCTGGGCCGCGTGGGTCCTGCCAAGAACCAAATTGGGGTTTTATTGAAAGTTGCAGTGTCCAGCTGAATTAAAAAAAAACATACAAAGGAATCTTTCAAGTCGAGGGATTAAACCGGAATAACAAACTTGGATGCCAAAGTTGCCAGTTGGAAGCAAGAATAATAATGGCAACCTCCGCTAAAACACGAGAAGGGCTTTACGCTGAGGCTTCGCATTCTCCAATTTGGACCAATTTTACGTGTTTCCTACTGGGACCCCCTTCAATGAGAATGTTGGTTTTTCCCGAAACAAAAAACCCCAAAAATAAAACAAAACAAAAAACCACCAGGGCACCGCCCCTGCGAAAAGAAGTGGATCTCGGAGGGTAATTATAATAATCATTTTGGTATTTGTTAAGCACTTACTATGTGCCAGACACTGTACTGAGCCCTGGGGTGGAGACAAGCAAATCGGTTCGGACAGTCCCTGTCCTACATGGGGCTCACAGTTTTAATCCCCATTTTATAGATGAGGCAACTGAGGCCCAGAGAAATAAAGTGATTTGCCCAAGATCACATATCAGACAAATGGTTTAGCTGGGATTAAAACCCATGACCTTCTAACTCCCAGGCCCATCTCTATCCACTAGGCCATGCTGCTTCTTGGGTAAAATCAGTCACTGGGCACTCATGAGCACGAGGGAGATGGAGAATAGGAGGATCTCAAGACTGAGGCATGGAGCACGCAATACTTTTCTCCTGGAATCCTAATTCTTAAGCCACTGACTTATGGATCTGTTCCCTGCCTGTCTTCCTCCCATCTGTCCATTAGTTGACCTCCCTGCCTCCTGTCTCTCCCCACTCCAATCAATTCATTCATTCACTCATTAAATCGTATTTATTGAGCACTTATTGTGTGCAAAGCACTGTCCTAAGTGCTTGGGAGAATTAAACAGGCACATCCCCTGCCCACAACAAGCTTACAATCCATACTTTGCTGCTCAGATCATTTTTCTTTTTTTTTTAAATGGTATTCGTTAAGCGTTTACTATGTGTCACTGTTCTAAGCACTGGGGTAGGTGCAATTTAATTAAGTTGGACATAGTCCCGTCCCACATGGAGCTCCCAGTTTAAATAGGAGGGAGACTACAGTTGAGGAAACTGAGGCCCAGAGAAGTTCAGTGACTCGCTTGAGGTCACACAGCAGACAAGTGGCCGGGCTAGGATTAGAGCCCAAGTTCTTCTGACCTCCCAGACCTGAGCTCTCTCCACTAGGACACATGTTTCCCCGCTCCTCGAGAACATCCAATCAATCAATCAATCAATCATATTTATTGAGGGCTTACTGTGTGCAGAGCACTGTACTAAGTGCTTGGGAAGTACAAGTTGGCAACATATAGAGACAGTCCCTACCCAACAGTGGGCTCACAGTCTAAAAGGGGGAGACAGAGAACAAAACCAAACATACTAACAAAATAAAATAGAATATATATGTACAAGTAAAATAAATAAATAAATAGAGTAATAAATATGTACAAACATATATACGTATATACAGGTGCTGTGGGGAAGGGAAGGAGGTAAGATGAGGGGGATGGAGAGGGGGACGAGGGGGGAGAGGAAGGAAGGGGCTCAGTCTGGGAAGGCCTCCTGGAGGAGGTGAGCTCTCAGTAGGGCCTTGAAGGGAGGAAGAGAGCTAACTTGGCGGATGGGCCGAGGGAGGGCATTCTGGGCCCGGGGGATGACGTGGGCCTGGGGTCGATGGCGGGACAAGCGAGAACGAGGCATGGTGAGATTAGCGGCAGAGGAGCAGAGGGTGCGGGCTGGGCTGGAGAAGGAGAGAAGGGAGGTGAGGTAGGAGGGGGAGAGGGGATGGACAGCCTTGAAGCCCAGGGTGAGGAGTTTCTGCCTGATGCACAGATTGATTGGTAGCCACTGGAGATTTTTGAGAAGGGGAGTAACATGCCCAGAGCGTTTCTGGACAAAGACAATCCAGGCAGCAGCATGAAGTATGGATTGCAGTGGGGAGAGACACGAGGATGGGAGATCAGAGAGAAGGCTGGTGCAGTAGTCCAGACTGGATAGAATGAGAGCTTGAACGAGCAGGGTAGCGGTTTGGATGGAGAGGAAAGGGCGGATCTTGGCAATGTTGTCCAGTGTTTGCCCATCTACCTCCACATCAAAGAGAAACTCCCCTCCATGGGCTGTAAAACACTCAATCATTTTGCCTCTTCGTCCTTCACCTCACTTATTCTCCTATTACAACCCAGCCTGTACACTTCACTTCTGTAATGCCAACCTAGTCACTGTATCTCCATCTCATCTCTCTCGCCGCTGACTCCTTGCCCACATCCCGTCTTAGGCCTGGAATGCCCTCCCTCTTCATATCCATCAGACGATCACTCGCCACCTGCAAAGCCTTATTCATTCACTCATTCATTCAATCGTATTTAATAATAATAATAATGACATTTATTAAGCACTTACTATGTGCAAAGCACGGTTCTACGCGCTGGGGAGGTTACAAGGTGATCAGGTTGTCCCAAGGTGGGCTCACAGTCTTAATCCCCATTTTTACAGATGAGGTCACTGAGGACCAGAGAATAATAATAATAATGATAATGATGGCATTTACTAAGCACTTACTATGTGCAGAGCACGGTTCTAAGCACTGGGGAGGTTACAAGGTGATCTGGTTCTCCCAAGGGGGGCTCACAATCTTAATCCCCATTTTACAGATGAGGTCACTGAGGCCCAGAGAAGTGAAGTGACTTGCCCAAAGTCACAAAGCTGACAATTGGCGGAGCCGGGATTAGAACCTATGACCTCTGACTCCAAAGCCCGTGCTCTTTCCACTGAGCCACGCTGCTTCTTCTTCACTGTACTAAGTGCTTTTTAAAAGCACATCTCTTCCAAGAGGCCTTCGTCGGACAAAGTCTTTACTTCCTCTTCTTGTACTTGTATTTGCACCCTTTATTCACCCCTCTCTCTCCCCCACAGCACTTAGGTACATATCTGCATTTTATGTCTATTAATGTCTGTCTCCCACTCGAGACTGTAAGCTCACTGGGGTCAGGGAACCTTTCTACCAGCTCTGTTTTGTTGTATTCTCCCAACTGCTTAGTACAGTGCTCTGCACACAGTAAACACTCAATAAATACAACTTGCACTTCCCAAGCGCTTAGTACGGTGCTCTGCACACAATAAGTGCTCAATAAATACGATTGAATGAATGAATAAATACGGTTGATGGACTGACTGATAATTGAGGGCCTATCTTTCTCCCTTGCTAGAATGAAAGCTCCTTGGCAGGGATTATGTCTGCTAACATTCTTGGATTCTCCCAGGTGCTCAGTATAGTGCTGTGCCCACAGTAGACTGTCAGCTCCTCAAGGATAGGAGTCGAGCTAGTAACACCACTCTCCCGAGCGCTCAGTCTGTTGCTCAGTCCGTTTACATCGTAAACTCTTGAGGGCAGGGATCTAGTCTCCTAACTCCAGTGACTTTCTCAAGTGCTTGGAACAGTGCTCACTGTGCACAGTGGCTGATGAATAAATGCTATTGATTGGCTGATTGATTGATTGATTGATTGGGAGAGCTAACTGGCGTGAATTTGTGGCCCATAGGGTGGCCGGGCGTCTTGCGTGGGGAGCATCGAGGTGGCCATTCAGCGCTGTCGAGTAGAGTCACTTAACTTCTCTGTGCCTCAGTTACCTCTTCTGTAAAATGGGGATTAAGACTGTGAGCCCCACGTGGGACAACCTAATCCCCTTGTATCCCCCCAGTGCTTAGAACAGTGCTTTGCACATAGTAAGCACTTAACAAATACCATTATTATTATTATTATTATTATTATTATAGAGCACGGGCCTGCGAGTCAGAAGGACCTGGATTCCAATCCTGGCTCTGCCACTTGTCTGCTCTGTGACCTTGAGCAAGTCACTTCATTCATTCATTCATTCATTCAATCGTATTTATTGATAAATTTATTTATTTATCGTATTTATTGGGAAGTACAAGCTGGCAACATAACACATTCACTTCCTCTGTGCCTGAGTTACCGCATCCGTAAAATGGGGATTAAAGTTGCGAGCTCCATGTGGGACAGGGACTGTGTCCAACCGGGTTATCTTGTATCTACCCCAGTGCTTAGAACAATGCCTGGCACACAATAAATGCTTAACAAATACCATTAAAAAAAAAGGCTTGGTTTTTCACGAGACTTCCTGAGGGTTTTTATGCACCACTAGGCCCTCAGTGTGCCTGCTCTCCCAGAGGGAGAGAGGTGCCCCTTTTTTTTCTTGACCACAGGCTGCTGGGGGGGAGGGATGCCTGGGGCAGGACCATGGTGTGTGGAGAGAAAGACCTGGGGTCCCGTGGTCCTGCAGAACTGGGGGCAGTGATCGACCCCCCAGTTTCGAACTCTGAGGACTCCGTTTCATTCATTCAATTGTATTTATTGAGCGCTTACTGTGTGCAGAGCACTGTACTAAGCGCTTGGGAAGTACAGGTTGGCAACATGTAGAGACGGTCCCTACCCAACAGTGGGCTCACAGTCTAGAAGGGGGAGACAGACAACAAAACAAAACATATTAACCAAATAAAATAAATAGAATAAATATGTACAAATAAAATAAATAAATAGAGTAATAAATACATACAAACATATATACCCCGCTCCACCGCTTGTCACCTGTGTGACCTTGGGCAAGTCGCTTCACTTCTCTGTGCCTCAGTTACCTCCTCTGTAAAATGGGGATTAAGACCGTGAGCCCCATGTGGGACAACCTGATCACCTTGTAAATTCCCCAGCGCTTAGTACAGTGCTTTGCACATAGTAAGCACTTAATAAATGTCATTATTATTACTATTATATATACATATATACAGGAAAGTTACCAAAAACAAGCTCATCCCAGGGAGGGTAGCGTGGGTTGGGGATGGGGGCGGGAGCATGGAGCATGACATCTGAAGGTTTTCACACATGCAGTTATGATTGAACTCACCCATTCTGGATGAAAGAGGGGCCCAGTCCGCACACACGTGCTCACACATACACACACACACACACACACATCCACAAATGCACACTCGTGCACATGCTTGCGCACACGCATACCCAAACCGAATCACTTTGGCTTAAAGATTTGTCCAGCAATAAACAACAGTTTCAAGTCTGTTCCACTGATCAAAAGAATTTTTTAAAATCAGTCCCCCAGGCAACAAATCATAACATGATGTGATCGCTGGAGCAAATCATAAAAAAGCCAACCTTCGCCCTCCGCTGTATCATTTTCATCCCGCCCTCGCCGGCAGAGTTCCAGACCCCGCTGGGCAGGTGTGTCTTATTTGGGGGAGGCAACGTTGGAAAGAGAATTGGGGCTGGAACTGGTGGGCCTGACTTTGATATAACAAGAGTGACCTGAGGCTGGTGAGCATTAGAACGCTATGACATTTTGCCAAAAACGTCAGCGGGTTCAAGAGGCCAAAAGGTCTATGCTGGGTCACCGGAGGAAGAGTCAAGGGTGGAGAGGGGAGAGTATTGGACGGTCCATGCTGGGTCACAGGTGGAGGGTCAGGGATGGAGAGGGGAGAGTGTCACTTATCTACTAACTCTCCCAAGCCCTTAATGTGGTGCTTAGAATACAATAAATGCTCAATAAATAGGATTGATTGAGTCATGAGTGTTGGATGGTACTTACTGGGTCACTTGGGCAGATTCAGGGATGGACAGGGGTGAGTCAGAGGTGTTGGATGGTCTGTGCCGCGTCACTGGGGGACAGTCAGGGATGGAGGGGGAGTCAGATGTGTTGGACGGTCCATGCCTAGCATTATGCTCTGCACACAGCGGGTATTCAGCAGGTGCCTCGAATAATGTTCTGTTCTCAGTAGGATCCCTCTACAGTGTCCTGTACACAGTAGGAATTCAGTGCAGTGCTCTGTACATAGCAGAATCCCAGAATAGTGCTCTACACACTGTAGGATTCCAGTACAGTGCTCTGCTCACAGCAGGTGTCTAATGCAGTGCTCTACAGGCAATGCATGCTTGACATTAGGGGCCTAGTACAGTACTCTGCACATAGTAGGGCATCCAGTGCGGCATTTTTGCACGCAACTCGCGCTCACTCCAGCATTCTCATGCATTTGGCACCCAGTACAGAGCCCTGCATTTGAGCCCATTGGTGAGTAGGGATTTCTCTATCGCCGAATCGTTCTTTCCAAGTGCTTAGTACAGTGCTCTGCACACAGTAAGTGCTCAATAAATGCGATTGAATGAATGAATAGGTGCTCAGTAAATGACACCGATGCAATGATTATCATTACGTAAGACTTGATAGTACAGTCTTTTAGACTGTGAGCCCACTGTTGGGTAGGGACTGTCTCTATATGTTGCCAATTTGTACTTCCCAAGCGCTTAGTACAGTGTTCTACACACAGCAAGCGCTCAATAAATACGATTGATGATGATAGTACACGTTGCTTTCACTGGCCCCAAAACATTTTTCCCTCCTGCGAAGCAGGGACGAGTCTCCCCCATTTTAGAGGAGGACAGTGAGGATCAGAGAGGTGAGGCGACTTGCTCAAAGTCACACAGCCATTCAGGGTGAGAACAGGGCCTGGCACCCGGGTTTCCCGCCTCCCTGTCGGCACCCACTTTCAGGCTGGCGGCCTGCCACGGGGGACAGGCCGGACGAGGCCACAGGGGGCTGGACAGAAAACCAGGTCTGGGAGAACCTGGAGAGAGAAGTTCATTCATCTGTCCCCTCCCCCTGCATCCCCTTTTTCTCTCCCCTTTCCCTTCCTCTCTCTTTCTCTCCCCTCAAATGTTCCAGGCAAACCTCCCTCGGCTCCCCCAGGACCCCTTCCTTCCCCCCCCCCCCAGCCCCTCTCCCGCCTCTTTCTGCTCCCCCCACCCCTCTCAGTCCCCTGCCCTTCCCCCTGCCTTCTCAGTCCTGACTGGAAGCAGATGGGGCTGACTGGGAGCCCCAGTCCAGGTGAGCGAATTGGGTTGATTAGCTGCTAAATGGTCCCAGCTGTGAGTTTGGGGAGGGAGGAGGGAACTCACAAAATCCCGAAAAAGGACTTTGCAGACCCTTGAAGGCGACCCCGACCCCCAGCAGACAGGGCAACCTTGTTCTCGGCCCACTGGCCACCTTGCACTCGCCTATTAGGCTGCTGGGGTGGGCAACTTGTGCCTTGCTGCTGCCTTGAGAGTGTTCTGGACCCAGGAGGTACCCAGTGCAGTGCTTTGCATGCAGGAGGAGCTCACTACACTGCTCTCCACCCAGTGAGTGCATTATGAGCAGGGAACATATCTGCTAATTCCATTGTATTATACTCTCCCAAGTGCTCTGCGCATAATAAGCACTCAGTAAATCAATCAATCGTATTTATTAAGCGCTTACTGTACGCAGAGCACTGTACTAAGCGCTTGGGAAGTACAAGTTGGCAACATATAGAGACAGTCCCTACCCAACAGTGGGCTCACAGTCTAGAAGATACTATCGTAAATACTATTCCTCTCCTCTCCCCATCCCCCCCACCTTACCTCCTTCCCCTCCCCACCGCACCTGTATATATGTATATATGTTTGGACGGATTTATTACTCTATTTTATTTGTACATGTTTATTTTATTTTGTTAATATGTTTTGTTTTGTTCTCTGCCTCCCCCTTCTAGACTGTGAGCCAGTTGTCGGGTAGGGACCGTCTCTGTATGTTGCCGACTTGTACTTTCCAAGTACTTAGTACAGTGCTGTGCACGCAGTAAGCGCTCAATAAATATGATTTAATGAATGAATGACTGATGGATGGACGCTCATTGCAGTGTTCAGCTCCCAGTAATAATAATGAATAATTACGGTCCTTGTTAAGCACTTACTATGTACCAAGCACTGTTCCAAGTGCTGGAGTAGATACAAGTCAGTCAGGTTGGACACAGTCCCTGTCCCACATGGGGCTCCCAGTTTTAATCCTCATTCAACAGATGAGGTAACTGAGTCCCAGAGGAGTGAAGTGATTTACCCAAGGCCATACAGCAAACATGTGGCGGGGATTAGAATCTAGGTCTTTAGTACGAGTCCTTAGTACAGTGCACTGCCCCAAGGAGGTTACATGACGTTACCCATTCCAGAACCAAAGCACAATTTCAGCACACCCTCAGTTGGAATGCCAGGGGGGTGGAGGGTGTCTGTCCAGAAAGCTCAGGAGTTGGCTGATCCACCAGTTCACCCGAGAAGGGATAGCATGTTCTCCTCTGCCTCCTCCTCCCCCTTCACTTTGGGGAGGAAACACATTGGCTCTTCATTTTGTTCTTTCCAAATAATCAGTCAATCAGTGGTATTTATTGGGTGCTTGGGAGAGTACAATGCAATACAGTTGGCAAACATGAACCTTGCCCACAAGGAGTTGCTAGCCTAGAAGGGGAGGCAGACAGAATAAATTACAGAGAGGCAAAACAGTAGAATATAAAGAGACTAACATTTCCAAGCACCAAGTACAGTGTAGTACACCAAGTGAGCACTTAATAAATCCTACTGCTTCTAATATTTCTCTTCCTCCCCCTCTGCACCTGTGCACTAGCACTTAGTGCAGTGCCCTGCTCACAGTAAATGCTTAATAAATACTATTACTAGTACTACTACTAATAATTGCTGTATTTAAGTGCTTACTATCTGTGAAGCATTTTTCTAAGTGCTGGGGGAGATACAAGATAATCAGGTCAGATATAGTCCCTGTCCCAACACAGGACTCACAATCTATTAGGGAGAGCACGTACTGAATCCCCATTTTACAGATGAGGTAACTGCGGCACAAAGAAGTTAAGTGACTGGCCCAAGGTCACACGGCAGGCACATGGCAGATCCAGAATTATAAACCAGGTCCTCTGATTCCCATTAGACCCCAGTGCTCCCTAGTTTCCAATCTCAGCGGTTCCTCCGACCACTCCACCCCACTGCCAGGAGACTTTGGTTTCAGGGAAAAGCCAAGGAAATAGATCAAGCTGAGAAGCAACGTGGCTTAATGGAAAGAGCACGGGCTTGGGAGTCAGAGGACATGCTAATCCCGGCTCCGCCACTTGTCTGCTGTGTGCCCTTGGGCAAGTCACTTAACTTCTCTGTGCCTCAGTTACCATCTGTAAATTGAGGAATAGGATTGTGAGCCCCACGTGGGACAATCTGTTTACCTTGTATCTACCTCACAGCTTAGAACAGTGCTTGGCACATAATAAGTGCTTAACAAATACCATAATTATTATTTATTATTATTTAACAAGCTGGTAGGGGGAGGGGAAGGGTCAGGAACTGAGGGGATGCAGGGGAGGGGGCAGGAGGGGTGCTTATCCATGAACATGCACTAATTTGGGGAAACCCCCCTCCCATCGGATAATATGTGGGTCAGGATAAGGACCTCACTCATTCACTCCATCAATGGTAATTATTGAGCACTTATTATGGGCAGAGCACTGTACTTAGCATTTGGGTGAGTACAATAGAGTAGGTAGACACACTCCCTACCCTCAAAGATCTTACAGTCTAGCAGGGGAGAGACAGGCATGGAAATAAATCACAGGAAGGGGAAGAACGAGAAGCAATGAGGCCTGTGGTCTTCTTCTCGGAGTCAGAAGTACCTGGGTTCTAATCCCGGCTCTGCCACCTGTCTGCTGTATGACTCAGTTACCTCATCTGTAAAATGGGGATTAAGACTGTGAGCTCCACGTGGGACAGGGACTGTGTCCAATCTGAATGGACTTTGTCCAGCCTGATTAGAGAAGCAGTGTGGCCCAGTGGAAAGAGCATGGGCTTGGGAGCCAGAGGTCATGGGTTCTAATCCAGGCTCCACCACTTGTCAGCTGTGTGACTTTGGGCAAGTCACTTCACTTCTCTGTGCCTCAGTTACCTTATCTGTAAAATGGGTAAAATAGACTGTGAGCCCCACGTGAGACAACCTGATCACCTTGTATCCCCCCAGCACTTCGAACAGTGCTTTGCACATAGAAAGCGCTTAACAAATGCCATCATCATCATCATTATTATTAGCTTATATCTATCCCATTGCTTAGTACAGTGCCTAGCACATAGTAAACACTTAACAAATACCATTTTTTTTAAAAAGAAAAAAAAACAACGCTGAACTTTGGCTTTTCCAGCACCATCATTTTTTCTCAAGTGATATAATCCCAATGAAGCAATCATAAAACCGGAAGGCCAGGGATCCCCAAACCTGCATGGGTCAACGGCCTGTTGGAGTCAACTTTGAACTCTGGCTAATAAAATACCCTCTTCCTTCCCAGGTCAAGGAAGCAAGTAAGTATCCAGCCCTAAAGTTGAGATAAAAATTCCATTGTTGTAGTGGAGCCAAGACACCCTTAATTGTGATATTTTTTGTTAAGTGCTAGCTGTGTGCCAAACACTCGGGTGAAAACAAGATAATTGGCTTGGGCCCAGGCTCTGGGACTCAAAGTCTCAGAGGAAGGGTGAACAGGTATCTAATCCCCATTTTACAGATGAGGAAACAGAGGCCCGGAGAAATTAGGTAACTCGCCCAAGATCGCTCAGCCGGCAAATGGCGGAGCTGTTGTTAGAACCCAAGTCCTCTGATTCCCAAGCCAGTGCTCTTTCCACTAGACCACGCTGCTTCCAGTACCTTTGCCACTGTCTTTCTCATCCCGCTTTAGGAAATCTTTTGGATGAGTGCTGTTTCTAGGAAGAACATCAGATTTTCCAATTGTTACCCTGTTTTTGTTCTGAGATCCCAAATCAAAATGTGGTAATCCTTGACAGACACAAGGGAATAGATAGTGGCTAGGGGAGGGGGCGGGGTGGGGTGGAGCAGAGAGCAAGCATTTTTAAATCATGAAAATCTGTGCGGTTTGATCTCCAGGTAGCGGCTGATCTTCCAGGAGATTTCTTTTACAAACCCTGAACGATGCATTTGCTTTGGACAGTTGAGCCCATGATACTTCTATATTTACAGATGGAGAAGTATATATCTCTACATTTGAATGTCTATAGAGAGAGAGATTTCCCTCTCTATAGATAGCTCAATATCTCTATAGACATCTATCAAGATGCATGCACACAGATCTACAAGTCTAGGAAAAATCACGGAAGGCTGCTCTGTCCATCTGCTCACAATAACGTATGTTTACGTATTAATGTGCAGTACAAATTTGTAAACATGAGAACATTTGAAACTCTGAGAGGAAACGATCCCAGCCTTTTCCTTCCAGTCTCTGATTGAAACAGCATGTCCAAACTTTCAGGGGACACATGTGAATAGTTTTAATACTGGATCCGTTTCAAATGTCCGATGTACCTATTTGTTCTGCTTTATGTTGCCATCCGATCCCTGTTTATTTACACAGTTTTGATACAAATTATCGTCTAATTGCAGACCAATCCTCCGAAGATTAAATATATATATACCGAGGTACTTATATCAAAGCAACTACCAGCAACGTCTGAGCTGCACATTTGATTTATTTTAAACGGCTCCAATAAACATATTAAATTCTGGTGAAACCTAATGGTAAACTGTGGTGGGGAACCCGAAGATTCTCGTTGTCTTGGCTAATTGGAGTCGGGCTCTGTGAACAAGAGCGACATGTTGTTAAATTGGAGTGAAAACGAAGCTCTCTGGAGATGTCGAAGCGATTGGCCCCAGTCTGCCCTCAACCAGCCGAAAGCCCCTGGAGCAGTTCCATCTGTTCTTCCCACTTGCTGGCAACAGTTAGTAGCCAGGGCTGGGATGGGCCTCATTTCCTCCCTCTGACCTGGCTTTTCCAAGGTTGTGGGAGGGTGGGGGCGGTTGGGGGGTGCCGTGTCGAGGGTAGGCCAAAAGGGCGATTCCTCTGTCGACGGCGAGTGGCATTTATTGAGGACCACCTGGTTGCTGGGTGCCGGACTCCTCCTGCTCCCACAAGGCCAGAATTTGTCCATCTCCTACAACTGAGAAGCAGTGTGGCTCAGTGGAAAGAGCCCGGGCTTTAGAGTCAGAGGTCATGGGTTCAAATCCCAGCTCTGCCAGTTGTCAGCTGTGTGACTTTGGGCAAGTCACTTAACTTCTCTGGGCCTCAGTTTTCTCATCTGGAAAATGGGGATTAAGACCGTGAGCCCCATGTGAGACAACCTGATCACTTTGTATTCCCCCCACAGCGCTTAGAACAGTGCTTTGCACATAGTAAGCACTTAATAAATATTATTATTATTAATCTTTCAGGGCTGGCAGCATTGGTTTGCTGCTGCCATTGGGCTCTCCCTGGGGTTCAGCACAGTGCTGTACACTAAGTAGGCACTCAGTATGTACCATTGATGATGGTCGGGGTGATGACAGGAGAGGTGATGGCGGTGATCATGACAGTGGTTGGGGCGATGGTCGGGGTAGGTTGGAGTGGCGATCACGATGGTGGTCAGGGCTGGTGATGGTGATCATCCAGGTGATCTCAATGAGGGTGGTGACGATGGTCCAGGAGGTGATGACGATGGCGGTAGTGATGAGGGTGACGATGGTAACGATGGTGCTGGGCTGGGTGATGATGGTGACGGTGGTGGTCGGGAGGGTGATGGGGTGAGGAGGTGGTTGTAGGAGTGATGACGGTGGTCCTAGTGGTGATGGTCATGGTAATCATAAAGGCCATGATGTTGATAGATGATTGATCTCCCCCACAGTTACTGATTAGACTTGAGATTGTGGTATGTGGACAATTTCCCAGCAGCCTTTTGGGAGGCCTCGAAGCTGAGTCTTAGAGGTGCCCCCCTGGCTGACATGTACTTGGTGACTATTTCAACCCGACAGCGGGTTGAGTCTTGAGTGCCAGCAGTCCTGGCAGCTGGGGATGCTGCCTCTGGGAGGCTTCCACTGCCAGCCCTCCCCTTGTCTCCCCAGGGACAGACCAGCCCGGTCTCGGGTCCACTGTGGGCCACCAATCAGGTTGTCTTCGTGCGGCACTCCGGTCACTGCCCCAGTGGGGGATCCCGGACTGGTGGCCTGTTTCTCCGCCGCTCTCTAGCCCCACTTCCACGCCGCCCAGGGATGAAGTCGGACGTCCATCTTGCGGGCCGTCCAGGCAGCCGGGAGCTTTCTCTCCCATGGGATCCTGACTGAATATGGAGAGCAGGGCTCTGCAGGTCTGGACATAGCAGGGGCAAGGCTGTGGGGGTTTGGAGGCCTGGGGACACTTGCAGGGAGTGATGGGGCTCCTCTCAGCACCAGCCACGGGTTCCAAATGTGCAGCCCCTTCCTCCGTCCCTCAGGGCTGGGCCGGGCCGAGCACGGATTGGGCCCGGCCTGCATTTGCCCTCAGGCAGGTTCTGCGGTCCGCTGTCACTTCTGGGGACTCAAATTTTGCAGGTCTGTTTTGCTGGATAAAGCCTTCAGGTTTCTGCTTTTAGGAAAAAGGCACTCTACAGTTCAGGTTGCAGGGCAGGGGGCAGCAGCCGGGGTTTGCATTCGGGGGTCCCCTACGGGAGTCCCACTATTCCCGGGGTTGGGGGCCACTGTCGACCTAGTGGTGGCCATGGAGGGGTGGGGGTAATAACCTGTTGCCTTAGTTCTGATTGGAGGCAGGGGGCTGGACCAGTTGGCCCCTTGCAGTCTCAGTTCAGCTCCTTGCCCTCTGAACTTGCCTGGAAGTTTTGAAATGAACAGAGGTAGCTTCAAAGTACATTCGGGGCTTGTAGCCTCGGAAGGCTGGTTATTTGGTTTTCCATCCACGGGGTTATTAGACCCGTCCCCGGGCCACTCTGCAAATCTGGGCTGTCTTCCCACCCGCCTTCTCCCCTCTTTCCTCCCAGGCTTTTCCGGACACTCAGCTCCCTCCAGCTCGCCCCTTCCTCTTTCCGTCTCTTCACTGGCCTGCCTCTGCCACAAAGCCCACGCTCAGGAGGCTCTCGTGGCTCTGGTGAGCGGAGCCCACGGCGCCGGGGGTCGAAGCGTGGAGCAGACACCTTGAAAGGAACCTGGGCTGGAGCTGCCCAGCTCAGACTTGAATATGTTGGTGTCTGGGGAAGAGCAGCCAGCCAGTCCTGGTGGGTAGCAGGGCTTGGCGGGGAGCCGGTCTTCAAGGCTGCAGGAGTTTTTCCAGCCTCGTGGGTTCCTGTTTCTCCCCGCGTCCACGTGGGAGTCAAAAGAAACGTTCTCCTTGTGCAGAGAACCCATTTGGAGAACTTTAATCTTGTCAAACTGGGCCTCATCCCGTCCTCTCCCTGTTTGTTGAAGCAGGTCTAGGTAGGGCGGAGGGGAGGTGGACTTAAGTTGCCTTTGTGGGTGCAGGCGAGGGGAGGTCCAAGCTCCGAGCTTCCATTGACGGGGGTCTGGTTTTCCGGGTGACTGCTCATTTCCAGCTCGGGGAGGCCAGGCCGACGGTTCCCTCCTCTGCGGACAGGCTGGGGCCGGGCGGGTGGACAGCCGGCTAGGGTCCGGACGCTTGGCCCCAGCCAGCTGCTTCCAGCAGTCGGAGGGGTGGGGCGGGGAGTGGGGTTGGCGCCGCATAGTCGGAGGAATAGTAATATAGTATTTGCTAAGCGCTTACTATGTGCCAAGCACTGTTCTAAGCACCGGGGTAGGTATAGGGTAATCAGGCTGTCCCACTTGAGGCTCACAGTCTTAATCCCCATTTTCCAGATGAGGGAACTGAGGCACTGAGAAGTGAAGCGGGTTGCCCAAAGTCACACAGTAGGCAAGTGTGGGGAGCAACTCGATCTCAGAGTCCGCTTCCCAGAGAGGGAGCATTGGAGAAGCCGGGATATTGAGAAGCAGCATGGCTTAGTGGAAAGAGCAGGGGCTTGGGAGTCAGGACATGGGTTCTAATCCTGGCTCCGCCACTCATCTGCTGTGTGACCTTGGGCAAATCTCTTAACTTCTTGGGGCCTCAGTTAGCTCATCTGTAAAGTGGGGATTAAAACCGTGAGCCCCATCTGGGACAACCTGACTACCCTGAATAATAATAATAATAATAATAATAATGGCATTTATTAAGCACTTACTATGTGCAAAGCACTGTTCTAAGCTCTGGGGGGATACAAGGTGATCAGGTTGTCCCAAGGGGGGCTCACAGTCTTAATCCCCATTTTACAGATGAGGGAACTGAGACACAGAGAAGTTAAGTGACTTGCCCAAAGTCACACAGCTGACAAGTGATGGAGCAGGGATTTGAACCCCTGACCTCTGACTCCAAAGCCCATGCTCTTTTCCACTGAGCCATGCTGCTTCTCACCCCAATGCTTAGAACAGTGCTTGACAGATAGTAAGCTCTTAACAAATACCATTATTGTTATCATTATTATTATTAAGACTGTGGGACAACCTGGTTACCCTGTATCTACCCCAGTGCTTAGAACAGTGCTTGGCACATAGTAATTGCTTAACAAATACCATTATTATTATCATTATTATTATTAAAACTGTGAGCCCCACATGGGACAAACTAATTACCCTGTATCTACCCCAGTGCTTAGAACAGTGCTTGGCACATAGTAAGCGCTTAACAAATACCACAATACTACTACTACTACTACTACTACTACTACTAATGATTCCCAGGGCCAGGCAGGAGCACGCCAAGTAGACAGGGGGGCAGGGGAGAGGAAAAGAGTGGCGGCAGGTCTCCGTGGGCTGGTCCTAGAGGCAGTGGCTCATGGTGGCCTGCCAGTGAGCCAGGTGTCCCCGGCCATCTGGCCAGGGCCTGGGGAGGAGGCCGTGTGGCCTGAAGGGACCAGTGGCCCCCAGCAGTGTGGAGGCCACGGGGAAGCCGGAGCCGTAGAGGCTGAGAGGGCCGTGGGACAGACAGCCCAGAGGCCCTCGGGCCACGGGGCCTGGTGGCAGGGCCTGGCCTGGGGTGGCTTTGAGGGTGGTGAGGTCCAGCGCGGAAGGCACCCCAGACAGGCCCAGAAAGAAGGAGGGTGGCACGGAGGGGCTCGTCTTCGCCGGGCCAGAGAGCGCCAGGGGGGCCAGCGGGCGGAGCGGGCCGGCCGGGCACAGCTTGTAGCACAGGGGCAGGGGCACGCTGGGCAGGTAGGTGTCGGGGCAGACGGGGCCCAGCTTGCCGGAAGGCAGGGCAAACGTGGGCGGCGAGCAGGAGGGCGAGTGCAAGGAGGCGAGTGGAGAGGGTGCGCCGTCGCTGGAGGTGCCTGGTGAAGAAGGCCCGCTTCCCCCTGCCGAAGGAAGAGGAGGACCAGGAGGGTGAGGAGGAAGAGGAGAAGGAGGAAGGGGAGGAAGAGGAGGAGGAGGAAGAGGAGCAGGAGGAGGAGAAGGAGGAGGAGGAGAAGGACAAGGAGGAAGAAGAGGAGGAGAAGGAGAAGGACAAGGAAGAAGAGGAGGAGGACAAGGAAGAGGAGGAGGAAGAGGAGGATGGATGAGGAAGAGGAGGAGGATGAGGAAGAGGAGGAGGAAGAGGAGGATGAATGAGGAAGAGGAGGAGGATGAGGAAGAGGAGGAGGAGGAGGAAAAGGAGGAGGTGGAGATGGAGGATGAGAAGGATAAGGAGGAAGAGGAGGACGAGGAGAAAGAGGATGAGGAGGAGGAGGAAAAGGAGACAGGAGGAGGAGAAGGAGAAGGAAGAGGAGGAAGAGGAGGAGAAGGAGAAGGAGGAGGAGAAGGAGGAGAAGGAGAAGGAGGAGGAGGAAAAGGAGAAGAAGGAGGAAAAGGAGGAGGAGGAGAAAGGGGAGAAGGAGGAAGAGGAGAAGGAGGAGAAGGAGGAAGAAGAGGAAAAGGAGAAGGAGGAGGAAAAGGAGAAGGAGAAAGAGGAGAAGGAGGAAGAGGAGAAGGAGGAAGAAGAGGAGGAGGAGAAGGAGGAGGAGGACGAGGAGGACAGCAGCGTCAGCGACAGTCCCGGCCCCGCCCCTGGCCCGCTGGGTGACCTCGGGGAAGGCACCTAACCCCTCGGGGCCTGAGGTTCCCTACCTGCAAGGGTCTCCCTCTCCCACGGGGATCTAGTCCCGGCCCTGGCCCTGGCCCTGCCCGCCCCCAGCCGGCCCGCTGGCTGACCGGCGCCCAGGCCCTTGACTCGTCGTAGCCTCCATCTCCCCATCTGTAAATCAGGGAGGGAATGACCGGGCGGGGGAGAGTAGCGCTTCTCCCTGCCCCTCGGGGATTCGGTGAGGATAAAAGGAAAGCGCTTTGGAAAAACAAAAGGCATAGACTAATTCACAAAGATGTTTTCATCATTACCGGAGAAGTGAGCGGGACTGGTGTGGCCGGGGCCCTCTCCGAATGGCTCGTAACCCTCCGGCTGCTCTAAGCGGAGTTTCCTTTCCTTCAGTCGTATTTACTGAGCGCTTACCGTGCTCAGAGCACTGTACTAAGCGCTTTGAAAGGGCAATGCGGTAACAAATACAGAGAACCGTCTGTCTTCTTCTTTAAGGTCGGGGGTTTTCTTCGGCCCCGACAATCGGGTAGAAACCGTTTGCAGTGAAGAGTTCGGGCCCAGGGGTGTAATTTTCAGCCCTAGGGAGTCCTCCTCTTTCCCAGAGAAAGCGATCCGGGCTTCGGGGCTGGGGGGCGTCGAGGGTCTTGGGGGAGAATGGCACGTTGTGGGGCTGGGAATAGGGGGCTTCATTTCCGTTCTGTTTAGGGGGGTCCGGGCAGTCGGTTGGCCGCTCATCACGGGCCCTGGCGGGACCGCGTGGAAGAAACGGCGTTTCTAATTTGGGGTGACCTAATTGGGGTGGGGCGAGGGATCCGCTAGAGAAACAACCTCGCCGCAGCGTGGCTCAGCGGAAAGAGCCCGGGTTTGGGAGGCAGAGGTCGTGGGTTCTAATCCCGGCTCCCCCGCTTGTCAGCTGTGTGACTTTGGGCAAGTCGCTTCACTTCTCTGGGCCTCAGTTACCTCATCTGGAAAATGGGGATTAAGACTGTGAGCCCCCCGTGGGACAACCTGATGACCTTGTAACCTCCCCAGCGCTTAGAACAGTGCCTTGCATATAGCGCTTAATAAATGTTATTATTATTATTATTATTATTATTATTATTATTATTATTATTATTATTATTATTCTCTGGGCCTCAGTTACCTCATCTGTAAAATGGGGGATTGAGACTTTGAACCCTATGCGGGACAACCTGATTACTTTGTAGCTCCCCCAGCGCTTAGAACAGTGCTTGGCACATAGGAAGCACTTAAAAATATTATTATTAGTGTATAGAATACGGGCCTGGGACTCGTGTGACTGTTGTGTGACCTTGGGCAAGTCACTTCTCTGTGCCTCACTTCCCTTATCTGTAAAATGGGGATTAAAATTGTGAGCGCTGTGTGGGACATGGACTGTGTCCAACCTGTTTAACTTGTATCTACCCTTGGCACATAGTAAGCGCTTAACAAATACCGTAATAAACAAACAAACGAAAACCAAAAACCTTTCCTCCTTAAGCAATCACCTCTAACCCACGCTCTGGCTGTAGCTGCCTCTGGCAACTCCGGGATTTCGTGGGGAAAAACTTTTTGCAGAGGAGGGGGGTGTTTAGGCGCCGTTTCAGAAGCCTCCGCCCTCCCTCCGACGCTTTTAGACTGTGAGCCCACTGTTGGGTAGGGACTGTCTCTATATGTTGCCAATTTGTACTTCCCAAGCGCTTAGTACAGTGCTCCGCACATAATAAGCGCTCAATAAATACGATTGATTGATTGAAAGCGAGGCGCGCTGTAGGCCGCACGGGCCTCGCTCCATCGCGCTATACGGGGACTAGGAGTCAGAGAGGAACGGACTTCTGTCCTCTTGAGAAAGTATATTCGGCTGAGATTAACTCTGAGGCGCTCGCCCAAGTCACCGACTATTTAAAGTCCCCCTAAACTATAGGCTTATTGTGGACAGGGAACGTATCTACCAATTCAGTTTATATTACATTCTCCCAAGGGCTTAGTACAGGGCACTGCACACAGTAAACGCTCAATAAATACAATTGATTTATTGAATCAGAGAAGCAGCGTGGCTCAGTGGAAAGAGCCCGGGCTTTGGCGTCGGAGGTCATGGGTTCAAATCCCGGCTCCACCAATTGTCAGCTGTGTGACTTTGGGCAAGTCTCTTAACTTCTCTGGGCCTCAGTGACCTCATTTGTAAAGTGGGGATTAAGACTGTGAGCCCCCCAAAGGACAGCCTGATCACTTTGTAATCTCCCCAGCGCTTAGAACAGTGCTTTGCACATAGTAAGCGCTTAATAAATGTCATTAAAAATTGATAGATATTTTTACGGTATTCGTTAAGTGCTTATTCTGTGCCAGGCACTGTACTAAGTGCTGGGGTGGAGACAAGCTAATCGGGCTGGACACAGTCCCTGTCCTGCATAGGGGTCACCATCTCCATCCCCGATCAGAGACCTGAGAGGCCCAGAGAAGTGAAGCGACTTGTCCAAGGTCACACAGTAAGTGTGACTTCCCTCCTTCCTCTCCCCCTCCTCCCCCTCCCCATGCGCCTTACCTCCTTCCTCTCCCCACAGCACCTGTATATATATATATATATATATATATGTTTGTACATGTTTATTACTCTATTTTATTTGTATATATTTATTCTATTTATTTTATTTTGTTAATATGTTTTGCTTTGTTCTCTGTCTCCCCCTTCTAGACTGTGAGCCCACTGTTGGGTAGGGACAGTCTCTATATGTTGCCAACTTGGACTTCCCAAGCGCTTAGTACAGTGCTCTGCATACAGTAAGCGTTCAATAAATACGATTCAATGTATGAATGAATGAATGAATGAAGTGGCGGATCGGGAGTAGAACCCAGGCCCATGCTGTATCCACTAAACCAAGCTGCTTCACGATTGATCGATTAATTGTTTGCAGAACACGGACTGCCCATGGCGCGTTTCATAAATGCCTCAACCTCATTTTACGAAGGCCCATCTTATTCGGGTCCCTGATTGACTGACAGGAGAAGACTGCAGAAATGGAATTTATTCGGGCCCCTCCTCCTCAAATGCGCTTCGGGACAAGGAGCGGTCGATTACGGCTTGGACCGGAAAGTGGCCATCTGCCCACCCGTTCACTGTAAGTAATAATAATAATAATGGTTTTTGTTAAGCGCTTACTATGTGCCAAGCACTGTTTTAAGCGCTGGGGTAGATACAAGGTAATCAGGTTGTCCCACGTGGGGCTCACAGTCTTAATCCCCATTTTACAGATGAGGTAACTCAGGCCCAGAGAAGTTAAGTGACTTGCCACACAGCTGATAAGTGGTGGAGTCGGGATTAGAACCCACCACCTCTGACTCCCAAGGCCGGGCTCTTTCCACTAAACCACGTTGCTTCTCAAGTGACCCTCGAGCCCTTTTGAAGAGGAAAAGCCAAAATGACCACAGAAACGTTCCCTGGGAGCGGGAAGGAGGGTTTAAGAGAAAATCAGACGCCCTCCTGAAAAGTTGCCGGGCCTGCCCCGCGTGGGCCGTCAGCCGGGTCCCGTGGGCCCAGGCTGGCCAGCAGAGCAGGGAGGTGGCGATGGGAATTATTATTAACTTGTACCTTCCCAAGCTCTTAGTACAGTGCTCTGCACACAGTAAGCGCTCAATAAATACAATTGGATTGAATGAATGAATGAAAAAGACGGATCAGACTTTCTTCCTGCCCTATCGTCCGATTCCCCCAAGAAACCCCTCCCTAGAGTGGAGTGGAATCGCTCGGTGCTGCAGCGGGGGGACACCAGGAATGAAAACCTGAGTGACCCCGCAGGATGCTTTCCCGGATAAGACGCTCCCGCAGGACGCTGACCCCGAATCAGGCTCTTCCAAGCGCTTAGTACACCGCTCTGCACACGGTAAGCGCTCAATAAACACGATTGAACGAATGAAAGACACTGTCCCCGGATAACGTGTTCCCACAAGTCGCTCTCCCCGACTAAGATAATAATAATGATGGTATTTGTTAAGCGCTTACTATGTGCCAAGCAGCGTGGCTTAGTGGAAAAAGCCCGGGCTTGGGAGTCAGAGGTCATGGGTTCAAATCCTGACTCCGCCGCTTGTCTGCTGTGTGACTTTGGGCAAGTCACTTCACTTCTCTGTGCCTCAGTTCCCTCATCTGTAAAATGGGGATTCAGGCTGTGAGCCCCACGTGGGACAACCTGATTACCTTGTATCTACCCCAGCGCTTAAAACAGTGCTTGGCACATAGTAAGCGCTTAACAAAAACTATTCTTATTTTTATTACTTAGACTGAACGGGTGGGCAGATGGCCACTTTCCGGTCCAAGTCACTTCACTTCTCTGTGCCTCCGCATCTGTAAAATGGGGATTAAGACTGTGAGTCCCCCGTGGGACAACCTGATCACCTTGTATCCTCCCCCGCGCTTAGAACAGTGCTTTGCACATAGTAAGCGCTTAATAAATGCCATTATTATTATCATTATTCTAAGCGCTGGGGGCGGGGGGGGATACAAGGTGACCTTGGGTTGTCTCACGCGGGGCTCACAGTCTTAATCCACATTTTACAGATGAGGGAACTGAGGCCCAGAGAAGTGAAGATCTCAAAAATCTCCAGTGGCTCCTCAAAAATCTCCAGTGGCTACCAATCAATCTGCGCATCAGGCAGAAACTCCTCACCCTGGGCTTCAAGGCTGTCCATCACCTCGCCCCCTCCTACCTCACCTCCCTTCTCTCCTTCTACTGCCCAGCGCGCACCCTCCGCTCCTCCACCGCTAATCTCCTCACTGTACCTCGTTCTCGCCTGTCCCGCCGTCGACCCCCGGCCCACGTCATCCCCCGGGCCTGGAATGCCCTCCCTCGGCCCATCCGCCAAGCTAGCTCTCTTCCTCCCTTCAAGGCCCTGCTGAGAGCTCACCTCCTCCAGGAGGCCTTCCCAGACTGAGCCCCTTCCCTCCTCTCCCCCTCGTCCCCCTCTCCATCCCCCCATCTTACCTCCTTCCCTTCCCCACAGCACCTGTATATATGTATATATGGTTGTACATATTTATTACTCTGTTTATTTATTTATTTATTTATTTTACTTGTACATTTCTATCCTATTTATTTTATTTTGTTGGTATGTTTGGTTCTGTTCTCTGTCTCCCCCTTTTAGACTGTGAGCCCACTGTTGGGTAGGGACTGTCTCTATGTGTTGCCAATTTGTACTTCCCAAGCGCTTAGTACAGTGCTCTGCACATAGTAAGCGCTCAATAAATACGATTGATTGATTGATTGATTGAAGTGACTTGCCCGCAGTCACACAGCTAGAGCCGGGATTAGAACCCACGACCTTTGACTCTCAAGCCCTGGCTCTTTCCACTGAGCCACGCTGCTCTGGCAGGACGCTGCCCCCGGGCCAGGGGCTTCTGCAGGATGACCTCCCCCTATAAGACGAGGCGTCCTCAACTCGACGCCCACCGACCCCCCAGGCCCCGAAATCCGGGCTCCTGAGCTGGGAAGAGGGCAACACTCCCCACTCCAGTTTTCCAGACAATCCCAGGGGCGCGTTTCCAATGGAAATGCCCGAGGAATTCGGCTCCCACCGCCCTCCTTCTTGGCACGTTGCATTCATTGCCCGTTGTCAAAGGGAAACGCCCCAAACCGTTTCCCGCTTCCAACGTCGCGCTTCGGAAGCATTCTCCAACGCTCTGGAGCACCACGAAGGCAGAGTAATAATAATGATGACGATAATAATAATAATAATAATAATTATTATTATTATTATTATTATTTTGGTGTTTGTTAAGGGCTTCCTATGTGCAAAGCACTGTTCTAAGCTCTGGATACAAGCAAATCCGGTCGTGTCATTCATTCTATCGTATTTACAGAGCGCTTACTGTGTGCTGAGCCAAAGTGAAGAAATTCAATGAAGAGCGGGTTAACGGCGGGAGTAACTATGACTCTCTTAGGGTAACTTCTAGACTGTGAGCCCAGTGTTGGGTAGGGACCGTCTCTATATGTTGCCAACTTGTACTTCCCAAGCGCTTAGTACAGTGCTCTGCACACAGTAAGCGCTCAATAAATACGATTGAATGAATGAATGAGCCCTGTAATAATAATAATTGGCATTTGTTAAGCGCTTACTATGTGCAAAGCACTGTTCTAAACGCTGGGGAGGATACAGGCTGATCAGGTTGTCCCACGTGGGGCTCACAGTCTTCATCCCCATTTTACAGATGAGGTAACTGAGGACCAGAGAAGTTAAGTGACTTGCCCAAGATCACACAGCAGACATGTGGCGGAGCGGGATTCGAACCCATTCCCTCTGACTCCAAAGCCCGTGCTCTTTCCACTGAGCCACGCTGCTTCTCTAGTAGTTCCCAGTACTAAGCCCTTGGAAAGTACAATGCAGCAATATTTGTTAAGCGGTTACTATGTGCCAAGCAGTGTTCTAAGCGCATCGAGGGCATCAGGTTGACCCACGTGGGGCTCACAACCCCACTTTACAGATGAGGCAATTGAGGCACGAGAAGTCAAGTGACTTACCCAAGGCCACACAGGAGACAAGGGGCGGAGGCGGGATTAGAACCCATGACCTTCTGACTCTCGGGCCCGGGGGGGGGGGGGGGGTCTATCCACTAGGTCATGCTGCTGTAGCCTCCCCACTTCTTCAACGGTTGGAGCCTCTCGGCAGGGAAGAGGACACAGGGAGAGTACAGTGCTCTGCACACAGTAAGCGCTCAATAAATACGATTGAATGAATGAATGAATGAGCCCTGTACTAAGCCCTTGGAAAGTACAATACAGCGATATTTGTTAAGCGGTTACTATGTGCCAAGCAGTGTTCTAAGCGCATCGAGGGCATCAGGTTGACCCACGTGGGGCTCACAGCCCCACTTTACAGATGAGGCAACTGAGGCATGAGAAGTCAAGTGACTTACCCAAGGCCACACAGGAGACAAGGGGCGGAGGCGGGATTAGAACCCATGACCTTCTGACTCTCGGGCCCGGGGGGGGTGTCTATCCACTAGGCCATGCTGCTGTTGCCTCCCCACTTCTTCAACGGTTGGAGCCTCTCGGCAGGGAATAGGACACAGGGAGAGTACAGTGCTCTGCATACAGTAAGTGCTCAATAAATACGATTAATTGATTGATTGATTGATTGATTCAGAGAAGGCCTAACTCCTGTCCTCCCGTCCTCCAGGAGGCTGCCGGAGCGGGGACTTCCCGGATCCCGAGGAAGAGGAGGGGGGAGATGGACGGGGACGGAGCTCACCTGACGGGTCAGCGCCGAAAGGCTTGAAGTCCAGAGAGAGGTGGGGTCTCCACGGATAACCGTCCATCATTCCGTCCAGCACGCCCCTGGGCTCGAACACAGCGAGGTGGGGTGGGGTGGGGGATTCAGGGCAATTTTGGACCGCTTTCCCGCTTATTATGGCATTTGTTAAGCGTTTACTATGTGTCAGGCGCTGCTCTAAGAGCTGGGGTGGATCCAAGCTAATCGGGTCGGACACCGCTTTCCCGCTTATTTGTTAAGGGCTTACTATGGAATAATAATAATAATAATATTAACGGCGTTTGTTAAGCGCCTACTATGTGCCGAGCACTGTTCTAAGCGCTGCGGGGGAGGCAAGGTGATCAGGTTGTCCCACGTGGGGCTCACAGTCTTCATCCCCATTTTCCAGATTAGATCACTGAGGCTCAGAGAATAATATCTACCCCAGCGCTTAGAACAGTGCTTGGCACATAGTAAGTGCTTAACAAATAACAACATTATTATAATGATATATAATATAATAATAATAGTGATGTTGATATTTAATAACATTATTATAACAACATTAATAACACCATAATAATACTGTATAATATAGTAATAATAATAATGATGTTGGTATTTGTTAAGCGCTTACTATGTGCCAAGCACTGTTCTAAGCGCTGGGGAGGGAGATACAAGGTAATGAAGGTTGTCCCACGTGGGGCTCACAGTCTTCATCCCCACTTTCCAGATGAGGCCCAGAGAAGCGCCACTTAGTACTGCGCTCTGCACACAGTAAGCGCTCAATAAATACGATTGATGATGA
Organism: Tachyglossus aculeatus; assembly: GCF_015852505.1. NCBI lineage: Eukaryota > Metazoa > Chordata > Mammalia > Monotremata > Tachyglossidae > Tachyglossus > Tachyglossus aculeatus. Next base: position 60,366,568 of record NC_052071.1, read on the forward strand.
AGCGAAGTGAGTTGCCCAAAGTCACCCAGCCGACAAGTGGCGGAGCCGGGATTAGAACCCACGACCTCGGACTCCCAAGCCCGGGCTCTTCAAACCGAGCCCCGCTGCTTCTCTGCATCAGACACCGTACTAAGCGCTGGGGCGGATCCAAGCAAACGGGGCTCCCGTGGGGCTCGCAGTCTCGATCCCCATTTTCCAGATGAGGTCACTGCGGCCCAGAGAAGTGAAGCGACTTGCCCAGGGTCACACAGCAGAGCAGGGGCCGACCCCCGCTGAGCCAAGCCTCCCCCCCGGAGCCCGCATCTACCTGTTCCTCCCGGGGTCCCTGAACCCCTTGGCGAAAGGGTTCCTGTCGATCTTCAGTTTGGTGATCTGGGGGAGACGGAGGAAGAGTGAGCTCTCCGGGGACCCCCGAACCCCCTCCCCGCCCCCGGCAGGGACTTGCCTGCTGGTTCTGGTAAGCGGTGACCGTGGTGAACTCGGTCTCCTGGAAGGAGAAGGTTTTGACGCCCTGGGCAGGCAGGCTCTGGGCCTGGGAGCAGTCGAAGCGGCGGTCCTGGGCGATGACGTGCACACGAGGCTTATATTTGTGCATGGACTGGAGGATGATCTGAAAGTGGACGCACGGGCAGCAGGGCGAATAACCGTCATCATCAATCGTATTTACTGAGCGCTTACTAGGTGCAGAGCACTGTACTAAGCGCTTGGGAAGTACAAATTGGCAACATATAGAGACGGTCCCTGCCCAACAGGGGGCTCACAGTCTAAAATGCTTATATTATCTATAACGATAATAACAATCACAATAATAGAGAAGCGGCGTGGCGCAGTGGAAAGAGCAGGGGCTTTGGAGGCAGAGGTCACGGGTTCAAATCCCGGCTCCACTGTGTCACTCAACCCCGGCCCACGTCCTCCCCCTGGCCTGGAATGCCCTCCCTCCGCACAGCCGCCAAACCAGCTCTCTTCCTCCCTTCAAAGAACAGTGCTTTGCACATAGTAAGCGCTTAATAAATGCTATCATTTTTATTACTCAAGGCCCTACTGAGAGCTCACCTCCTCCAGGAGGCCTTCCCACACTCAGCCCCCGCCTTACCTCCTTCCCCTCCCCACAGCACCTGTATATCTGTATGTACGTATTTATTACTCTATTTTATTTGTACATGTTTATTCTATTTATTTTATTGTCTTACTATGTTTTGTTTTGTTCTCTGTCTCCCCCTTCTAGACTGTGAGCCCGCTGTTGGGTAGGGACCGTCTCTCTATGTTGCCAACTTGGACTTCCCAAGCGCTTAGTACAGTGCTCTGCACACAGTAAGCGCTCACTAAATACGATTGAATGAATGAATGAATGAACTTCTCTGGGCCTCAGTTCCCTCATCTGTAAAATGGGGATTAAGACTGTGAGCCCCCCGTGGGACAACCTGATCACCTTGTAACCTCCCCAGCGCTTAGAACCGTGCTTCGCACATAGTAAGCGCTTAACAAATATCACTATTATTACTATTATTAATAATAACAATGTTATTTGTTCATTCATTCAATCCTACTTACTGAATCGTATAGGATTTATTCAATCCTATTTTCTGCGTGCCGAACACTGTACTAAGCCCTCGGAAAGTACAATGCAACAATATTTGTTAAGCGCTTACTATGTGCTGTGCACTGTTCTAAGAGCTGGGTTAGATACAAGGTGATCGGGTTGTCCCACGTGGGGCTCACAGTCTTAATCCCCATTTTACAGACGAGGGAACTGAGGCACAGAGAAGTGAAGTGATTTGCCCAAAGTCACACAGCTGACAATTGGCAGAGCGGGGTTTGAACCCATGACCTCTGACTCCCAAGCCTGGGCTCTTGTTACTAAGCCACGTTGCTTCTCTTAATAATAATAGTAATGATGATGATGATGATTCTTACGTTATTTGTTCATTCATTCATTCAATCCTATTTATTGAGCGCTTTCTGTATGCCGAGCACCGTACTAAACTCTCGGAAAGTACAATACAGCAATATTTGTTAAGCGCTTACTAGGTGCCAAGCACTGTTCTAAGCACCAGCGTAGATACAAGGTGATGAGGTTGTCCCACGTGGGGCTCACAGTCTTAATCCCCATTTTCCAGATCAGGGAACTGAGGCCTGGAGAAGTGAAGTGACTTGACCGAGGACACACAGCAGACAAGTGGCAGAGCCGGGATTAGAACCCACGTCCTCTGACTCCCAAGCTGAGGCTCTTTCCACTAAACCAGGCTGCTTCTCTGCACGGAGGGACAGCTCAGACTTTCTGTCGTACTGTGCGCTCATTCATCCATTCATTCAATCGTATTTTTTGAGCGCTTACTGTGTGCAGAGCACTGTACTAAGCGCTTGGGAAGGAAAAGTCGACAGCAGATAGAGGGTCCCTACCCAACAACGGGCTCGCAGTCTGGAGAACCACCCCCGCACGTTATCCCCCCGCATTCATTCATTCACTCAATCGTATTTATCGAAGCAGCGTGGCTCAGTGGAAAGAGCCCGGGCTTTGGAGTTAGAGGTCATGGGTTCAAATCCCGGCTCCGCCAATTGTCAGCTGGGTGACTTTGGTCAAGTCACTTGTAAAATGGGGATTAAGACTGTGAGACAACCTCCTCACCTTTAACCTCCCCAGCGCTTAGAACAGTGCTTTGCACATAGTAAGCGCTTAATAAAAATGCCATTATTATTATTATTATTTATTGAGCGCTTACTGTGCGCAGAGCACTGTACTAAGCGCTTGGGAAGGACAAATCGGCAGCAGATAGAGACGGTCCCTACCCAACAACGGGCTCGCAGTCTGGAGAACCACCCCCGCACGTTATCCCCCCGCATTCATTCATTCACTCAATCGTATTTATCGAAGCAGCGTGGCTCAGTGGAAAGAGCCCGGGCTTTGGAGTCAGAGGTCATGGGTTCAAATCCCGGCTCCGCCAATTGTCACCTGTGCGACTTTGGGCAAGTCACTTGTAAAATGGGGATTAAGACTGTGAGACAACCTGCTCACCTTGTAACCTCCCCAGCGCTTAGAACAGTGCTTTGCACATAGTAAGCGCTTAATAAAAATGCCATCATTATTATTATTATTTATTGAGAGCTTACTGTGTGCAGAGCACTGTACTAAGCGCTTGGGAAGGACAAATCGGCAGCAGATAGAGACGGTCCCTACCCAACAACGGGCTCGCAGTCTGGAGAACCACCCCCGCACGTTATCCCCCCGCATTCATTCATTCACTCACTCGTATTTATCGAAGCAGCGTGGCTCAGTGGAAAGAGCCCGGGCTTTGGAGTCAGAGGTCATGGGTTCAAATCCCGACTCCGCCAATTGTCAGCTAGGTGACTTTGAGCAAGTCACTTGTAAAATGGGGATTAAGACTGTGAGACAACCTCCTCACCTTGTAACCTCCCCAGCGCTTAGAACAGTGCTTTGCACACAGTAAGCGCTTAATAAAAATGCCATCATTATTATTATTATTTATTGAGCGCTTACTGTGTGCAGAGCACTTTGGGAAGCACAAGTCGGCCACAAATAGGACCACCGCACCGTGTCCCCTTTCCCCCGCACGGTGCCCGGCGGAGGAGGGGGCGCGGGCGGAAATCTCGGGGTCCCCCCCGTCCCCTCCCCGGAGGTGGAGGGGCGTCCACACCTACATGGCCTTTGTCGTCCATCTCGTTGTTGGTCAGCTTGACGCGGTCGAAGCTGATGATCTGTCGGGTCCAGGTCTCCCCGGAGCAGGGCGAGTCGGGGTGCAGGTAGAGCCGCGGGGTGATGCTCGAGTGGTCGGTGTTCCCCGCCACCATCCACTGCGAACTGTGGTACACGTACCTGCGCGTGGGGGGGGGGGGGGGGGGCGGGGGATGCTGTGCTACACGTACACAGCATGGGGGGAGGGGGGGGGGGGAGAGGAGAGCCGGGAGGGACCGCCACAAACAGCCAGGGTGTGCAGAACAGGCCCAGAGCCAGGGGGAGGCTTGAATAATAATAATAATAATAATAATAATAATAATAATAATAATAATAATAATGGCATCTGTTAAGAGCTTACTAAGTGCCAAGCACTTTTCTAAGCGCTGGGGAGGATACAAGGTGATCAGGTTGTCCCACGGGGGGCTCACAGTCTCCATCCCCGTTTTACAGACGAGGTAATTGAGGCCCAGAGAAATGAAGTGACTTGCCCCAAAGTCACACAGCTGACAAGTGGGGGAGCCGGGATTTGAACCCATGACCCCTGACTCCAAATAATAATGATAATGGCATTTATTAAGCGCTTACTATGTGCAAAGCGCTGTTCTAAGCGCTGGGGAGGTTACAAGGTGATCAGGTTGTCCCACAGGGGGCTCACAGTCTTCCTCCCCATTTTACAGATGAGGTAACTGAGGCCCAGAGAAGTTAAGTGACTTGCCCGAAGTCACACAGCTGACAATTGGCAGAGCTGGGATTTGAACCCATGACCTCTGACTCCAAAGCCCAGGCTCTTTTCCACTGAGCCCGGGATCTTTCCACTGAGCCACGCTGCTTCTCTATTACTGCCTATCTCTCCCCTCTAGATTGTAAACTCCAAAAGAGGGTCAGGGGTCAGCCTTTAGGGATTTAATAATAATAATAATAGCATTTATTGAGCGCTTACTATGTGCAAAGCACTGTTCTGTCGGAGGGCAGAGCGTCGGGGGACGGCGACGGGGGGGTAGCCTGTTTACTATCGTGCTATGGTTTCCCTGTCCCCAGCGACAGGTGCGATAACCGGGGAGCCGCCTGCCTGGGGCGATCACGTAGTTGGTTGGGGTTTTATTTAAGTGATATTTGCTAAGCGCTTACTACGTGCCAGGCACTGTAATAATAATAATAATAATAATAATAATAATAATAATAATAATAATAATAATAATAACGAGGATGATGGTCTTTATTAAGCGCTTACTATGTGCAAAGCACCGTTCTAAACGCTGGGGAGGTTACAAGGTGATCAGGTTGTCCCACGGTGGGGGCTCACGGTCTTCACTCCCATTTTACAGATGACGTCACTGAGGCCCAGAGAAGTGAAGGGACTTGCCCAAAGTCACACAGCTGACTAGCTGACTGCACTAGGCCCTTGAATAGGTACAAGGTAATTAGGTTGGATACGGTCCGTGTCCCCCATGGGGCTCACAGTCATAATCCCCATTTTCCAGATGAGGTCACTGAGGCCCAGAGAAGTGAAGTGACTTGCCCAAAGTCACACAGCTGACTAGCTGACTGCGCTAGGCCCTGGGGTAGGTACAAGATAATTAGGTTGGATATGGTCCGTGTCCCCCATGGGGCTCACAGTCTTAATCAGAGGTCATGGGTTCAAATCCCTCTCTGCCAATTGTCAGCTGGATGACTTTGGGCAAGTCACTTCACTTCTCTGTGCCTCAGTTACCTGGTCTGTAAAATGGGGATTAAGACTGTGAGCCCCCCGTGGGACAACCTGATCACCTTGTAACCTCCCCAGCGCTTAGAACAGTTCTTTGCACATAGTAAGTGCTTAATAAATGCCATTATTATTATTATTATTATTATTATTAATCCCCATTTTCCAGATGAGGCCCAGAGAAGTGAAGTGACTTGCCCAGAGTCACACAGCTGACTAGCTGACTGCGCTACACCCTTGGGTAGCTAATTAGGTTGGCTACGGGTCCGTGTCCCCCATGGGGCTCCCACTTTTAATCCGCATTTTACCGATGAAGGAGCTGAGAAGTAAAAAGACGAGCCCGAGGTCACGCAGCAGAGAAGTGATGGGGTCGGGATTAGAACCCAGGTCCTTCTGGCTGGCAGGGACCGGGATGGGGAGGGAATCTCGGTACCTGTAGCGTTTGGAGTCCACGGGGACCACGTCAATGGCGATGCAGTACTGCTTCCCGGGGTCCAGGCCCTTCACCCGCACCCGCACTGACGGGAACATCCTTCTGCGGGCCGGGGGAAGTAGGGAGGAGGGATAAGTGTGCGCGCCTGACTCTATATCTTTGTTGCTCTGTCAATCAATCGATCAATCAATCGTATTTATTGAGCGCTTACTGTGTGCAGAGCTCTGTACTAAGCGCTCGGGAAGTCCAAGTTGGCAACATAGAGGGACGGTCCCTACCCAACAGGGGGCTCACAGTCTAGAAGACGGCCTCCTTGCCTGGCTTCAAGAGCATGGGTCCGTGTGTGGACCCAACTTGTACTTCCCAAGCACTTAGTACAGTGCTCTGCACACAGTAAGCGCTCAATAAATACGATTGATTGATTGATTGACCTGCGTTAGGTTGTGTGATTTCGGCCTGTGCGGATTTTCTTAAGGTAGGAGACCCTCGGGAGTCCTTCCCACCCTCCACCCACCTAACAGGGCCACGACGCTCTTTAGCTGGAGGCCTTCCCAGACTGAGCCCCCTCCTTCCTCTCCCCATCCCCCCCGCCATACCTCCTTCCCCTCCCCACAGCACCTGTATATATGGATATATGTTTGTACTGATTTATTACTCTATTTATTTGTACATATTTATTCTAATTATCTTATTTTGTTAATATGTTTAGCTTTAATTCTATTTGTTCTGACGACTTTGACACCTGTCCACATGTTTTGTTTCGTTGTCTGTCTCCCCCTTCTAGACTGTGAGCCCGCTGTTGGGTAGGGACCGTCTCTATATGTTGCCAACTTGTACTTCCCAAGCGCTTAGTCCAGTGCTCTGCACACAGTAAGCGCTCAATAAATACGATTGAATGAATGAATGAATGAATGCTGGAGGTCTTCCTGGACCGGATTCATCATCAATCATCAATCGTATTTATTGAGCGCTTACTATGTGCAGAGCACTGTACTAAGCGCTTGGGAAGTACAAATTGGCAACATATAGAGACTGCCAGGATGAAATCCGGCTCCCACAGCCCCGTCCCAGAACTAGACGTCGTGTGTGTGTGTGTGTGTGTGTGTGTGTAGGCTTGTATTAGTGGGGGGGCGGGGTGTATAGGTTTGTGTGTGTGTGTGTAGGGGTTTGTGTTTCGATGCGTGTGTGTGTGTATGTGTGTGTGTGTACGTGTGCAGAGGGTTGTATAAGTGGGGGGCGGGGTGTATAGATGTGTGTGTGGAGAGGGTTGTATTATTCATTCAATCGTATTCATTGAGCGCTTACTGTGTGCAGACCACTGTACTAAGCGCTTGGGAAGTACAAATAGTAGGGAAGCAGCGTGGATCAGTGGAAAGAGCCTGGGCTTTGGAGTCAGAGGTCATGGGTTCAAATCCCGGCTCCGCCACTTGTCAGCCTGTGTGACTTTGGGCAAGTCACTTCACTTCTCTGGGCCTCAGTGACCTCATCTGTAAAATGGGGATTAAGACGGCGAGTCCCCCGTGGGACAACCTGATCACCTTGTAAACTCCCCAGCGCTTAGAAGTATTATTATTATTAGGGGGGGGGCGGTGTGTGTGTGTGTGTGTGTGTGTGTGTGTGTGTGTGGAGAGGCTTGTATTAGTAATAATAATAATAATGATGATGATGGCATTTATTAAGCGTTTACTATGTGCAAAGTGCTGTTCTAAGCGCTGAATAATAATAATGAGAGCATTTATTAAGCGCTTACTATGTGCAAAGCACTGTTCTAAGCGCTGGGGAGGTTAACAAGGTGATCAGGTTATCCCACGGGGGGCTCACAGTCTTCATCCCCATTTTACAGATGAGGTCACTGAGGCCCAGAGAAGTTAAGTAACTCGTCCAAAGTCACAAAGCTGACAAGTGGTGGAGCTGGGTAGGGGGGCGGGGTGTAATAATATAATGATGACATTTGTTAAGCACTCACTATGTGCGAAACACTGTTCTAAGAGCTGATAATAATAATAGTGGGTTTTTTTAAGCGCTTACTGTGTGCGAAGCCCTGTTCTAAGTGCTCTGGGGGTTGCCCCACGTGGGGCTCACAGTCTTCATCCCCATTTTACAGATGAGGGAACTGGGGCCCAGATAAGCGACTTGCCCAAGGTCACACAGCTGACAAGTGGCAGAGCTGGGATACGAACCCACGCCCTCTGATTCCCAAGCCCGGGCTCTTTCCATTGAGCCATGCGGTCCATAGGTAATAATAATAATAATGATGATGGCATTTGTTAAGCGCTTACTCTGTGCAAAGCACTGTTCTAAGCACTGGGGAGGATACAAGGTGATCCGGTTGTCCCACTTGGGGCTCACGGTCTTAATCCCCATTTTACAGATGAGGGAACTGAGGCCCAGAGAAGTGAAGTGACTCGCCCAAAGTCACACAGCTGGCAATTGGCGGAGCCGGAATTTGAACTCCAAAGCCCGTGCTCCTTCCAGTGAGTGTGTGTGTTGCGGCGGGGGGAGGGGGGGTGTTTCAATGGAAGTGTGTGTGTGTGTCCGTCCGTCTCCGGCCGGCGGTCGCTCACCTGCCCGCTTTGGTGATGATCATTTCAGTCCCGATGTCGTAGAAGCGCTTCCACAGCTCCGACCCCTGCAGCTCCATCTGGATGTCCTCCCGCTCCTCGCCCCCGTTGGCCACCGCGGCCGTCGAGCTCTCCGCCTTAGGTCTCTCCTCTGCAAGTAGGGACAATAGTGCTTGGCACATAGTAAGCGCTTTCCCCCTTCTAGACTGTGAGCCCGCTGTCGGGTAGGGACCGTCTCTATATGTTGCCGACTTGTACATCCCAAGCGCTCAGTACAGTGCTCTGCACACAGTAAGCGCTTTCCCCCCTTCTAGACTGTGAGCCCGCTGTCGGGTAGGGACCGTCTCTATATGTTGCCGACTTGTACATCCCAAGCGCTCACCATCTGTAAAATGGGAATTAAGACTGTGAGCCCCACATGGGACAACTTGATCAGCTTGTATCCCCCCAGCGCTTAGAACAGTGCTCTGCACATAGTAAGCGCTTAACAAATGCCAACATTATTATTATTATTATTACAGTGCTCTGCACACAGTAAGCGCTTTCCCCCTTCTAGACTGTGAGCCCGCTGTCGGGTTGGGACCGTCTATTACTCTATTTATTTATTTATTACTCTATTTATTTATTTATTTATTTTATTTGTACATATCTATTCTATTTATTTTATTTTGTTAGTATGTTTGGTTTTGTTCTCTGTCTCCCCCTTTTAGACTGTGAGCCCACTGCTGGGTAGGGACTGTCTCTATATGTTGCCAATTTGTACTTCCCAAGCGCTTAGTACAGTGCTCTGCACGTAGTAAGCGCTCACTAAATACGATTGATGATGATGATGATGACCGTCTCTATATGTTGCCGCCTTGTACATCCCAAGCGCTCAGTACAGTGCTCTGCACACAGTAAGCGCTTTCCCCCTTCTAGACTGTGAGCCCGCTGTCGGGTAGGGACCGTCTCTAGATGTTGACAACATGTACATCCCAAGCGCTTAGTACAGTGCTCTGCACACAGTAAGCGCTTTCCTCCTTCTAAACTGTGAGCCCGCTGTCGGGTAAGGACCGCCTCTATATGTTGCCAACTTGTACATCCCAAGCGCTCAGTACAGTGCTCTGCACACAGTAAGCGCTTTCCCCCTTCTAGACTGCGAGCCCGCTGTCGGGTAGGGACCGTCTCTAGATGTTGCCAACTTGTACATCCCAAGCGCTTAGTACAGTGCTCTGCACACAGTAATCGCTTTCCCCCTTCTAGACTGCGAGCCCGCTGTCGGGTAGGGACCGTCTCTATATGTTGCCGCTTTGTACAACCCAAGCGCTCAGTACAATGCCCTGCACACAGTAAGCACTTTCCCCCTTCTAGACTGTGAGCCCGCTGTCGGGTAGGGACCGTCTCTATATGTTGCCGACTCGTACATCCCGAGCGCTCAGTACAGTGCTCTGCACACAGTAAGCGCTCAATAAATACGATTGAATGAATGAATAAATGCCATTATCATTATGTGCGGTGGGGAGCGCTTAGCACAGTGCTCTGCACATAGTAAGCGCTCAATAAATACGATTGATGATGATGATGATGATGAGAAGGGGTCACCCTGATTCCGGGTCACCTCGACGTTCCTCCCCGGCCTGGCTCCGGGCCGCGGGAGGCCGTCGGGGTGGGCCCGGGGTACCTTTTGAGCACCCCGTGACCCCAACCCCGCAACCGCCCCGCCTCCGCCTGGTTTCTTTGTCCCCCCCGGAGGGGGACAGGGCTCAGAGGGGGGCGAGGGAAGGCCTCCCGGGGCTCCCTCCCTCGGGCTGGCGTCGGGACGAAGGAGGCGGGAAAGGGGGGAGCGCTCACCTTCCTCGCCTTGTCTCCCCAGAGAGCGATCCCGCTGCGGCTCCCGCACAGCGTCCCGCACAGGGTCCCGCACAGGGTCCCGCCCAGGGGAGTCCCGCCGTCCCTCCTCCGGGCCCTGCGGCAGTTTCCTCTTGCTCCCCTTTCCCACCAGGGCCTCCACCGAGAAGGCGTGGGCGCGGGAGCTCAGGGCCATGGCTGGCGGGGGGTCGCCGAGACCACCGACCACCCTAGACGGGAAAACGGGTTTGGGGGGCGACGGGCGGGGAAAGGGGGCCGCCCCCCGGCCTCGAGGGCCCCAAGGCTGAGGCCGTGTCCCCCCCCCGTGTCCCGTCCCGCCCGGCCTGGGCCTGGGCTCTAGCTAGGCCTCACGGAGCCCGAGGGCCGGATCGGAGGGTCCCGACCCCCCGCAGCCCCCCACCCCGCTCGGAGGGAGCCCCCCGATGCAGCCGTCGCCCGGAGAACTGTCGGGACCCGCCCCCGCCCCGCTTCTTCTTTCCCCCCCTCGACCCCCGGGGACCCAGCGAGGGCTCAGGAGGCGGGGAAACGCGGGACCGGCCCGCCCCGCCCCCGTCGGGACCCGGGGGCTGGTTCACATTAACGGGGGAAACTCGAGAGAAATTGGACGTAATAGCCCACGAGAGGCCACTTTCCCTACCAAAGTGCAAATGGGGTTTAACTAGATCCAGGGAAGACGGTCTGGCCCGGCCTAGCGCGCCTCAATCAATCAATCAATCGTATTTATTGAGCGCTTACTGTGTGCAGGGCACTGGACTAAGCGCTTGGGAAGTCCAAGTTGGCAACATATAGAGACAGTCCCTACCCAACAGTGGGCTCAGAGTCTAAAAGGGGGAGACGGAGAGCAAAACCAAACATACTAATAAAATAGAATAGATATGTACAAGTAAAATAAGTAAATAAATAAATAGAGAAATATATACAAACATATATACATATATACAGGCGCTGTGGGGAAGGGAAGGAGGTAAGATGGGGGGGATGGAGCTAGTCTGCTAGTTGCCGACATCATCATCATTATCATCATCATAATGACGGCGCCTGTCAAGCGCTTACTCTGTGCGGAGCGCTCCTCTAAGCGCTGGGGTGGATGCAAGCTGATCAGGTTGTCCCCCGTGGGGCCCACAGTCTTCACTTTACACATGAGGGAACTGAGACACGGAGAAGTGAAATGACTGGCCCAAAGTCACACAGCAGACAAGTGGCGGAGCCGGGATTAGAACCCATGACCTCTGACTCCCAAGCCCGGGCGTGACTCAGTGGAAAAGAGCCCGGGTTTGGGAGTCACAGGTCATGGGTTCAAATCCCGGCTCCGCCACTTGTCAGCTGTGTGACTTTGGGCGAGTCACTTAACTTCTCTGGGCTTCGGTTCCCTCTTCTGTAAAATGGGAATGAAGACTGTGAGCCCCCCCGTGGGACAACCTGATCACCATGTAACCTCCCCAGCGCTTAGAACAGTGCTTTGCACATAGTAAGCGCTTAACAAATACCATCATTATTATTACTGTTATTATTTCCATATGCCCTGACCGGGCCCGAAGTAGCAGCCGCGGAAGGGGGTTCCCAGAAACGCTGAATTTCATTCAGGGAAATGACAAGAATCATTCAACCGTTTTTATCGAGAGTTTATTGTGCGCAGGGCACTGTACTAAGCGCTTGGAAAGTACAACGCAGAAATTAAGAGAGACAATCCCTGCCCATAACGGGCTTACAGTCCAGAGGGGGGAATCGACCCCCGCCACCCCTATATGGAACGGAGGGAGACCCCGTTTTCCCTCCCCCTCCCCTCCCCGCCATCTACATCCCTACTGTCTGATGCACCTCGTTAGCCGAGGGGTTTATTGCCCAGAGGACGGCAGGAAGCTCCCCCCAGACCCCTTTCTCCTACAAACTGTCTTCCCCGCCCCCTGATGTCCTTAGAGAAGCAGCGTGGCTCAGTGGACGGAGTTCGGGCTGGGTAGTCCGAGGTCGTGGGTTCAAGTCCTGCCTCCGCCACTTGTCAGCTGTGTGATTTTGGGCAAGTCACTTCACTTCTCTGGGCCTCAGTTCCCTCATCTGTAAAATGGGGATGAAGACTGTGAGCCCCCCGTGGGACAACCTGATCACCTTGTAACCTCCCCAGCGCTTAGAACAGTGTTTTGCATATAGTAAGCGCTTAATAAATGCCATTATTATTATTATTATTATTATTATTGTTTGGGGTATCCCAGGCTCCAGAAACAGCACCGCCCCCACCTCCTCGCCAGTTTCCTCGCACTCCGGACTCCTGGAAGCCCACCCCCATCTTGTCAACTGTGTGACTTTGGGCAAGTCACTTCTCTGTGCCTCAGTTATCTCATCTGTAAAATGGGGATCAAGACTGCGAGCCCCGCCTTGGGGGACAACCTGATAATTTTGTATCTCCCCAGATGATTATTATTATTATCTCCCCGGACTCTGCGGTCCTGGTCTCTCTCCCCCCTCCCAACCTTCCGCAGACTTCACGGGTGTCCGGGCCGATTGGGAGGGAGGGAGAATTAGGAGATGGGGAGGGTCCAGTGTGAGTTTGGGGGTGGGGGCTGAGTGGAAAAAGGCCTCAAATCTTCCCTCTTTGGGAGAGAGTGGGAAGAGAGGAAGGAGCGGGAGCAGGACGGCGCCGCCTGGGAGCCCGTTGTTGGGTAGGGACCGTCTCTATATGTTGCCGACTTGTACTTCCCAAGCGCTTAGTACAGGGCTCTGCACACAGTAAGCGCCCAATAAATACGACTGAACGAATGAATGAATGGCTGAACCTGTCGCCGCCTAAACTCCGGGATCGGAAGGCGTTTAAGCGGTAAACTCCTTAAGGAATCGTGCCTTCTATTTCTAGTGTTCTTTCCCAAGCGCTTAGTACAGTGCCATACACACAGTAAGTGCTCGAAAAAAGCCCAGGCTTTGGAGTCAGAGGACGTGGGTTTTAATCCCGGACCCGCCACTTGTCAACTGTGTGATTTTGGGCAAGTCGCTTCACTTCTCTGCGCCTCAGTCACCTCATCTGTAAAATGGGGATTAAGGCTGTGAGCCCCACGTGGGACAACCCGATTACTTTGTATCTACCCCAGCGCTTAGAACAGTGCTTGGCACAGAGTAAGCGCTTAACAAATACCATCATCATCATTATTAGTATGTAGGAGATAGTGTTCACTGTGGACCAGGAGGAGAATCGCTGCGTTATTACGATGTGATTAAAAAAAACTCAATGAAAAACTTTTTGAATGAGAATCTTGGAGTCACACAAACATAGTTACACAGTCACGCAGAGTCACTCACGAAGACATACATTCCTGCAGCCGGACACACGCACAAACACACTTTCATCCACACAGACATACAGTTCCAGGCACCCATAGTCTAAGCACCCCCCTTTTCATTCATTCATTCATTCAATCGTATTTATTGAGCGCTCACTGTGTACAGAACACTGGACTAAGCGTTTGGAAAGTACAATTCGGCAACAGATAGAGACAATCCCTACCCAACAATGGGCTCACAGTCTAGAAGGGGGAGGCAGACAGCAAAACAAAACATCATCATCATCATCATCATCATCAATCGTATTTATTGAGCGCTTACTATGTGTAGAGCACTGTACTAAGCGCTTGGGAATTACAAATTGGCAACATATAGAGACAGTCCCAACAGTGGGCTCACAGTCTAAAAGGGGGAGACAGAGACCAAACATACTAACAAAATTAAGTAAATAGAATAGATATGTACAAATAAATTAAATAAATAAATAAATAGAGTAAAAAAATATGTACAAACATATATACATATATACAGGTGCTGTGGGGAAGGGAGGGAGGTAAGATGGGGGGATGGAGAGGGGGACGAGGGGGAGAGGAAGGAAGGGGCTCAGTCTGGGAAGGCCTCCTGGAGGAGGTGAGCTCTCAGCAGGGCCTTGAAGGGAGGAAGAGAGCTAGCTTGGCGGATGGGCAGAGGGAGGGCATTCCAGGCCCGGGGAATGACGTGGGCCGGGGGTCGATGGCGGGACAGGCGAGAGCGAGGTACGGTGAGGAGATTAGCGGTGGAGGAGCGGAGGGTGCGGACTGGGCTGTAGAAGGAGAGAAGGGAGGTGAGGTAGGAGGGGGGCGAGGGGATGGACAGCCTTGAAGCCCAGGGTGAGGAGTTTCTGCCTGATGCGCAGATTGATTGGTAGCCACTGGAGATTTTTGAGGAGGGGAGTGATATGCCCAGAGCGTTTCTGGACAAAGATAATCCGGGCAGCAGCATGAAGTATGGATTGAAACATGTAGACAGGCATCATTAGAGAAGCAGCGTGGCTTAGTGGAAAGAGCCCGGACTTGGGTCGTTCATTCTCAGTCTCTTTTTCAGGCTCCTCCTCCCTGTCCCATCCCCTTACTGTGGGGGTTCCCCAAGGTTCAGTGCTTGGTTCCCTTATGTTCTCGATCCACACTCACTCCCTTGGTGACCTCATTCGCTCCCACGGCTTCAACTATCATCTCTACGCTGATGACACCCAGATCTACATCTCTGCCCCTGCTCTCTCCCCCTCTCTCCAGGCTCGCATCTCCTCCTGCCTTCAGGACATCTCCATCTGGATGTCTGCCCGCCACCTAAAACTCAACATGTCCAAGACTGAACTCCTTGTCTTCCCTCCCAATCCCTGCCCTCTCTCTGACTTTCCCATCTCTGTTGACGGCACTACCATCCTTCCCGTCTCACAAGCCCGCAACCTTGGTGTCATCCTCGACTCCACTCTCTCATTCACCCGTCACATCCAAGCCGTCACCAAAACCTGCCGGTCTCAGCTCCGCAACATTGCCAAGATCCGCTCTTTCCTCTCCATCCATCCCGCTACCCTGCTCGTTCACGGTCTCATCCTATCCCGTCTGGACTACTGCATCAGCCTTCTCTCTGATCTCCCATCCTCGTGTCTCTCCCCACTTCACTCCATACTTCATGCTGATGCCCGGATTGTCTTTGTCCAGAAACGCCCTGGGCATGTTACTCCCCTTCTCAAAAATCTCCAGTGGCTACCAATCAATCTGCGCATCAGGCAGAAACTCCTCACCCTGGGCTTCAAGGCTGTCTATCACCTCGCCCCCTCCTACCTCACCTCCCTTTCTCTCCTTCTCCAGCCCAGCCCGCACCCTCCGCTCCTCCGCCGCTAATCTCCTCACCGTTAGGCCTCGTTCTCGCCTGTCCCGCCATCGACCCCCGGCCCACGTCATCCCCCGGGCCTGGAATAATAATAATAATAATAATGATGGCATTTGTTAAGCGCTTACTATGTGCAAAGCACTGTGCCCTCCCTCTGCCCATCCGCCGAGCTAGCTCTCTTCCTCCCTTTAAGGCCCTATGAGAGCTCACCTCCTCCAGGAGGCCTTCCCAGACTGAGCCCCTTCCTTCCTCTCCCCCTCGTCCCCCTCTCCATCCCCCCCATCTTACCTCCTTCCCTTCCCCACAGCACCTGTTTGTATGTATATATGTTTGTACATATTTATTACTCTATTTATTTATTTATTTTACTTGTACATATCTATTCTATTTATTTTATTTTGTTAGTATGTTTGGTTTTGTTCGCCGTCTCCCCCTTTTAGACTGTGAGCCCACTGTTGGGTAGGGACTGTCTCTATATGTTGCCAACTTGTACTTCCCAAGTGCATAGTACAGTGTTCTGCACACAGTAAGCACTCAATAAATATGATTGATTGATTGATTGATTGATTGGGAGTCAGAGGTCGTGTGTTCAAATCCCGCCTCTGCCACTTGTCAGCTGTGTGACCTTTGGCAAGTCACTTCACTTCTCTGTGCCTCAGTTACCTCATCCGTAAAATGGGGATTAAGACTGTGAGCCCCACATGCGACAAGCTGATCACCTTGTATCCTCCCCAGCGCTTAGAACAGTGCTTTACGCATAGTAAGTGCTTAACAAATACCAAAATTATTATTATTATTATTATAAATTTCCCCAGTTCTCTCTCCCCTCTGCGTCACCCCAACACGCTCCTTTAGCTCTTACCCCCCCCCCCACTTCTCGCCCCACAGCACTTGGGTATATGTGCCTATTTACAATTCTATTTCTTTATATTGATGCATGTCAATGAACTTCTCTGTGCCTCAGTTACCCCATCTGTAAAATGGGGACTGTGAGCCCCCTGTGGGGCAACCTGATCACCTTGTAACCTCCCCAGCGCTTAGAACAGTGCTTTGCACACATAGTAAGCACTTAATAAATGCCACTATTATCTTCTAGACTGTGAGCCCACTGTTGGGCTCTATATGTTGCCAACTTGTACTTTCCAAGCGCTTAGTACAGTCCTCTGCACACAGTAAGCGCTCGATAAATACGATTGAATGAATGAATGAATGATGCATGTCTACTTCTTTTGATGTGTATATACCTATAATTCTATTTATTTATATGGATGCCTGTTCCCTTGTTTTGATGTCCATCTCCCCACTTCTAGAATGTAAACCCGGTGTGGGCAGGAATGGTCTCTCTTTATTGCTGAATTGTACTTTCAAGCGCTTAGTACAGTGCTCGGCACACAATAAGCACGCCATAAATATGAATGAATGAATGAATAACCTACACGCACATGTAGACATGGCGTAGTGGTTAAAGCATGGTCCTGAGAGTCAGAAGGTCATGAGTTCTAATCCTGCCTTCACTACTTGTCTTCTGTGTGGCCTTAATATCTCTGTGCCTCAGTTGTCTCAGCTGTAAAATGGGGTTGAAGCCTGTGAGCAACATGCGGGACAAGGATTCAAATCCAACCCGATTTGCTTGTATCCGCTCCAGCGCTTAGTACAGTGTCTGGCACGTAGTAGGCGCTTAACAAATACCATTATTATTATTATTACTCACTAAACTCACATGCGCACACACACACACGCACACACACACACAGATACTATCGGTGGGCAAGGAACACGTCCATCAACTCGGTAGCGTTGTAATAATAATAATAATAATAATTTTGGTATTTGTTAAGTGCTTACTATGTGCCAAGCACTGTTCTAAGCGCTGGGGGAGATACAAGGTAATCAGGTTGTCCCACATGGGGCTCGTAGTCTTAATCCTCATTTTCCAGATGAGGTAACTGAGGCACAGAGAAGTTAAGTGACTTGCCCAAAGTCACACAGCTAAGTGGCAGAGCGGGATTAGAACCCACGCCCTCTGACTCCCAAGACCGCGCTCTTTCCACTGAGCCACGCCGCTTCTCTAGCGCTCGTCCAAGCGCTCAGTACGGTGTTCAGCACATTAGTAAACGCTCAGTAATTGCCATTTGTCGATTAACTGATGAATCGATCGAGCTCCACGGATCGGCATTTCAGGAGGGCGGATTGGGAGCTATTCCTTTTGGAGCATCGTATCCGCCCCTCGGAGGGGAATTGGATTTCGATCCCGGAGGGCGCTTTGAGATCCCGCCCCCGCCTCCACCGACCGCTTCCAGTTCCTTGTTGCCGAGACCCGCATTTGGACAAGGTAATCAGGTTGTCCCAACTGGGGCTCACAGTCTTAATCCCCTTTTTACAGATGAGAGAACTGAAGCTCAGAGAAGTGACTTGTCTTTTAGGCTGTGAGCCCACTGTTGGGTAGGGACTGTCTATAGATGTTGCCAACTTGTCCTTCCCAAGCGCTTAGTACAGTGCTCTGCACACAGTCAGCGCTCAATAAATACGATTGATTGATTAATTTAAGGATGAGGTAACAGGCACAGGAGAAGTTAAGTGATTTGCCCAAAGTCACCCAGCTGACAAGTGGCAGGGTCAGGATTAGAACCCATGACCTCTGGCTCCCAAGCCCGGGCTCTTTCCACTGAGCCACCCTGCTTCATGGTCCCACCCCTAGAGCCCGGGCCCGGGTGTCAGAAGATCAGTTCTAATCCAGGCTTCGCCACTTGTCTGCTGTATGACCTTGGGCAAGTCACTTCACTTGAGAAGCAGCGTGGCTTTGTGGAAAGAGCACAGTCTTGGGAGTCAGAGGTCGTGGGTTTGAATCCAGCCTCCTCCACTTGTCAGCTGTGTGACCTTGGGCAACCCACTTAACTTCTCTAGGCCTCAGTTATCTCATCTGTAAAATGGGGATTAAGACTGCGAGTCCCTCATGGGACAACCTGATTACTTTTTATCTACCCCAGCGCTTAGGACAGTGCTGGCGCATAGTAAGCACTTAACAAATACCGTCATCATCCTCCTCAACACGCCCGACTCGTGCGGGGCCCGTCCCGCACCAGGCTGGGCTCCGGAGGGCCCCTGTTTCTCTCGGAGCGGGTGGAAAGCGAGTAGGGGTGGGGAGTCAGAAGGGAAGAGAGGACGAGAGGTGCGGGGGAGCAAGGAGGGAGTTAGGAAGGAGGAAAGACAGGGGTGGAATGGTGGGGTTGGGGAGGAGGGGATTATTATTATTATAATAGCATTTATTAAGCGTTTACTTTGTGCAAAGCATTGTTCTAAGCGCTGAGGAATTACAAGGTGAACAGGTTGTCCCACGTGGGGCTCACAGTCTTCATCCCCATTTTCCAGATGAGGTAACTGAGGCCCCGAGACGTTCCAAAGTCACACAGCTGACAATTGGCGGATCAGGATTAGAACCCAAGTCCTCTGACTCCCAAGCCCGGGCTCTTTCCGCTTAGCCACGCGGATTCCCCTGCGCCTTTGTCCTGGGGGTCTCCAAACTCGGAGCCAGGGGCAGGGCGAGCGGGGAGGCCGCGGCCTGGGCCACTTTCAGAAAGAACAAAATGAAGAAGAAGGAATTTCAAAGGGAGAATCCGCCACTTGGACAAACACCGACACAAATGCTTCCGACTCCTGTTCAGCCTCTGGGGGCCCAAAGGACTGTCTCCTGGCGACAGGGATCATTTGATAATAGTAATAATACTAATAATAATGATGATATTTGTTAAGCACTTACTAGATGCAAAACACTGTTCTAAGCGCTGGGGAGGTTACAAGGTGAGCAGGTTGTCCCACGGAGGCTCACAGTTTTAATCCCCGTTTTACAGATGAGGTAACTGAGGTCCAGAGAAGTGAAGTGACTTGCCCAAAGTCACAGAGCTGACAGTTGGCAGAGGGAGGATTTGAACCCATGACCTCTGACTCAGAAGCCCATGCTTTTTCCACTGAGCCACGCTGCTTCTCGCTGCTTGATTGATGGCGAAGATTGGGGTCCTTGCTGTCCCCAACGGACCACCCAACGAAACTGCCCGGAATACCCGCCCCTGCCCACCACGAAACCCGGAGGCCCTGCCTTCCCCATGCCCACTGCCCCTCTTCCGCAGCTGGGGCAGAGCTCATGACCTCCAGAGTCTGCTGTGGCCATTTCTAGACTGTGAGCCCACTGTTGCGTAGGGACCGTCTCTATATGTTGCCAACTTGTACTTCCCAAGCGCTTAGTACAGTGCTCTGCACACAGTAAGCGCTCAATAAATACGATTGATTGATTGATTGATTGGACTGAACCAAGAGGAGCCTGGAATTCTGGCCTTCCAGCCTCAGCGCCCTGCCCCTTATCCTTTTCTTTCATGTTGTTTGTGTACTTAATAATAATAATAATGGGATTTGTTAAGCACTTACTATGTGCAAAGCACTGTTCTAAGCGTTGGGGAGGTTACAAGGTGATCAGGTTGTCCCACGGGAGGCTCACAGTCTTAATCCCCATTTTACAGGTGAGGGAACTGAGGCCCAGAGACGTGAAGTGACTTGTCCCAGGTCACAGGGCAGGCAAGTGGCGGAGCCGGGATTTGAACCCATGACTTACGACTCCCAAACCCGTGCTCTTTCCACTGAGCTACGCTGCTTCTCTGCGTGGCTATTTATTGTTGCCCCCTTCCCTAAGGGTCTGTCTCCTTTCCGTTCTCCCCTCCCTTAACCTCGGACTGTGGACCCCTGGTGGGCCCGAGGCCACGTTTAGTTTTCAAGTGGGGATTTTTTCCAGAGTTTAGTACAATCAATCAATCAATCAATCGTATTTATTGAGCGCTTACTGTGTGCAGAGCACTGTACTAAGCGCTTGGGAAATACAAGTTGGCAACATATAGAGACAGTCCCTACCCAACAGTGGGCTCATGGAAAGTTTGGCACATAGGAAGAGCTTAATAAATACTGGCTCCTTGCTCCAAGAGAGAGTTGTTAGTCAATGTTCTAGGGAGAGGCTTCTAGTAAGGAGCCATAGCATGGGTGAGTGGGACCAGGGAGGGGGCTGTACTGATCACCCCTCCCTGCTCGGCCACATTGGTTACCCACTGGGCCATTGGCATTTCTCCCTCTCAGTGTCGCCGCCTTCCCAACGCCTAGGTTCTTCTGTTAGCTAATAATAATTGTGGTATTTGTTAAGCATTCCTTATGAGCCAGGCACTCTACTAAGCTCTAGGGTGGCTACAAGTAAATCAGCTTGGACAAAGTCCCCGTCCCACATAGGGCTTATATTCTTAACCCCCATTTTACAGAAGAGGTAACCGAGGCACAGAGAAGCTAAGAGTATTTATTTATTTATTTTACTTGTACATATCTATTCTATTTATTTTATTTTGTTAGTATGTTTGGTTTTGTTCTCTGTCTCCCCCTTTAAGACTGTGAGCCCGCTGTTGAGTAGGGACTGTATGTGTTGTCAACTTGTACTTCCCAAGCGCCTAGTACAGTGCTCTGCACACAGTAAGCGCTCAATCAATACGATTGATTGATTGATTAAGATGATGATGATGACATTTGTTAAGCTCTTACTATGTGCGAAGCACTGTTCTAAGCGCTGAGGGGGATACAAGGTGTTCAGGTTGCCCCACGTGGGGCTTAAGAGACTTGCAGAAGGTCACACAGCAGACAAGTTGCAGAACCGGGATTAGAACCCAAGTCCTTCTGAATCCCAGGCCCCAGCTCTATCCATTAGGGCACACTGCTTCTTCATCATCATCAATCGTATTTATTGAGCGCTTACTGTGTGCAGAGCACTGTACTAAGCGCTTGGGAAGTACAAATTGGCAACATATAGAGACAGTCCCTACCCAACAGTGGGCTCACAGTCTAAAAGGGGGAGACAAAACCAAGTATACTAACAAAATAAAATAAATAGAATAGATATGTACAAGTAAAATAAATAAATAAATAAATAGAGTAATAAATATGTACAAACATATATACATATATACAGGTGCTTCTTCACACCAGACTGGACTGCCTACTGCTATTTGATTTATTAATCCACAAAGTCTCTGGCCTGTCAACTCCTTAAGGGCAGGGATCCTCTCTCCCTTCTCTCTGATCCAACATCAAGTATCTGTCTTCTCTGTCTCCCCCTTTTTTCTCTGTCTCCCCCTTTTTTCTCTGTCTCCCCCTTTTAGACTGTGAGCCCACTGTTGGGTAGGGACTGTCTCTATATGTCGCCAACTTGCACTTCCCAAGCGCTTAGTACAGTGCTCTACAAACAGTAAACGCTCAATAAATACGATTGAAGTGTGATGCCCTGGGAGGAGTTTGGCTGGAGACACAATGCACTTGTGCTCCTGTGGATCTTGATTTTTTTATGGTATTTGTTAAGTGCCTACTGTGTGTCAAACACCGTTCTAAGTGCTGGGGTAGGTACAATTTAATTAGGTTGGACACAATCCCTGTCCATCATGGGGCTCGCAGGCTAAGTAGGAGGGAGAATAGGAGAACTGAGGCACAGAGAAGTTAAGTGACTTGTCTAAGGTCACACAGCAAGTAATTGGCAGAGCTGGGATTAGAATCTGACTCTGACTCCCAAGCTTGTGCTCTTTCCACTAGGCCATGCTGCTTCTCCAGCACTGGTCAGCACCGGCCAGAACTTGCCAGCTCTGGTTGGCCCTGGTATGTACTGGTCAGCACTGGTAAACACTGGTCGGCACTGGCCGGTATTGGTCAGCATTGGTGAATATTGGTCGGAATTTTTCAGCACTGTTTGGAATTTGGTGATCTCTGGTTGGTAAGTATTGGTCGGCATTGGGTTATAATTAGTTGGAACTGGGTCAGCACTGGTCAGTATTGGTTGGAATTGTTCAGCGCTGGTCAGAATTGGGACAACATTAGGTCAGCACTGGTCACAGCTTGTGCTCTGCTCGTATGTTTCCTGCTGCTTGTCAGACGCCGGCTCAGGGTGTCCGTGGAAGAGGAGCGGATAAGGTTTTGAGAAGCTTTTGAGAAACAGTGTGGTCTAGTGGAAAGAGCAGGAGCTTGGGAGTCAGGTGACCTGGGTTCTAATACCAGTTTCACCACGTACCTGCTGTGTGGCCTTGGAAAAGTCACTTCACATCTCTGTGCCTCAGTTCCCTCATCAGCAAAATGGGGATTCAATACCCATTCTCCCTCCTTCTCAGACTGTGAGCCTCATATGGGACCAAATTATCTTATATCGACTCCAGTGCTTAGTACAGTGTTTGGCACAGTACTTAGTAAATACCACAATTATTATTATTGTTGGTGGTGCTCCCGTGGATCTTGATTTTTTTATGGTATTTGTTAAGTGCATACTGTGTGTCAAACACCGTTCTAAGTGCTGGGGTAGGTACAATTTAATTAAGTTGGACACAATCCCTGTCCATCATGGTGCTCACAGCCTAAGTAGGAGGGAGAATAGGAGAACTGAGGCACAGAGATGTTAAGTGACTTGTCTAAGGTCACACAGCAAGTAATTGGCAGAGCTGGGATTAGAATCTGACTCTGACTCCCAAGCTGGTTATTGATCCTCAAGGAGGGATTTAAGGCCAAGCTGAAGGCACTGCTTCTGCCAGTCCCTGGCAAAAATAGCTTTTGGTGGTCATCAGTGAAATCCATTAGCAAGGCACCATGAGCGGCTTCCCTCGGCCCCAGGAGAGGGCTTGCAACGTGGCAAGGATTCAGTGACAGGGTGGACCACTCTTTCCCTGTGCCACATTATCCAGGTGAAATCCTTCAAGCTGATGTAGACGGCCTTCTCAATGTCTACAGGGCACCCTGTCTCTTAGTTTGTATCCCTAGGCCACTCATTCATTTCATTAAACCAGATTTATTGAGCGCTTACTGTGAACAGAGCACTGTACTAAGCGCTTAATCTGATGAACCGGGGGGAGAGGCAGGTGTGACTTTGACGCTGGAGAGGAAGGAATCAGGGATGATTGTGGGATCTCACACGGTTTCTTCCAAAACCGAAGTAGAGGGTGAACCCGGAGGTGACCCCCGCGGCTGGAGGGACCCCAGACTGGGCCAGAACAACCAGAGTTCTCCCAGCTGGGGTCGGAGAGCTGTCGTCCTTGTCCTTGCCACCACCACTGTCATTCTCAGGGCTGCAGGAGGGGAGGGGAAGGGTGGGGTCCAAAGAGCTGCCATTAGAGCTGCCCCAAATAAACAATACATCCGCTGGACCAGGTACTCCCCCAGCTGTGAGATAAGCAGTGTGGCTCAGTGAAAAGAGCCCGGGCTTTGGAGTCAGTGGTCACGGGTTCAAATCCCAGCTCCGCCAGTTGTCAGCTGTGTGACTTGGGGCAAGTCACTTAACTTCTCTGCACCTCAGTTACCTCATCTGTAAAATGGGATTGACTGTGTGCCTCCTGTGGGACAACCTGATCACCTTGTAACCTCCCCAGTGCTAGAACAGTGCTTCACATATAGTAAGCGCTTAATAAATACCATTATTATTATTATATGACTGGTTTGGGGAGGCAGCAGTGGCATTTTTTTTATTTAAAAATAAATAAAAATAAATCCCTTAGTGTTTGGCGACCCCAGCTTCTAGCCCTCCCAGGGCCCTCCTTCCTTCTCCTCACTGTCCTCCTCTCTGCTTCTGGTTGTGGGCAGTCCCAGCTCCAAAGGGACACTTGGTGAACTTGGCTTTTTCAATGATAGTCATTCATTCATTCAATCTTATTTATTGAGCGTTTACTTTGTGCAGAGCACTGTACTAAGCTCTTGGAAAGTACAATTTGACAACGGATAGAGTCCCTACTCATCAACGGCTCACAGTCTAGAGGATTTTTTAAGCACTTACTCTGTCCCAGTCTCTAGACTGTAAGCTCATTGTGGGCAGGGAATATTTCTGTTTATTGCTGTATTATACTCTCCCAAACGCTTACTACAGTACTCTGTACACACTAAGTGCTCAATAAAAATGGTTGACTCACAGACTGACTGACAGGCACTGTACTAAGTGCTTGGGGGAGATACAAGCTAATCAGGTTGGACACAGTCCCTATCCCACATGGGGCTCACAGCCTTAATCCACATTTCACAGATGAGGTAACTGAGGCTCAGAGAAGTTAAGTGACTACCCCAAGGTCAAACAGCAGGCAAGTGGTGGAGCGGGATTAGAACCCAGGTCATTCTGACTCTCTCAGGCCAGTGTTCCATCTCCCAGGTCATGCTGATTCTCTAATGGTAGAATGACTTCTACCGTTTCCCGGTCCTCTTCTGCCTCTTCTCTGTCCTCCTCTGTGGGTTGGCTGCATGATTGGAGAAGTGGCAGCAGGGAAGGATACTGGCTTTGATTTTTCCCAAAGCATTCTCTCTGTCTCTCAGTCTCTGGGTCTCATTACCATCTCACCATTATATGGGAACAGGGGGATTTTAATAAAGCTTCAGCACGTCCCATCATCTGCTGATACGGATTCGGATTTTCCGAAACATTCTCTCCATCTCGAGGGGGTGGTTTCCATAAAGTTTCAGAGCCTGTCGCCAAGAATCAGTAATAAGCAGTGACTCATGTCAGCAGGAACCAAGCGGAAGATGCAACTCCTAATCGTGCTAAAAATTAACCCCTTCAACTGAGCAAAGGAAAATCAGATGGGGTGCCTGGGAAGACCTAATTCTAATCAGATGTAACTTAGTTCACAACCGTATCACACACCTCTGTCAAGTTCACATTTCCAGAGAAACCCAGGAATCTCGAGGTGAATCTGGGGCCTTGAGAATGGGGTGCATCCCAAGGGGTTCCCCCAGATGGACAGGCCAGAGAGCCTCTCACTTTCATTCTCACTCTGCTCTCGGATTGAACATTCAACTTAGTTAATTCTGATTCCACTGCTTGGGAATATTTCTGTGTCTGTCTCCCCCGTTAGAGTGGAAATGTCTTGTGGGCAGAAAACACCTCTTGAACTTCTGTTGTTCTTTCTCAAGCACTTAGCACAGTGTATTGCACTTAGTAGGCACTCTTCTTCTTCCTCCTCCTCCTTCTCTTCCTTTTCCTCTTCTTTCTCTTCTTCCTTCTCTTTGTCTTCATCTTCTTCCTCCTCCTCCCCCCTTCTCTCTTTTTTAAATAGCATTTGTTAAGCGCTTACTATGTGTCAGACACTGTACTAGGTGCTGGGGTAGATACAAGCTAATCAGGATGGACACAATTCATGTCCCCCAAGGGGCACAGAGGGGCACAAATCCACCACTTTGCAGATGAGGTAACAATCTTTCCTTCCTCCTTGTCCTTTTCCCTTCCTCCTTCTCCTGTATTTCTCCTCTCCTCTTCTCTTCCTGTTTCTCCTTGTCCTTCTCTTCTCTTCCTATTCCTCCTCCTGCTCTTACAGTTACTAGGAGGGGAGATGGCTTAGGCCAAGAAGTGGAGGATGATGAGGTGTGGGTGGGGGAACAGGAGGAAGGAGAGAGGGGAGAGGGTGTTTAGATTGGCTTTTCCTAGAGGGCCTTGGGGTAAAAGGGTCAAAAGTCACTGCCTCTGGGGGAGAGGCTATTGATGGGAAGAGGAAGAGGGGACAGGGCTGGGACTAGAGGTCTTGGGGGCCAAAGAGGAGCAGGGAAAGGAAGGGCTTTGGGTGATGGAAGGTTGTGGGGAGACAAGCAGCGAGGCTTAGTAAAATATGGGTCTTGTCTGCTTTGTGACCTTGGGCAAGTCGCTTACTTCTCTGTGCCTCAGTTACCTCATGTGTGAAATGTGGATAAAGACTGTGAGCCCCCCCTACATGGAACAGGGACTGTGTCCAACCCTGTTATCTTGTATCTACCACAGAGATCAGTAAAGTGCTTGGCATGTGGTACCAAATATCACAATTATTATTAAGAGGGAAGGAGAAGGCTGGGAGAGAGGAGTGGGCCTGGTTGTAAGCCCTCTGAGGACAGGGACTGTATCTGTTATCCTTATTGTATGTTCTCAAGTGCCTAGGTCACTGTAGCGGGTGGGGAGCTCCCAGCAGGGAGGCCACTGGAGCTGGATGTTTCCAGCAGTGGGGATGGGCTGCAGGGAACCTTCCATTCCACATGCTCCCATCCCATTTCTCTATAGCCAGCTGTGTCTAGGCAAAGTGGCTGGAGAGAGGGCAGGGGAAGGGAAGTGAGTATAGGGTCTTCGGGGGAGAAGAGAGTTGTGGGGGAAAGAAGTATGAATGGCAGAAAAACTCCAAACAAAAAAAGGAAAGAGTAAGGGGAGGGGTGAACGAGGAGGAGGAGGAGGTGGTGCAGCGTAGCCCAGTGGATAGAGCCCGGGACTGGGAGTCACAGGACCTGGGTTCTAGTCCCGGCTTCACCCCTTTTCTGCTGTGTGATCTTGGGCAAGTCACTTCTCTTCTTTGGGTCTCAGTTACCTAATCTATAAAATGGGGATTAAGATTGTGAACACTATGTGGGACATGGACGATGTCCAAAGAGGTCGTGGGTTCTAATCCCAGCTCCGCCACTTGTCAGTTATGTGACTTTGGGCAAGTCACTTAGCTCCTCTGGGCCTCAGTTACCTCATCTGTAAAATGGGGATTAAGACTGTAAGCCCCATGTGGGACAGCCTTATTACCTTGTATCCCCCCCAGCACTTAGAACAGTGCTTCGCACATAGGGAGCACTTAACAAATTCCATTATTATTATTATTATTATGTATCTACCCTGGCGCTTAGAATAGTGCCTGGAACATAGTAACAAATACCATTAAAAAAAATGGAGGAGGACAAGGCACAATTTCCACTCATAATAATAAATACTATGGCATTTGTTAAGCGCGTACTTTGTGCCAAGCACTGTTCTAAGCACTCACTCATCTACAGTGAGCCCAGAGCATGGCCAAACCCGACTCCGGAAGAAGTCCAGGAGGTGAAATGTCCGAGCCGTGGCTCCCACCAAGCCCACCGAGAGGCCAAGGGTCCATGAGCCAGAGCCCATGGGGCCCCAGCCCCTCGGGGGCTTCTGGAGCCTTCAGAGAAAGGATGTTGTGTCTGAAATGAGCTATGAAATCCTGGAGCCTCCACCTCGCTTCCGGTGGGAAAAGGAAGGTTCCCTACTCATTTTCAATCTCCCTGTTTATTCTGCAGTAATTCAATCAGAACTGATTTAATAAAGAAATGAACAGTTAACTTGGTACACTCCAGACCTCTGTTCTGAAGCTCACAGCCAGCGTTCCTTGACAATAAATATTAAGACGCTGGCCCAAGTGGCCCAAGAATAATAATAATAATAAAGGTATTTGTCATTAATGAAATAATAATTATTACGGTATGCGTTAAGTGCTTACTAAGTGCCAGGCACCATGCTAAGTGCTGGGGTGGATACAAGCCAATCGGGTTGAACACAGTCCCTGTCCCACAGGGGGCTCACGGTCTTAATGCCCATTTTATAGATAAGGGAAATGAGGCCCAGAGAAGTGAAGTGACTTACCCAAGGTCACACAGCATACAGGTGGTGGAGTTTGTGAGGAGATGGCCAGGTGAGAGTTGGACTCATACGGGTCTGGGGGAATTGGGAAACCTGGGTTTTCCAGCAGATGCCCTTCTTTAGCTGCTGCTATTGCTTTTCAAGGGGGTTCTTTTTTGGATGACTGAGACCTCAAAACCCTGCTCTTCCCTGGGATTTCTCCTGAGAAATGGTGTCGCATGAGTTACCCTGTCCAGCCCTTGGAGGGGCCAATGGGTTTGCAGTCTACAGTATTGATTTAGCACTCACTATGTGCAAAACTAAGCGCTGGGGAGAGTAAGATAGAATGGTGTTGGTAGACATGTTTCCTTTCCATAATCAATCAATGGTATTTCAATTAATCAGTGGTATTTGCTGAGTGCTTACTGTGTGCAGAGCACTTTACTAAATGCTCGGACAAATACAATACAACAGAGTTGGTAGACATGGCTTTGTGGATAGAGCACGGGAGTCAGAAGGTCATGGGTTCTAATCTTGGATCTGCCACATGTCTAGTGTGTGATCTTGGGCAAGTCACTTCACTTCTCTGGGCCTCAGTTATCGCGGCTCTGCCACTTGTCAGTTGTGTGACTTTGGGCAAGTCACTCAACTTCTCTGGGCCT
Organism: Tachyglossus aculeatus; assembly: GCF_015852505.1. NCBI lineage: Eukaryota > Metazoa > Chordata > Mammalia > Monotremata > Tachyglossidae > Tachyglossus > Tachyglossus aculeatus. Next base: position 60,394,992 of record NC_052071.1, read on the forward strand.
CAGTTACCTCACCTGCAAAATGGGGACTGTGAGCCCCCTGTGGGACAACCTGATCACCTTGTAACCTCCCCAGTGCTTAGAACAGTGCTTTGCACATAGTAAGCGCTTTACAAATGCCATCATTATTATTACAGGCTAGGGGGTGGGTTCCCCACTACCCCAGCAAGTGACAACAGGGTCATGATACCATTCAGATTTGGCAGGATGCCACTGTCTTTAACCCTCCTCAGTGGGTGACCTTCAGGGAAGAATGGGAGAGTAGTTTTACTGGTCTGGAAACAGAGAACGGAGGGCTGGGTAGATCCTGGAGTCAAAGCCAAGCCCTTTCTGGGTCTGGATTTGGATCCAGCATGGAAAATGGATTCTGAACGTGAAAATAGCAATCAGACGAGAGAAAACACCTCTCCGACTGTTGTGGGTTTGGGTCATGGGTTGAGCACTGGAAATCTGTTCCCCAGGGAGCTGTGCAGCTGGGAACACCAGCATTGCCGAGCATCCGTGCTGGATCACTGGGGGAGAGTCAGGAATGGGGAGAGAGAGAGAGGAGAGAGTCAGGAGTGTCATGTGGTCTCTTCTAAGTCATGGGGGAGAGTCAGGGATGGAGAGGGGAGAATCAGGGGTATTGGAAGGTCTATGCTGGGTTACTGGGGGAGAGTCAGGGATGGAGAGAGGAGAGTCAGGAGTTTCAAAATATCCATTTCTGACCACGAATGTGGGTGCCCAGTGAACTCCCAGTGTGGGTTCCTCCCAGTTTCAGGGCATTGCCCATATGATGCAGAAATGCGATTGGGCTTGGGATTCGACTGTCTTTGGTGTCACCATCTCCCGCGGCCCCAGTAGGGAGGGGCATATCTTCCAGCTCCCTTGGGACCCCCAGATTCTTTTGGCTGTGGAAAGTGCCCCTTGCCTCTCTCCCACCCTGAAACATCTGGAGCCTCCGCTGGCCTCTGGAGAGACAGATCGAGGCCTGCAATGCCAGTCGTGGCAGCCGCGGCAACTCTGGTTTCATGACCCGACTGGAAGATTAAAGTGACTCGGCATTATAATTTTTTTAAATTAAAGGAAATATCTGTTTTGGGTCAATTTGGCTAGATTGCCTTAATTGGAAAGAACTGGTGATCTGGTCCCTTTGAAATTTCTCCCTCCTTCGGTGGTGATTAGTGTGAAGATGGGGTGGGAGGCGGGGGGCGTCGGACTTCCCAGTCTCCTCTAGCACTACAGTTGGGGATCCCAGAGAGGGGTTTCCTGAGTACCCCCACCCACCCGGAGCTTGGCCCAGTGGGGTGTGTGCTTCTCTGGGCTGGGGCCATCCCACGGAGGCTCAGGAAGCCACGGTTTTGGTGGAAGAGACGTCGGACCAGTAGACACCAAACTGGGTCTTTAGAGATGCTGTGGCTACTGCTGTTAGAGCCAGTGCGTGATCGGCCAAGTGTCCCCACCCGGTACCCGTGGAAAGCTGTTCCTTCGCCACACTCGTGTGTTTGTTTATTGCACAGCGCCTGGTGTTGTTTTTTCTTCTGTCCCTGTTGGAGAACAACCCCAGGTGTGACTGTCGCAAGCCTGGCCCGCCTGCCTGTTGCCCTTGTTGCCTCTTCTGTCGTCTCCTAACTGGCTGCTTGTCCTCTAGACTGTAAGCTCGTTGGTGGGCAGGGAATGTGTCCGTTTAATGTTCTTTTGTACTCTCCCCAGCACTTGGTGCAGTGCTCTGCACACAGTAAGCGCTCAGTAAATACGATCGACTGACTGCTTATCCACCGCAGTGACTCTGCCAGATCTATGAACTGTCTGTTTCAACCTTGTGGTTAGAGCGTGGCCACGGTGACCCTTTGCTATTCAGGGGGCTGGTTGTCCTATCTGCTGGGGCCAGCATACTGGGAGAAGGGAGGGGGGTGAGGTAGAGCATGGGCCTGAGAGTCGGAAGGATCTGGGTTCAAATCCCAGCTCTGCCACTCGTCTGCTGTGTGACCTTGGTTGTTACTTAATTTCTCTGTGACTCAGTTAACTCATCTGTAAAATGAGAATTAAGACCGTGAGCCCCATGTGGGGCATGGACTGTGTCCTATTCATTCATTCAATTGTATTTATTGAGTGCTTACTGTGTGCAGAGCACTGTACTAAGCGCTTGAATCTGATTAGCTTATATCTATCTCAGCACAAAACAGTGCCTGGTAAATTCATTCATTCAGTCGTATTTATTGAGCGCTTACTGTGTGCAGAGCACTGTACTAAGCGCTTGGGAAGTACAAGTTGGCAACATATAGAGACGGTCTCTACCCGACAATGGGCTCACAGTCTAGAAGCAGCGTGGCTCAGTGGAAAAGAGCACGGGCTTTGGAGTCATAGGTCATGGGTTCAAACCCCGGCTCCGCCAATTGTCAGCTGTGTGACTTTGGGCAAGTCACGTCACTTCTCTGTGCCTCAGTTACCTCGTCTGTAAAATGGGGATTAAAACTGTGAGCCCCACGTGGGACAACCTGATCACCTTGTAACCTCCCCAGAACTTAGAACAGTGCTTTGCACATAGTAAGTGCTTAATAAATGCCATTATCTAGAAGGGGGAGACAGTCAACAAAACAAAACACGTGGTCAGGTGTAAAAATATGGAACGCTTCACGAATTTGCATGTCACAGAAGGCACTTCACAAATACCATTAAGAAAAATTGGTTTTTTATTTGTGTTAAAAAAATACTCTTGACAGTCACTCAGCTGCTGCTGCTGCTGCTGTTGTACTCCCAGGAGCCCAGTGAGGAATTGGATTGCTATGGAAACATCAGGCCTAGGCATTGCTACCCACAATGGCTCACCAGGCTGACTCCCCCTTTCCTCCTTAGAGTGTTGCTTCGAGGTTTGAAGGTGTCGCTGGAGAGGAGGTGGGGCTCTTCTGCCCCTGCTCAGAGGAACCATCGGATGGACAGACCTACAATGCCCCCACTCCAGACCCCTTCCTCCTCCCTTGGGGTTTAGCTCATCCCCACTCCAGTCTGCACTGCTCCTTGCAGAAGGGAGAACCTTACCTTCCAGAGCCAATCTGAACTCCCCATTCTCCTTCAATGAGACCCTGATGCCTTCCCCCACTTCCCCTCTCTCCTTTCCTGGGTTCACCGCTCTGTCCTCCCATATACAACCTCCACCCCCTCCTCCTTTCCCTCCCCTCACCCGCACCCCAAACTGGGGTCCCGGCCCTTCCAATCCCACCCATGAGCCCCTGGTCCTAGAACACCCCTGACTCATTTTCCCCTTTTCCCTGTTTCAGCATTTCTACTCCCCCTCCTCCCTTAGGCAGACAGATCCCGCTTTGCACTGGAAACAGGCCGAGCTTGGGGGTAATTGGAAGTTGAAGGTGGGTGCTTTCAGGAAGCGGGAGGTGGAGAAAAGAATGGGGAAGAGGAGGGGAAGGAAGGGAAGAGGAATGGAGGGGTAGGGGGAGGAAGGTAGAGGGGAAGAAGAGAGGCCAAGCAGGAAGGACGGCTCTCCAGGAGACCGCACTCCGACCCCCAAAACAACTCTCCCAAAACGGACTCCGGCACGTCTTCGGGGGATTTCTCTGAAAAGCGACTCTAATTGGTTGAGAGCTACGAGAGATACAATCTGCCGGGCTGTCCCACCCTTGCCAATACAAATAGAGGCCATCTATTTTTATCTAAATAAAAAATCGAAATTTTAAACAGGGAACCGTACGAAACTCTTCTGATTAAAGTGAGGTCACCTTTCTCTGTCTCTGAAATGCAACCCATCCGAGCCCCAGTGGGGATGAGTGCTCCTGGGCTCGCCCTGTGAATTGCATTTTAAGGCAATGAAGATGCGTGAGTGATTGGTTCGCCCTTCATAACGCAGCAGATTTGTTTTTATTTTTAATCCGGCCCTTCTGCCTCCTGGCTGGCGAGCCGCAGCGGCTCAAAGCTTTCTCAGAGAATAATAATAATAATAACGGCATTTATTAAGCGCTTACTATGTGCAAAGCCCTGTTCTAAGCGCTGGGGAGATTACAAAGTGATCAGGTTGCTCCCCGGGGGGGCTCACAGTCTTCATCCCCATTTTACAGATGAGGGAACTGAGGCACAGAGAAGTTAAGTGAAGCAGCATGGCTTAGTGGAAAGAGCCCGGGCTTGGGAGCCAGAGGTCTTGGGTTCAAATCCTGCCTCCACCACTTGTCTGCTATATGACCTTGGGAAAGCCACTTCACTTCTCTGTGCCTCATTTACCTCATCTGTAAAATGGGGATTAAGACTGTGAGCCCCAGGTGGGACAACCTGATTACCTTGTATGTACCCCAGCGCTTGGAACAGTGCTTGGCACATAGTAAGGGCTTAACAAATGCCATCATCATCATCATCACTGGGTGGCTCTCCCTCAGTCCCGTGGCAACCCTCGCTGCGCCCCGTGGCAACCTTAGCTTCGCCCCCTAGTAGCCCTTGCTCCTCTCCATAGCAACCTCAGCTTCTCCCTGTGGCAGCCCTCGCTCTTCCCCGTGGCAACTTTAGTTTCCCCCCTTGGCAGCCCTAGCTTCGCCCCCTGGCAGCCCTCACCCTTCCCCGTGGCAGCTTAGTCCAGTGCTCTGCACACAGTAAGCGCTCAATAAATATGATTGAATGAATGAATGAGCCTTAGCTTCTCCCTGTGGCAGCCCTTGCTCCTCCCTGTGGCAACTTAGCTTCTCCCCGGGGCAACCTAAGCTTCTTCTCGTGGCAGCCCTCGCTCCTCCCCATGGCAACCTTAGCTTCTCCCTGTGGCAGCCCTCACTCTTCCACGTGGCAACCTTAGTTTCTCCCCGAGGCAGCCCTCACTCCTCCCTTGGCAACCTTAGCTTTTCCCTGTGGCAGCCCTCGCTCCGCCCCATGGCAATCATTTCTTCTCCCCCTTGTTCAGCGGTGGCCCCCTTGGGCATCTGGAGAGAAGGCCCAGGAGAGGAGCAGGTGGCTGCAGCTGCGGACAAGCTGTTGGGCAGGGCCGGACAGGAGCCCCCAGCGCTGTTTCCTCTTCCACGGGCCGCCCGCTCAGGACCACCTCTCCACACATCCAGGGGAGCAGGACCTCACCCACAGCTGCTCCGCAGACATGAGTGGGACCTGGAGGAAGTGGGCGGCCCCAATCCGAACCCTCCAAACCCCAGCTGAGCAGGGACAGCGCAGAGAGGAGACTAGGCCTTCCTGAAGCCTGAGTTCCATCCCAGTCACCCGGTTTCTCCTTGTCACACCTCAGGCAGGTCCGACTCTGCGGCGGCCGTCTCCCAGAGGCCCACGACTCCACTCAGCCTCTGAGGTTTGGCTCAATTTTATTTCTAAAGAGTTTGGCCCATTCCACTTCCCTGCCCCCATCCAGATTTGGGGGTCCAGGCGGCCTAGATCGTGGCTCTGAGGACAGCAGGACTCTGGGCCTTCAGGTGTCCAAATGACACCTGCCGCCCAGAGCCCAAAACTGAAGACAGAAAAGGCTCTTTTAAAAAAGTATATTCGTTAAGTGCTTACTATGTGCCGGGCCCTGTACTAAGCACTGGGGTAGAAAAAGGTATTCAGGTTGGAACCAGCCCATCTCCCACACAGAGCTCACAATCTTCATTCCCGTTTTCCAGATGAGGTAACTGAGGCTCAGAGAAGTGAAGCAATTTGCCCAGTGCCACACAGCAGATAAGGAGTGGATACTGATTAGAACCCAGGTCCTCCTGACTCCCGGGCCTGTGCTCTATTATATCCACATTTTACAGGTGAGGAAATCGAGGTCCAGAGAGGCCTCATCTGGGACAGGGACTGTGTTCAATCTCATAACCTTAGTTAAAACCCCAGTGTTTTACATAGAGCAAGTTAATAACAATAATAATAATGATGCATAACCCTTTTTAGCATGACATTTATTAATATTTGTGTGTGCTTCTGTGGCATCTTGTGTGATGTAGGACAAAGCCACAAAACCCAAATCAGCCTGGTCTTCTGTCCAGGGAGAGCCTGCTATCAGGCATAATGAATTTCAATCATTCCATCAGTGATTATTTGATGATTACTATGCACCTGTGGGAGAAACACTGGTAATGTTGGAAGCTCCAATTGAATGGCAGATGCATTTCTAACCCCCCAGTTTGGCTCCTCCACCTAATTAATCAATGGTATTTATTGAGTGATTTTGGTGCGCAGAGCATCATAGTGCACTCTAAGGAGAATACAATAGAGGTGGTAGATATGATCCCGCAAGGAGTTTACAGTCCAGCTGGGAGAGACAGACATTAAAATATATTACAGATGGGGGAAGCAGCAGAATATAAGGATATGGACTTCCCAAGCGCTTAGTACAGTGCTCTGTACATAGTAAATGCTCAATAGATACAATTGAATGAATGAATGAACGTAAGTGCTGTGGGATTGGGGGTGGGGTGAACGTCAAAGTGCTTGAGGGGATTGGCCCCGAGTGCATAGATGATGCAGAAGGGAGGGGGAAATGAGAGGTTAGTCTGGGAAGGCTTCCTGGAGGAGATGTGGTTTTAGTAGGGCTTGGAAGATGGGGAAATGAGCGGTTTGTCAGATATACGTGGCTCAGTGGAAAAAGCACGGGCTTTGGAGTCAGAGGTCATGGGTTCAAATTCCAGCTCCACCAATTGTCAGCTGTGTGATTTTGGGCAAGTCACTTCACTTCTCTGTGCCTCAGTTACCTCATCTGTAAAATGGAGATTAAGACTGTGAGCCCCCCGTGGAACAGCCTGATCACCTTGTAACCTCTCCAGCACTTAGAACAGTGCTTTGCACATAGTAAGCGCTTAATAAATGCTCATTATTATTATTATTATTGTTATATGAAGAAAGAGGGAATTCCAATCAATCAGTGGCATTTTTTGAGCAAGGGAGGGCATAAGCAAGGTGTTCACCAGCACAGGTCAGGAGAGAACAAAGGACAATAAGTAGGTCGATGTTAGAGGCGTGCACTTTGTTTTTAATGGCATTTATTAAGCACTTACTTAATCGTCACTTGTGTTTAGGCAGGTTCTGCTCCCAGCTCCTGTCTGGCCTACTGTGTGGCCCTGGGGAAGTTAGTCACCCTCTCTGGGCCACGGGAAGGCTCCCCCGTGCTGCCCTGGGGCTTAGGATGTGTGGGCGAGGATCAAAGGAAGGATGGGATCCGGTTTTGAGGAACAGAGACCCCGGGGACCAGCCGCTCTTATGCAATAGCCTGGCTCAGGCCGCTGTCAGATTATGAGATCCAGGTCCCTCACTACAAATTTCTTTGTTTTATTCTAGGGAATTTTGGTATCTGAATCCTGGTTTTCCATTTTGGGAGCCAGATTTTGCTTTAACGTGGTGATCTTCAAGGAAAACGTGGGACTGGGAGTTCGGAGACCTGGGTTTGCAGCCCAGCTCTGCCCACAGCCTGCCGGGGGACCTTGGGCAAGTTGTTTCACCTCTCTGGGCCTCAGTTTCCCATTCTGTAACATGTGGATAAGACCTCCTGCTCCCCATCCCTCCTAGACAGGGAGCCCTGTAGTGGCAGAGACTAAGTCCAATCTGATTACCCTGTCTCAACCCCAGCGCATGGGGCAGAGCTGGGCACAGAGTTAAGCGCTGACTCGATATCAAATTTCCCCGAGGCCATCACATCCTGAGATTCCCCCCCGCCGGTAATGGATAGGAGTCAGGTCCCATGTTCTTTCCCACCGTGGGGGAGGGAAGTGGGAAAGCCCACGCAGGTTTGCTTATGGTGACCCTGGGAGGGGTGTGGCGGACGACCCTGACCGGAGGGACATGGACCTGGGGGCTGTGGGATGATATCATCTCTCCACCCCCTGGCTAATCCACCCTTCATTAGTTGCAAATGGACTGCAACCATTGGCAGGGGACTCAAATGAGAGCCAGGTGTTCTGGGGGGCCTGCGCTGTCCTCATCCACACGGTGCAGCGGCTGCTGTCCACTTGGCCCAAGGAATTGGTCACACGCGATGGAACACCACACACTCGGCGTCCTGGGGCTGATGCTAGGGGATATCACCCAGGACCTGCATCAGCCCCCCCTTTGCCCGCCAGCCCACCCTCTGTTGCCCCAGGAGTTTAGAGTCAGGCTTATCTGTGTCAACAGAGGTCCCAGCTTTGTGGGGGTGATGGGGCTGATGCTCCTGGGTTTCAGCTGTGGGGGTGATGGGGCCGGGGTCCCTGGGTCCTGGCTGTGGGCCAATGGGACCAGTGTCCCTGGGTACCAGCTGTGAAGCAAAGTCCAGATGCCCCTGGGTTCATTCATTCAATCATTTATTGAGTGCTTAGGGTGTGCATAGCACTGTATTAAGAGCTTGGGAGAGTTCGATACAACAATAAACAGCACATTCCCTGCCCACAATAAGCTAACAATATACAGGGGAGAAGACAGACATTAAAACAAATTACAGATATGTATATGTGTGCTATGGGGTTGGGTGCAGGGGAAGAGCAAAGGGAGCAAGTCAGGGTGACGTAGAAAGGAGTGAGAGAAGAGGAAAGGGGTTCCAACTGGGGGGACAGTGGAGCTGATGTGCCTGGTTTCTGTCTGTTAGGGGTCATGGGGCTGACACCCCCGGGTCCTGGTTTTGGGGCAATGGGACTGGTGCCGCTGGGTTTAAGTTGTGGGGGTGATGGAGACAGCATGCCTAGTTTTTGGCTGTCGGAGGGTGTTGGGGCCAGTGTCCCCAGTTTCCAGGTATGGGGACATTGGGGGGGGGGGGTTGTCCCCAGGTTCTGGCAGTGGGGGCGATGGGGACAGTGTCCCTGGGTCCTGTCTGCGGGGGCGATGGGAGGTGGTTGATGCCATTGCTTTTCCCCAAATTGGACACCCACCCTTGCCAACCCTCGCCCATCATTCATTCATTCAATCGTATTTATTGAGCGCTTACTGTGTGCAGAGCACTGTACTAAGTGCTTGGGAAGTACAAGTTGGCAACAGATAGAGACGGTCCCTACCCAAAAGCGGGCTCACAGTCAGAAGGGGGAGACAGACAACAAAACAAAACATACTAACAAAATAAAATAAATAGAATATATATGTACAAGTAAAATAAATAGAGTAATAAATATGTACAAACATGTATACATATATATAGGACCAAAGGCTTCAACCTGACTGCAGAGCTTCTGAGTGGCTGGAAAGACCCCAAACCAGATCTTTGCGGCCTGTTACCTCTGGTTGCCTGTTATCCCCCGTCCTTCCGATCCCCCCATCCCCTTAAATGAGGGAAGGCCTCTTGGAGGTGGGAAGGAGTTGGTTTAGACCTCTCCTGTTGCTTACTGAATGTGCAAACCCCAGGTAAACCGTGGCCACTCAGAACAGCACAAGCAAAGGAGCTGTGGAGCAGGATTACCCACTGGCACCTCCATTCTGCTGTTTCAATCAATCAGTCAATCAATCAATGGTATATATTGAGCACTTGTCGTGTGCAGAGCACTGTACTAAGCACTTGGGAGAAGCAGCGTGGCTCCGTGGCAAGAGCCAGGGGTTGGGAGTCAGAGGTCATGGGTTCTAATCCCGGCTCCACCACTTGTCAGCTGTGTGACTTTGGGCAAGTCACTTCACTTCCCTGTGTCTCAGTTACCTCTTCTGTAAAATGGGGATTAAGACTGTGAGCCCCCGGTGGGACAACCTGATTACCTTGTATCCATCCTAGCGCTTACAACAGTGCTTGGCACATAGTGAGCACTTAACAAAACCATTATTATTATTATTGTTACAACAGTGTTGGCAAATACGTTCCCTGCCCAAAAGGACCTAATAGTCCAGGAGGGGAGACAGACATTAAAATAAATTTTGGATTTGTACAGAAGTGTTGAGCTGGAGCAGGTGGGATGAATATCAAGTGCTGAAAAGGTACAAATGCAAGACCGTAGGTGATGAAGAAGGGAGAGGGACATGGGGAATTGACAGCTTAGTCGGGGAAGGCCTCTTGAGGGAGATGTGATTTTAATAAGGCTTTGAAAGTGAGGAGAGTGGTGGTCCTTTGGTTATGTAGGAGTTCCAGGCCAGAGGCAGGATGTGGGCTAGAGGTTGGTTGTGAGTTGTTGAAATTGCAGCAACAGTGAGTAGGTTGATGTTGGAGGAGTGAAGCGTGCAGTGAGGTAAGGTAGGAGGAGAATAAGGTGATCGAATGCTTTAAGTCAACAGTAAGGAGTTTCTGTTTGATGTGGAGGTGGATGGGCCACCACTGGAGGGTTTGGAGGAGTGGGGAAACATGGACTGAACCTTTCTTTTCTAAAAATGATCCAAGCAGCAGGGTGAAGTATGGACTGGAGTTATGTGAGACAGGGGGCAGAAAGATGCAGTAGTCAAGAAGGGATAGGATAAGTGCTTGGATCTACAGGTAGCAGTTTGGATAGAGTAGAGAGAGCAGATTTTAGCAATGTTGAGAAGGAACTGTGAGCCCACTGTTGGGCAGGGACTGTCTCTATATGTTGCCAATTTGTACTTCCCAAGCACTTAGTACAGTGCTCTGCACATAGTAAGCGCTCAATAAATATGATTGATGATGATGATGAAGGAAGAACCGACAGGATTGGGTGACAGCGTGAATATATGGGTTGAATGAGAGAGATGAGCCAAGGTTAATGGGCTTGCAAAACAGGGAGTTTAGTAGCATTAGCTATAGTTTAGGGGAAAGGTGGGGAGGACAGGGTTTGGGTGCGAAGATGGGTTCTGTTTTAGCTACGAACTGTTTTGGCTGTTTCTCCCAAGTTCTTCCTCCCGGGCACATGAAGACTCTGTGTGGAGAAAAGCCCTTCCTGAGAAAATTAATTTCCTTCCCTCTGCTCAGATTTCAGAGGAAATTCCACTTTTTCACTCTGGAGAATTGTCCACAGAAAGAAAACAAATGAGAAAAAGATCTTTTTCAACAACGCTGTAAGGGACACCCCTCCCCCTTCGCCTCCCCCAGCCTATCCCTCCTTCTCCCCTGATGTTCCCCTGTTGCTGGCTCATGCCACTTCTTCTCCCATTTGAGAGCCAGGTTGTTTCTCTGTAGGGTTGGGGGATTGTCACTGGAAGTTGATTTTTCAACCCTGAGATGGTTATCTGGTTCCTTGCTTCACCCTCATCACCATAGTCATCAGCATCAGCATTTATTGAGAACCTACTGCATGCAGAGCACTGTGCTTGGCTCCTTCTGCATGCAAAATGCTGTACTGGGTGCCTACTGGGAGAGAGCACTGTAATAGGCACTTCCCGTGAGCAGAACACAGTCCTGGGTGCCTACTGCAGCGTGGCTCAGTGGAAATAGCACAGACTTTGGAGTCAGAGGTCATCGGTTCAAATCCCGGCTCCTCCACTTGTCACCTGTGTGACCTTGGGCAAGTCACTTAACTTCTCTGTGCCTCAGTTACCTCATCTGTAAAATGGGGATTAAAACTGTGAGCCCCACGTGGGACAACCTGATCACCTTGTGAACTCCCCAGCACTTAGAACAGTGCTGTGCACATAGTAAGCGCTTAATAAATGCCATTATTATTATTATTATTATTATTATTACTGTGTGCAGAGAACTGGATTGGGTGCTTACTGAGTAGAGAGCTCTGGACTGGACACCTACTGTATGCCTTGTGCTATACTAGGCACTTATTCTGGATGCTCCAAATTTACTTCCCCACAAATCTTCCCTAACTAATTATCAGGACCCCAAATTGGTGTGAACCTATTAAAATCACATCTTCTTCAAGAGGCCTTCCTCAACTAATCCCTCATTCCTCCTATACCATATTCATTCATTCAATCGTATTTATTGAGTGCTTACTGTGTGCAGAGCACTGTACTAAGCGCTTGGGAAGTACAAGTTGGCAATGTATAGAGACGGTCCCTACTCAACAACGGGCTCACAGCCTAGAAGGGAGAGACAGACAACAAAAACCATATAGACGGGTGTCAAAATCGTCAGAACAAATAGAATTATAGCTATATGCACATCATTAACAAAATAAATACAATAGTAAATATGTACAAGTAAAATAGAGTAATAAATCTGTACAAATATATACTGTATATAAAAGATACACATATCTTTTCCATAACACCTATGCACTTGATTGTATCTCTTTTAATCAATCAATGGTATTTATTAAGCACCTATTTTATAATAATAATAATAATATTAATGGCATTTATTAAGCACTTACTACGTGCAAAGCATTGTTCTAAGCACTGGGGAGGTTACGAGGTGATCAGATTGTCCCACGGGGGGCTCACAGTCTTAATCCCCATTTTACAGATGGGGTAACTGAGGCACAGAGAAGTTACGTGACTTGCCCAAAGTCACACAGCTGACAGTTGGTGGAGCCGGGATTTAAACCCATGACCTCTGACTCCAAAGCCCTTGCTCTTTCTTCTGAGCCATGCTGCTTCTCACTTTACTAACTGCTTGGGAGAATACAATAAGCACATGATAGTCAACCCACTTTCAGCCTGCCAGCATTTATGTACATATCCTTATAATAGTAATAATAACAGTAATTGTTAAGCTCTATGTGTCAAGCACTCTTCTAAGCCCTAGGGTAGATCAGGTTGGACACAGTCCTGTTCCACATGGAGTTCACAGTCCTAATCCCTAGTTTACAGATGAAGTAACTGAGGCACAGGAGAGTTAAAGTGACTTGCAAAACGTCACACAGCAGACACTTGGCAGAGCAGGGATTAAAACCCAATTCCTTCTGACTTCCAGTTGCGTGCTCTGCCTTACACTGCTAATTTCTTTATTTTTAATTTATTTTAATGTCTGTCTCCCTCTCTAGGCTGTAAGATCCTTAATTGAACTGCCTCTTACCCTAACAAATTCATTTATTTATGTCCATTACCTCCTCCTCTTCCTTTTCCCCCTCCTCCTCCTCTTTCCCTCCTCCTCTTTCATTTCCTCACTTTCCTCTTCATCATCAATCGTATTTATTGAGCGCTTACTGTGTGCAGAGCACTGTACTAAGCGCTTGGGAAGTACGAGTTGGCAACATATAGAGACAGTCCCTACCCAACAGTGGGCTCACAGTCTAAAAGTCTATTCCTGCTCCTCCTCCTCTTTCTCCTTCAACATCCTCTTCTTTCAATTCCTCCACCTTCTCCCATTCCTCGTGTTCACCCTGGGGATCCAGAGGAGCGACTGCTGGAGGGTGTCCCCCTCCCACGCAGTGGAGGCTCCTGCTTCCTTCCACTGGGGAAGGGCAGGCAGCCTGCCTGAGGAGTCCCTCTGAACACAGGGTTTCACCCAGGCCTGTGGCACCAGACCTGAGGTGCATCTCTCGGCTGGCATTTCTTCCCAGCCGAGAGTTAATAATGCAGTCTCCGGGATTCCCACATCAGGGCTGAGGCCTACATGGGATCCCAGTGCCATGGCCATGTCTCACTGCCGACTTCCAGCCCTGGCCATCTCAGGGAATTCTGGCCACCGACGACACCGTTGTCCTCCAGCCACCAACGATATTGTCCTCCGGCCTGGGAATGATTACTTTTTGAGACGTCGGCCCCCGGGATGGGGCTAGCGAGATCCCGCGGGCATTGCCGGATTCCGGCTTTTAATCTAAGACTTGGCTGAATTCTCAGGGCCGGGAGCCAAAACAGAAAGTTGCCTTTTTTAGGACTTTTCTATGGCAGACAACGCTTCTATCAGTTTGATCGGGTGGCTTGGTTTCCTCTTCCCCCTGCAGTTCCCTCCTCTGCCCAGCAAAAAAACAGCATGACCTGGTGGAAAGAGCACTGGTGTGGGAAGCTGGAGACCTGGGCTCCACCAGTGGCCTGTTGCGTGTGACCTTGGATAAGTCACTTAATATAATAATAATAATGGCATTTGTTAAGCGCTTCCTATGTGCAAAGCACTGTTCTAAGCATTGGGGAGGGTACAAGGTGATCAGATTGTCCCATGTGGGGCTCGTGGTCTTCATCTCCATTTTACAGATGAGGTAACTGAGTCCCAGAGAAGTGAAGTGACTTGCCCAAAGTCACACAGCTGACAAGTGGTGGAGCTGGGCTTTGAACGCATGACTTCTCTAGGCCTCAGTTTCCTAATCTCAAACAGTCATATTTTTTGAGTTCTTACAGCATGCAGAGCACTGCACTAAGCACTTGCACTATACTAAGTTCTTATCTGCAAAACAAAGTGGATAGAGCACGGGCCTGGGAGCCAGAAGGTCATGGGTTCTAATCCTGGCTCCACCACTTGTCTGCTGGGTGGCCCTGTGCAAGCCAGTTCACTTCTCTATGACTCAGTGACCTCATCTGTAAAATGGGGATGAAGACTCTGAGTCCTTAGCAGGAAAGGGACTGCGTCCAACTCGATTTGCTTGTAAACACCCCAATGCTTAGTACAGTGTCTGGCACATAGTAAGCGCTTAACAAATACCTTTATTATTATTATTATTATTGAAATGGGGATTAAATACTGATTTCTCCTCCCTCTTCATCTGTGGGCCTCATGTAGGATGGGGATGGTGTCCAGTCTTTTCATATTGTATCTACCCCAGCACTTGACATGCGGTAAGCCCTTAACAAATATTGCAAGTATTATAACTATTCAATCAATCAATCGTATTTATTGAGCACTTACTGTGTGCAGAGCACTGTACTAAGTGCTTGGGAAGTACAAGTTGGCAACATATAGAGACAGTCCCTACCCAAAAGTGGGCTCACAGTCTAAAAGTTCTCCAGCATAAGGGGCGATTTGGCTTTTCCATTCCTGACGCACAGAATGTTCACTCTGACATCACAGCTTCTCGAAAATGACTAACAGTTTGTAGAATTAGGGGGAAAAATTGTTCTGCTTCTCTGCCTCATTTCCCCACCACCACCCGCCACCCCCAGCCCTTGAGGAGGTGAGCACTGAGCCTTGAGTCCCCAGCGCCGTAGCCTCCTGGGGAAAGTGTTATTAATTTCAGCTCTGACCACGTACCAGGTACTGGAGTGGATGTAGACTGTAAGCTCATTGTGGGCAGGAAATGTCTCAGTTTATTGTTGTATTGTACTTTCCCAAGTGCTCAGTATCGTGCTCTGCACACAGTGAGCACTTAATAAATGTGATTAAATGAGTGATTGAGTGAATGAATCTGTCCTACACAGGATTCACAGTCTAATCTCCTTGTGGGCAAGGATCACATCTACCAACTCTGTTGTACTCTCCCAAGTACTTAATACAGTGTTTTGCACACAGTGATTGCACAACAAATAACATTGATTGATAAGAGGGAGGGATAGCAAGGAGTTTATCTCCTATTATTATTATTATTATTATTATTATTATTATTATTATTATTATTATTATATACCGTCGAGTCATTTCCGATTCATAGCGACTCCATGGAAATACTTTCTCCAGAACATCCTGTTCTCTGCCATAATCTACAACCTTTCTAATGGTTCTTCTGTTATCATTGTTGTGGTCTCTATCCATCTGGCTATATATATGTATATATGTTTGTACATATTTATTACTCTATTTATTTATTTATTTTACTTGTACATATCTATTCTATTTATTTTATTTTGTTAGTATGTTTGGTTTGGTTCTCTGTCTCCCCCTTTTAGACTGTGAGCCCACTGTTGGGTAGGGACTGTCTCTATATGTTGCCAACTTGTACTTCCCAAGTGCTTAGTACAGTGCTCTGCACACAGTAAGCGCTCAATAAATACAATTGATTGATTGATTGATTGATTGATTGATTGATCTGGCTGCCGGTCTCCTCTTCCACATTTTCCCTGGACTTTTTCTAGCATCAGTGTCTTCTCCAGAGAATTAGTCCTCCTTATTATGTGTCCAAAATATGTTAATCTTAATTAAGTCATTTGGCCTTCCAAAGACCACTTTAGTTTAATTTGCTCTAAAATCCATTTGTTCGTCTTTCGGGCAGTCCATGGTATTCACAAAAGCCTTCTCCAACACCACATTTCACAAGAATCGATGTTCTTTCTATCCTGTCTTTTCACTGTCCAGCTTTCGGACCCATACATTGTCACTGGAAGCACCATAGAGTTGACAATTTGTATTTTCTTGGCAATTGTTACATCAGCACACTTCATGATTTTTTCCCCCATTTTACAGAGGAGAAAACCCAGTCACATGGGACACAAAGAAAGGTTGTCCCTTGTTGTGCCTAATTATTCTTTCAATCGTATTTATTGAGTGCAGAGCACTGTACTAAGTGCTTGGGAGGGTACAATAGGACAACAAACAGTCACATTCCCTGTGAAGCAGTGTGGCTCAGTGGAAAGAGAACGGGCTTGAGAGTCAGAGGTTGTGGGTTCTAATCCCAGCTCTGTAACTTGTCAGCTGTGTGACCTTGGGCAAGTCACTTAACTTCTCTGTGCCTCAGTTACCTCATCTGTAAAATGGGGATTAAGACTGGGCGTCCCACGTGGGACAACCTGATTACCTTGTATCTCCCCCAGCGCTTAGAACAGTGCTTGGCACATAGTAAGTGTTTAACAAATGCCGGCATTATTATTCCCTGCTCCTGGTTCTGTTTTCTTTTTTGCTTCCTTGTCTGCCTTTCCTTATGAAGTTTTTGCTCAGAGTCACTCCCTTCTTGATGATAGTGCACCCTACAGATATGTCCTTTTTTTTTCCTCTAATGGTATTTGTTAAGCACTTACTGTGTGCCAAGCACTGTACTAAGCACTGGGTTAGATACAAGGTAATCAGGTAGGAAACAGACCACGTCACAAATAGAGCTCAAAGTCTTAGTGGAAAGAGCCCGGTCTTTGGAGTCAGAGGTCATGGGTTCAAATCCCAGCTCCACCACTTGTCAGCTGTGTGACTTTGGGCAAGTCACTTCACTTCTCTGGGCCTCAGTTACCTCATCTGTAAAATGGGGATGAAGACTGTGAGCCCCCCGTGGGACAACCTGACCACCTTGTAACCTGCCTAGTGCTTAGAACAGTGCTTTGCACATAGTAAGCACTTAATAAATGCTATCATTATTATTATTATTAATCCCCATTTTACAGATGAGGTCACTGAGGCACAGAGAAGTGAAGCGACTTGCCCAGGGTTACACAGCAGACAAATGGCGGAGCTGGGTTGAGAACCCAGGTCCTCTGATCCCAGGCCCGTGCTCTTTCCACTAGGCCACACCGCTTCTCAAGTGATGTCCTCAGTAATTAACTCTCAATTTTCAATTGCAGTGCAGCTTTGTCTGGGACTTGGATTTTCCCAGATCCTTAAAACAGTTCCTCAGCCCTCTTTGCTTTTAGTTTATCATTTCCAGCTCTCCACAGTTTGGCTGTTTGGGTCTCCCTCTTTCCCTCACACTCCTCACGTGTCCCACTCAGCTATGTTTTTCTTCTGTGGACTGTAGACTCGTTGTGGGCGGGAATGTGTCTGTTATATTGTGTCGTACTCTCCCAAGTGCTTAGTATAGTGCTCTGTACATTGAGAAGCAGCAAGGCCTAGTGGATAGATCACAGGCCTGAGAGTCAGAAAGACCTGAGTTCTAATTCTGGCTCTGCCACTTTCATTAATTCAATCGTATTTATTGAGCATTTACTGTGTGCAGAGCACTGTACTAAGCGCTTGGGAAGTCCAAGTTGGCAACTTGTCTGCTGTGTGACCTTAGGCAAGTCACTTCACTTCTCTGCACCTCAGTTGCCTCAGTGTGGCTCAGTGGAAAGAGCACGGGCTTTGGAGTCAGAGGTCATGGGTTCAAATCCCAGCTCCGCCAATTGTCAGCTGGGTGACTTTGGGCATGTCTCTTAACTTCTCTGGGCCTCAGTTCCCTCATCTGCAAAATGGGGATTAAGACTGTGAGCCCCCCGTGGGACAACCTGATCACCTTGTAACCTCCCCAGCGCTTAGAACAATGCTTTGTGCATAGTAAGCGCTTAATAAAATGCCATTATCATTATCTGTAAAATAGGGATTAAGACTGTGAGCCTCATGTGGGACAGGGAAGGTGCCCAATCTGATTAGCTTGTATCTACCCTAGTGCTGAGAACAGTGACTGACATATAGAAAGTGCTTAACAAATTGCATCATCATTAAAGTCATCATCATCATCACGCACACAGACTGCTCTGGCTGCGCTGCCATGTTTGCTGTCTGCAGTATGTGCCCGATGCTCTCTTGGCTTTTCCTCCTCACCTCTTGCCTGCAGAGAGCTGCTCTTGTCCCACCTTTAATGTCACCTCTCCCCTGACCCCCAAGAACTGTGAGGACGTCGCCTCTTCCCCCAGCTTTCTCTCCTGGGGAAGATGGGCCCGAACTGAGCTGAAGGGGCAGAGCCTCCGTCTGGTTCAGCTCAGAGGAGGCGCAGAGACGGTTTTGCTGGCCGAAAACTCACCATCAAATTACTTCCACACGATGAGAGAACTTCAAAAACCCTGCCGAACAAGGGTTAAACTCAAACACTTAAGTGTTTAAAGAGTCGTGAAATGGACGGTTTCCTCCCGGCAGCTGGGCCGGCTCAGCTCCGGGCTCTCTGCAGAGGGTTTACCGCTGCTCAATCAGACCCTTAAATCGCCCTCATCACATAATTCAATTTCAGAAATGAATCGCTCACATGTCAGGGCGGGGAGGCCACGGCTGTCAGCGAGGGCCCCGGGGATGATGGGGTAGGGGGGAGGAAGAGGGGAGGACTGCGCCGAGATGGTTTCAGCTCAGGCAGAGCCCGTACCCCACACCATGACCTGGTTGGGTTTCTAATCGGAGGGCCACTGGGCCCATGGTGGCCATAGCTCAGTGGGAGCAACCACAGTAGCGCAAGGTGTCAGAAGGCCCTGGATTCTAATCCTGGCTCTGCCGCTTGGCTGTGTTAGGCTGGTGCCAATTCCTAGCATGGTTTGAATATTCCAGCCTTTCCCTCTTGAAAGCAACCAAAAGAAGTCCTGCCTACATCAACCAAAATTGCTTTTTTCCAAGATGTTTCTTGAAAACCGGCACAGGGCCATATTCACATCATGCTCAGATTACTCCCACAGTTCCCGTTCCATCCCACTCTTTTATGGACTATCCCAGCCACTCCTGAATTGCCCTGGTTTTTCCAGTCCATCGCCACCACTCCCAAACTGTGCTGGCTATTTCCAGATTGTCCCACACCATCTCAACCATTCCTGGATGACCCCCCCCACACACACACACACACTTTTTTTTGTCTCCACTATTCCCAGACTGTGCCGGCCACTCCCAGATTGATCTGCACCATCCTGACCATTCCTGGATGAATGACCCTGTTATTTTCTTGGCTGTCTCTACCATTCCCAGACCATGCCAGCCATTCCCAGATTTCCTGCACCATTCCTGGATGACCCTGGGTTGGGGTTTTTTGGCCTGTCGCCACCATTCCCGGACCACACCGGCCATTCCCAGATTGCCCAACACCATCTCAACGATTTCTGGACAATTCTGGTTTTTCCCAGACCATTCTGGACCATCCTGGTGGAGCTGGGCCAGCTGGGGTGTCTGACGGGCAGGGGTAATCAGACTCCCAGGGTTCACAAGGAGCCTCAGGTCGGGGGGACGCTTTAATCAGGATTAATTTTCTCCAGTTTGTGGTAATCAGAACCCTTCCTGAGCTGCCCTCCACCCGCCTCTCAGATGGAATTATCCAATTTCCATGTCAATCATAGGGAGGCTTGAGTGGCAGAGATCCCAAGGGGGGTGATGGGCAGCCAGGAACACATGGGGTTAGCGTGGGGGGAGGTGAGGTGGGACAGGAGGACAGAAAGAGGGGTTGGGGAAAGGGGGAAAGAGGGGATGGAGGGGGACAGACAGGGAGAGGGTGGAGGTGGGAAGGTGAGAAGGGCAGGGGTTGGGGAATGAGAGGGAAGGGGATTGAGGAGTGGGAAAAGAACAGGGAGTGGGGAGAGTGGTTAGGGAGGGAGGGGGAAGGGGGCAGGAAGGAGGCAGAAGAGGGAAGGCAGTTGGGGGAGGGGTGGGGTTCAGGAGAGGGTGGGAAGGGAATGGCGGGGTAGAGGGAGGTGGAGAGGAGGGGAGGGGTCAGGGAAGAGGTAGGAAGGGACCGGAATAATAATAATAATAATAATAATAATGGTATTTATTAAGCTCTTACTATGTGCAAAGCACTGTTCTAAGCACTGGACTGGAAGTTGGCAGGGGGACAGGGAGCAAGACAATGGTCTGCTTGGCACCTTGGCTTTGGGGCTGGTACTGGGCCCACAGATTGGACACTGTCCCTCTGCCCCACTGGGCTCTCAGTTTGAGAAGGAAGGAGAACAGGAGTCATATCCCCATGGCCCCACTTGAAAACGAGCGGAATCCTGTCTCCAAGGCCCCAATGAAGGGAGAGGAGGAATCTTTTTTCCACAGCCCCGCTGGAGGGAGAGCAGGATTCCCGTCTCCACGGCCCCACTGAAGGGAGAAGGGTAGTCCTGTCTCAATGGCCCTGCTGAAGGGAGAGGGGAGTCTTGTCTCCACAGCCCCTCTGGAGGAGTACTGTTTCCTCGGGCCTGCTGAAAAAGGAAGAAGGGGAGTCCTGTCTCCATGGCCCAACTGAAGAGAGAGGGGAGTCTTTTCACTTTGGCCCCACTGTAGGGAGAGGGGGAGTCCTGTCTCCATGGTCTCACTGAAGGAGAGGGGGGAATCTTGTCTCTCTGATACTGCTGAAGGAAGAGGGGGAGTCTTGTCTCCAAGGTCCGGCTGTAGGGAGAGGGGAGTCCCATGTCCATGGCCTGGCTCAGGATCCTGTCAGTGGAGTTCTGGGAGGGATTTTTCCAGGTCTGAATGGGACCCAGGAAACTCTCTTTTTGTGACTTCATTCTCTGCAGTGGGGACTGGTGGAAAGAGTTAGGGCTGAGTTAGGGTTCTGACTCTGCTGCTGGCCTTCTGGGTGACCTCAGGCACATCACCTAACATCTCTGGGCCTCAGTTTCTTCCTCTGTGAAAGGGGGCAAGAATCCCAGCCCCAGGGTGTGTGAAGACCTGGTGAAATAACAGGGGGAAAGGAGCCCTTCCAATCTGAGGTATTTTTCGAGTTGAGATCCAGGCAGGAGGAAAACCCCCACATTTTGAAAGAGGGGGAAAAGAGAGGGAAAGGTAGGGGAAAGGGAAGGGGAGGGGTTTTGGGACAAGAAAGAGCTGGTCCCTCCCACTTCCCCCAGCCCCGACCACTAAGAAGACTCATTCCCTGGCCACCCGGCTCCCAGGTCTCTCTCATCTCTATCCTTCCATACTTCACAGCAGCCAGCCCTGGAGCTCACATTTCACTGGGTAGGAGGCGGCCAGGAAGACCCTCTTTGGGAGGAGACAAGCAGAGGGGAGGGGAGCACAACACAGGTCTCATGAATGTAGATTCACTTCTTTGGCAAGACTAGGGCAGATTCTTTCTTGGCCCATGTGTCACCTGGTCCAGCCCCCGGCTTCTGGGCCTGCCCGCATTATCTAGGCCGCGACTTAGCTCTCAGGATGGTGTTAGCTGGAAGTTTGGTATGAGTGGTGAGATCATGAATAAAATAACCCGTCAGTTTTTTTTTTTCTTGATGATATTTGTTTAGCGTCTACTACTACTACTAATAATAATGATGGCATTTATTAAGCGCTTACTCTGTGCAAAGCACTGTTCTAGGCGCTGGGGTAGATACAAAGTAATCAAGTTGTCCCACGTGGGGCTCACAGACTTAATCCCCATTTTACAGATGAGATAACTGAGGCACAGAGAAGTGAAGTGACTTGCCCAAAGTCACACAGCTGACAAGTGGCAGAGCTGGGATTTTGCCAGGCATCGTTCTAAGCACTGGGGTAGATACAAAGTAATCAGGTTGGACACAGTCCATGACCCACATGAGATTCCCAGTTGTAATCCTCATTTTACAGATGAGGTAAATGAGGCCCAGAGAAGTTAAGTGACTTGCCCAAGGTCACACAGAAGACAAGTGGCAGAACTAGGACTAGAACCCAGATCCTCCTGAGTCCCAGGCCCAGGCTCTATCAATGAGGTACTCAATTGGCTAAGCTCCTAGGCACTGGATAATCAGGTCAGACACAGCTCCTTTTCCACATGAGAAGCAGCATGGTGTAGTGGATAGATTACGGATCTGGGAATCAGAAGGTCATGGGTTCTAATCCTGGCTCGACCACTTGTCTGCTGTGTGGCCTTGGTCAAGTCACTTCAGTTCTCTGTACATCAGTTACCTCATCTGTTAAATGGGGCAAAGACTGTGAGCCCTAGGTGGGACAGGGACATTGTCCAACCTGGTTAACTTGTATCTATCTTGGTGCTTAGTACAGTGCCTTGACACAAATCTTGCATGTTTCATACTCCAAATTAATTAAATCCCATTAATGAAGGGAATTGAAAAAAAGAACAGTTAAGTGTGCAAGCAGAGCTTTGCTGAGAACTTGGACTGTGAGCCCCATGTGGGACAGGGATTGTGTCCAACATGACACAAATTGTATCTTCCATTCATTCAATCGTATTTATTGAGCACTGTACTAAGTGCTTGGGAAGTACAAGTCGGCAACATACAGAGACGGTCCCTACCCAACAACGGGCTCAAGTCTAGAAGGCGGGGACAGACAACAAAACAATACATGTAGACAGGTGTCAAAATCATCAGAATAAATAGAATTAGAGCTATATGCACATCATTTACAAAATAAATAGAATAGTAAATATGTACAAGTAAAATATATAGAGTAATGAATCTGTACAAATATATACAAGTGCTGTGGGGAGGGGAAGGAGGTAGGGTGGGGGGATGGGGAGGAGGAGAGGAAAAAGGGGGCTCAGTCTGGGAAGAGGTGAGCTCTCAGTAGGGCTTTGAAGGGAGGAAGAGAGCTAGCTTGGCGGATGTGCAGAGGGAGGGCATTCCAGGCCAGGAGAAGGATGTGGGCCGGGGGTCGACGGCAGGACAGGCGAGAACGAGGCACAGCGAGGAGGTGAGTGGCAGAGGAGCGGAGGGTGTGGGCCGGGCTGTAGAAGGAGAGAAGGGAGATGAGGTAGGAAGGTGTGAGGTGATGGAGAGCCTTGAAGCCGAGAGTGAGGAGTTTTTGCTTGATTTGTAGGTTGCCGGGCAACCACTGGAAGATTTTGTGTATCTTGTCACAAATTGTATCTACCCCAGTGCTTAGAAGAGTGTTTGACAAATAGTAAATGCTTAACCAGTTCTTGGCCCAGATTAGAATTCGAATGTACATCTCATTCTGTAGCCTTTTCTGTTTCCTCATCCGTTTCCTCTCTTTCTCTTCTCCAGCCCTGTTCTCCCCTGTTACACCAAGCTCGTTGTTGGGTAGGGACCATCTCTATATGTTGCCAATTTGTACTTTCCAAGCTCTTAGTACAGTGCTCTGTGCACAGTATGCGCTCAATACATATGATTGAATGAGTGAATGAACAAATACCTTTTATTTTTTTTTTAAAAAGGATCCCACTCGTGGGAGTGTTGAAAATTTGGTCAGAAGAGGCTGAGTGCTTTGAGGAGACTGGGTGGTCGAGTGGATAGCTCACAGGGCCAGAGGGCCGAGCTATGGGTTCTAATCCTGACCTGCTGGTGGTGACCTTGTACAGGTCACTGAACCTCTCTGATTCTCAGTTTCCCCATTAGTAGAATGGGGACAAGTTCCCAGGAAGCTTTAAGCAAATCAGGCAGGTCTGGAACAATTCAACTCCCTCTGGACTGTAAGTAGGCAGAAACATGTTTGCAAATTCTGTAGTATTGTACTCTCCCAAGTGCTTAATATAATGCTCTGCACATAGTAAGTGCTCAATAAATACTACTGATTGATTGACTGATTGCTCCCTGCTCATCCTCCCGTCTTTGATCATGAGCCCTGTAGGGACAGGGACTGTATCCAGTCTGATTATCCTGTATCCACCGCAGAGCACGATGCAATACTTGGCATCAGAGAAGCAGCGTGGCTCAGTGGAAAAGAGCCCGGGCTTTGGAGTCAGAGGTCACGGGTTCAATTCCCGGCTCTGCCAATTGTCAGCTGTGTGACTTTGGGCAAGTCACTTCACTTCTCTGGGCCTCAGTTCCCTCATCTGTAAAATGGGGATGAAGACTGTGAGCCCCCCGTGGGACAACCTGATCACCTTGTAACGTCACCAGCGCTTAGAACAGTGCTTTGCACATAGTAAGCGCTTAATAAATGCCATCATTATTATTATCAAGCCGGTCCTGAATCAATACCCATCACTGATTTCCTCAAGGCTGCCGAGTGCCTACACTACTCCAAATGAACAGGGCAGCCATTTTATGAGAAGGTAAATTATGCTGTCCAAATGCCCCACTGGATCTGCTGGTGTTTCCAATCTGTGGGAACAGATTTCCTGGGCTCACTCCCTTCATGGGAAGAAGTGTTTTCCACTGTTTGATCTGAACCTGCCACTCACCAGCTCCAGTGGGGGTCCCTCGCCCTGGGCCGGGGGTTGGTGGTAGGATTTGGAGACCAAACATTCCATATTCTCTCTGCCCACCTCCTCCCTGGTCTGCCAACTCCCATCCCACTCCCTCGGGATCTTTGGGGAGAAAGTTTCTTGGGGCAAGACCAGGAGATATGAAATGCTGACTTTTAACAAAGCTCCAGTGGCCTTTGCCAACATTAGAGATGTTTGCTGAAAGCCAGAGCTTAGAAAACCGCAGTTTCCGGTTCAAAGGAAATTGCAAGATGTGGAAGAGTTTATTTTACTTTTTTTTCATTTGTTTTGTTAAATAGATGTCTATTTATACTCCAGTGTGGGGAAGGACACAGGGTGGGGGGCTGGGGGGGAGCCAGGACAAGTGGGACAGGGTGCCCCTGAGGCTTTTGCCAGAATTCCAGGTTAAAAGTTCAGGGATGGGGAGGTCTGTACTTCAGCCAGGCCCTGGAGAGAATTTCCTGACTTTCATGGCTCTGGGCTGTAGAGTTGGTCAGTCAACAAAGTCCTGTGAAAGTCCGCAAGGACCCCTCATAGGCCCGGACCCTCCCAGAGTTTAATAATCGTGGCATCCATTACGCACTTACTACGCGACGAGGACTGAACTAAACATTGAGGGCGGTACAAGACTATCAGAACCAATACGGTCCGTGTCCCATGTGGGTTTCACACTCTAAGTAGGAGGGAGAACAGGTATTGAATCCCCATTTGACTTATGAAGAAACTGAGGCACAGATAAGTTAAATCTCTGACCCAAGGTCACACAATGGGGCAAGTGGCAGAGCTGGGATTAGAAGCCAGCTCCTTTGACTCCCAGGTTCAAGATCTTTCCACTAGGTCACACTGCTTCTTGGCCATGGGCAGGTGTTAGTTGCCATGAGAAAGACAGCCCTCCTCCTCAGGCACCAAATGACCCTCTGGCCCCTGCCTCAGTGTGTGGGCACCCTCCTACCTTCCTGCCCCCCACGATGGCCTGCTTCGGCCTTCATCAACCCAGGAGCACCTTCCCCCCAGCCCTTCCCATACCTCTCTCAACATCTTCAGGTACATGAATTGTGCCCTGAAACCATTCTCTGATATTTGTTGGTGTGCATTTGTAATAATAATGATTATTTAAGTGCTTACCATGTGCTACGCACTGGACTAAGTGCTGAGGTGGATACAAGCAAATGGGGTTGGACACAGTCCCTTGTACCACGTGGGGCTCACAGACTCAATCCCCATTTTACAGATGAGGTAACTGAAGCCTAGAGAGGTGAAGTGAGTACAGTTCCCCATTTTACAGGTGAGGCAACTGAGGATTGAGACTGTGAGCCCCACGTGGGACAGAGACTGTGTCCAACCCGATTTACTTGTACCCACCCTAGCGCATAGTACAGTATCTGGCACAATCGTAGGCATTTAACAAATGCCATTATCGTTATTGTTATAATTATTATTTTAATAAGTTTAGGGTGAAAGCACTCATCACACAGCACAACAAATGAGATTGTTGATGTGAAACACTTCCATCGGTTGCACTCTTCTATTCCTCTGAAATGTTTCACATCAACAGTCTCATCTGTCCACACAGCAGCCTGGGAGGTAGCAAGAAGTAGGATAATCAATCAATCAATCAATCAATCGTATTTATTGAGCGCTTACTATGTGCAGAGCACTGTACTAAGCGCTTGGGAAGTACAAATTGGCATCACATAGAGACAGTCCCTACCCAACAGTGGGCTCACAGTCTAAAAGGGGGAGACAGAGAACAGAACCAAACATACCAACAAAATAAAATAAGTAGGATAGAAATGTACAAGTAAAATAAATAAATAAATAAATAAGTAAATAGAGTAATAAATATGTACAACCATATATACATATATACAGGTGCTGTGGGGAAGGGAAGGAGGTAAGACGGGGGGATGGAGAGGGGGACGAGGGGGAGAGGAAAGAAGGGGCTCAGTCTGGGAAGGCCTCCTGGAGGAGGTGAGCTCTCAGCAGGGCCTTGAAGGGAGGAAGAGAGCTAGCTTGGCGGATGGGCAGAGGGAGGGCATTCCAGGCCCGGGGGATGACGTGGGCCGGGGGGTCGATGGCGGGACAGGCGAGAGCGAGGTACAGTGAGGAGATTAGTGGTGGAGGAGCGGAGGGTGTGGGCTGGGCAGTAGAAGGAGAGAAGGGAGGTGAGGTAGGAGGGGGCGAGGTGATGGACAGCCTTGAAGCCCAGGGTGAGGAGTTTCTGCTTGATGCGCAGATTGATCGGTAGCCATTGGAGGTTTTTGAGGAGGGGAGTAATATGTCCAGAGCGTTTCTGGACAAAGATAATCCGGGCAGCAGCATGAAGTATGGATTGAAGTGGAGAGAGACACGAGGATGGGAGATCAGAGAGAAGGCTAGTGCAGTAGTCCAGACGGGATAGGATGAGAGCTTGAATTAGCAGGGTAGCGGTTTGGATGGAGAGGAAAGGGCGGATCTTGGCAATGTTGCGGAGCTGAGACCGGCAGGTTTTGGTGACGGCTTGGATGTGAGGGGTGAATGAGAGAGCGGAGTCGAGGATGACACCAAGGTTGCGGGCTTGTGAGACGGGAAGGATGGTAGTGCCGTCAACAGAGATGGGAAAGTCAGGGAGAGGACAAGGTTTGGGAGGGAAGACAAGGAGCTCAGTCTTGGACATGTTGAGCTTTAGGTGGCGGGCGGACATCCAGATGGAGATGTCCTGAAGGCAGGAGGAGATGCGAGCCTGGAGGGAGGGGGAGAGAGCAGGGGCAGAGATGTAGATCTGGGTGTCATCAGCGTAGATAATATTTCCTCCATTATACAGAAGGGGAAATGGAGGCCCAGAGAGCGTAAGTACTGGCCCAAGGTCACACAGCAGTCCAGAAGCAGAGCCGGGACTGGAACCTGGGTCTCCTGGTTCCCAGCCCCAGGCTCTTTTCACCGCCTCCCTGTCCAATCCTGCGGGATGGGGAACGAGGTTCTGCCTGGGACCCAGGAGTCCTCTCGGTCCTCCGTATC
Source organism: Tachyglossus aculeatus (assembly GCF_015852505.1). NCBI lineage: Eukaryota > Metazoa > Chordata > Mammalia > Monotremata > Tachyglossidae > Tachyglossus > Tachyglossus aculeatus. The sequence goes on from NC_052071.1 coordinate 60,422,249, forward strand.
TGAGCTGCAGTGCAGAGACTCCTGGTGCGCTGAACACTCATGGAAGGAGTTTATTCATAGCAGCCACCCAGGCCTCCTCGGGCATTAATGGGGTTCAGAGTGTGGACGAGGCAGGGGAGCCTCTAGGACAGAGTTTCCCAAGAGCTGCAGTGCAGGTGGGTAGGACAGGGCTGAGATAATAAAGAAAATAATAAAATAATGATGACATCTTTGAGCGCTTACTATGTGCAAAGCACTGTTCTAAGCGCTGGGGAGGTTACAAGGTGATCAGGTTGTCCCACAGGGGACTCACAGTCTTAATCCCCAGTTTACAGATGAGGTAACTGAGGCCCAGATAATAATAATAATAATTTTGGTATTTGTTAAGTGCTTACTATATGCAAAGCACTGTTCTAAGCGCTGGAGAGGATACAAGGTGATCAGGTTGTCCCATGTGTGGCTCACAATCTTAATCCCCATTTTACAGATAACTGAGGCCCAGAGAAGTGACTTGCCCAAAGTCACACAGCTGACAATTGGCAGAGTCGGGATTTGAACTCATGACCTCTGACTCCAAAGCCTGGGCTCTTTGCACTGAGCCACACTGCTTACCCAAAGTCACACTGCTGACAGTTGGCAGAGCCGGGATTCGAACCCATGACCTCTGACTCCAGAGCCCATCTCTAAAAGACAGGGAGGATGGGGACAGATAATAACGATAATAATAACAATAATGATTGTACTTGTTAAGCACTTACTACGTGATAGACACTATACTAAGCACAGGGCTGGACACAAGTAAATGGAGTTGGACACAGTCCGTGTCTCATGAGGGGCTCACAGTCGCAATCCCCATTTTACAAGTGAGGTAACGGGCACGGAAAAGTGAAGTGACTCACTCAAGGTCACACAGCAGACAAGTGGCAGAGGCAGGATTAGAACCCATGACCTTCTGACTCCCAGTCTCGTGTTCTACCCACTGCGGAAGACAGGTGGACAGAGAGTGTGGAGGCCGGGGCGCCTGAGGGAGGGATGTGGTGGGGCATGCCTGCTTTGTTGGCTGGTGAGAGACACCCCGCTTCCACCCCCTGCAATCATTCATGCATTCAGTCAAATTTATTGAGCGCTTACTGTGTGCAGAGCACTGTACTAAGCGCTTGGGAAGTACAGCTCGGCAACAGGTAAAGACAATCCCTACCCAACAATGGGCTCACAGTCTAGAAGGGAGGTGACCCTGAGCCTTCTGATCTAAAATGGCCACCCTATAATCATCATCATCATCAATCGTATTTATTGAGCGCTTACTGTGTGCAGAGCACTGTACTAAGCGCTTGGGAAGTACAAATTGGCAACATATAGAGACAGTCCCTGCCCAACAGTGGGCTCACAGTCTAAAAGGGGGAGACAGAGAACAAAACCAAACATACTAACAAAATAAAATAAATAGAATAGATATGTACAAGTAAAATAAATAAATAGAGTAATAAATATGTACAAACATATATACATATATACAGGATATATACATATATACAATAATAATAATAATAATAGTTGCGGTATTTGGTAAGTGTTCTAAGCGCTGGGGTGGATACAAGCAAATAGGGTGAGACGCAGTCCCTGTCCCATAGTCTCACAGTCTTAAAGAAGCAGCATGTTGTAGTGGATAAAGCATGGGCCTGAAAGTCAGAAGGTCATGGGTTCTAATCCAGACTCCTCCATTTGTCTGCTGTGTGACCTTGGGCGAGTCACTTCACTTCTCTGTGCCTCAGTTCCCTCATCTGTAAAATAGGGACTGAGACTGAGCCCCACATGGGACAGGGACTGTGTCCAACTCGATTTTCTTATAACCACCCCAGTGCACTTAGTAAGCACTCAACAAATACCATTATTGTTATCAATGTTAATAGCAATTTGATATTAATCCCCATTTTATGGATGAAGTAACTGAGGCACAGGGAAGCTAAATGACTTGCCCAAGGTCACACAGCGGCATCGCCCCTGCACCAGCCCGATTCCACGGGTTGCCCCCAGACGTTCCCGTTGGCCGTTCCGGACCGAAGACAGACAGCTGCTTGGCTGATCCCGGCCTGGCCCGGCCTCAGCCTGGCGCTAATTAGGCTCGTGGAAAATGAAATCAAACACCAAAACCCACAGATTACTGTCGGGTCCCTCTCGCGTAAACAGAGGCGCCGGGCATCCCGTGACACGTTATTTTTGTTGACAGGCGGTCGCTTTCCCCCCAATTAATTCCAGGCCCCTGATAGGCTGCCCCTTGATTGTCCGATGCCGCCTTCCTCTGCCCCTTCCGCAGAAGTCGGCTAATCCTTCCTCTCCGTGTGCGTGGAAGCGGGAATTACAGACTTCAAATGCCCTGTAAACCGAACCCATATACAAGCTTTCACAACCAGTTAGGCGGCCGCCCGCTGTGGGAGTTGCAGCCCGGGGAGCCCATAGGGGTCCGAGCGGAAACAGGCCGCTCTGTTTATTCCCGAGCCATTTGGAATTACTCCTCCGGGCTGCATGAAAGAGCCAGAAAATGCGAACCGACAGAGCCTTTCGCATTGAGTTACAGCCGGCCCGGAACAAGAGACACTGGCAGACCCCTTGTTTAAAAGAAAATATCGGCGTGACTGACAGAGGATCGTGACTATTTCTGCCAGCCTACTGACAGGCCTGTCCTGGCAAGACGCCAGGGACAGAGGCATGTGGGGCAGGGACTGGGGCCGTGACTGTAGACAGCACCACCATATATGTTGCCGATTTGTACTTCCCAAGTGCTTAGTACAGTGCTCTGCAACAGTAAGCACTCAATAAATGCGATTGAATGAAGAATGAATTAATCTTTCCTGTCTCAGAAACTCATTACCTTGACATTACCCTAGACTTATCGCTCTGATTCAACCTACACATTCAATCTGTCACCAAATCCTGCCAGTTCTACCTTCACCACATCACAAAAATCCACCCTTCCCTCTCCATCCGAACTGTTACCACCATTTATTGAAACCCCACTCTGCCACTTACCTGCTGTGTGACTTTTAGCAAGTCATGAAACTTCTCTGTGCCTCACTTCTGTCATCTGTGAAGTGGGGATTCAATTCCTGTTCTCCCTCCTACTTAGACTGTGAGCCCCAAGTGAGTCCTGATTACCTTTTAGCTCTCCCCAGCACTTAGAACAGTGCTTGGCATATAGTAAGTGCTTAACAAATACCACAGTTGTTATCATTCTTATTATCATTATTATCCTACCTTAACTGCTGCATCAGCCTTCTTACTGAGCTCCCTGTCTCCTGTCTCTCCCCACTCCAGTCCAGACTTCACTGTGCTGCCTGGATCATTTTCTTAACCATTCAGCCAGTTGTTTCCCCACTCCTCAGAAAACTCCAGTGGTGCCCATCTGCCTCCATTTCAATCAGAAACTCCTTACCTGTGTCTTTAAAGCACCCAATCACCTTGTCCCCTACTATTTTACCTCCCTCATATCCTACTGCAGACCAGCCCGCTCACTTTGCTTCTCCAATGCTAACCTATTCCCCGGATCTCGATCTTGTCCGTCTTGCAGCTGACCCATAGCCCACGTCCTGCCTCTGGCTTGGATCTCTTTCCCTCTTTGTATCTGACAGACTTTCCCTCTCCCCACCTTAAAAGCCTTATTAAAAACCCATCATCTCCAAGAGGCCTTCCCTCACTAAACCCTCATTTCCTTTCCTCCCTCCCCCTTCTTTGTACAAATCCTTGCCCTTGGATTTGTGCTCTTTATTCACCCCACCCTCAGCCCCTCAGCACTCACACACATATCCACAATTTATTTTAATGTCTGTCCCCATTCTAGCCTGTAAGCTCCTTGTGGGCAGGGAACCTGTCTTCCGACTCTGTTACATTGTACTCCGCCAAGCATTTATTAGAGTGCTCTGCACCCGTAAGTGCTCAATAAATACTGATGATTGATTGATTGATTACAGGGCAGAGATTGGAGCAAGGCGGATAGGCACTGGGGTATGCTGGGTGGAGACTTCTGCACCCACGCCTGAGGATTCCTAGAAAGATGAGACAGAGCAGAGACCCTCCATTAGCTTTATAACATCATCATCATCATCATCAATTGTATTTATTGAGTGCTTACTATGTGCAGAGCACTGTACTAAGCGCTTGGGAAGTACAAATTGGCAACATTCAATCATCTTGCCCCCTCCTAACTCATCTTGCTACTCTTCTACTATAACCCCGCTCAGACACTTCGCTGTTCTAATGCCAACCTTCTCACTGTACCTCCATCTCATCTGTTTCACCACCAACCTCTCTCCCACATCCTGCATCTTACCTGGACTGTCCTCCCTCCTCATATCTGGCAGACAATGACTTTCCCCACCTTCAAAGCCTTATTGAAGGCCTCTCCTAAGTCCTCTTTTCTTTTTTTCCACTCCCTTCTTCATCACCCTGACTCGCTCTCTTTATTCATCCCCACCTCCCAATCCCTCAGCACTTACATAAATATCTGTAATTTATTTATTTCTATTAATATTTGTCTCCCCCGCTAGACTGTAAGCTCACTGTGGTCAGGGAATGCGTCTCATATTCATTCATTCATTCAATCGTATTTATTGAGGGCTTACTGTGTGCAGAGCACTGTAATAAGTGCTTGGGAAGTACAATTGTATTTATACCCTCCCAAGTGGCTAGCACAGTGCTCTGCGCACAGTAAGTGCTCAATAAATATGATTGACTGACTGAATGACTGACCTTCCTGTCCCCTGACTGTCAGGCCCAGATTGCTTGAACTTTGGGTCCCTTGGGCTGGTTGCCTCAGAGAAGAGCAGGAGGCCACTGACTGAGCTAACTGATTCCAGGCAGGAAAGTGGACCGTAGTCTAGAGCATCATGGCTTAGTGGATAGAGCCCGGGCCTGGGAATCAGAAGGTCATGGGTTCTAATCCCGGCTCTGCCACTTGTTTGCTGTGTGACCTTGGGCAAGCAACTTCACTTCTCTGAGCCTCAGTTACCTTATCTGTAAAATGGGGATTGAGACTGTGAGTCTCACATGGGACAGGGACTGTGTCCAACTCGATTTGCTTGTATTCTCCCCAGTGCTTAATACAGTGCCTGGTCTCTGGCCTGCTGCTTGGCCCTGAGAAAGTCACTGAACCTCTCTGAGCTTCAACTTCCTCCTCTGGAACACGGGAAGACTAACTTCTGCACTTTCCTGCTTCCTGGGACTGCATAGGGGAACAAGCCCAGGATCCCAGATTCAGGCTTCTCCTGAGTGAGTCCCCTCTCCTATCTTCCCATCACATCACCCCGATAGCCATTTCAAAACTTTTATGTACTTCTGCATTTGTCTCTTAGATATTGATTGACTTATGAGACTACTACTACTACTAATAATAATAATGGCATTTATTAAATGCTTACTACTACTACTAATGGCATTTGTTCAATGCTTACCATGTGCAAAGCACTGTTCTAAGCGCTGGGGGATACACGGTGATCAGGTTGTCCCGCGCGGGGCTCACAGTCATCATCCCCGTTTTACAGATGAGGTTACTGAGGTAACTGAGGCTCTGAGAAATTAAGTGACTTGCCCAGGGTCACACAGCAGACATGTGGCGGAGCCAGGATTCGAACCCCCGACCTCTGACTCCAAAGCCTGTGCTCTTTCCACTAAGTCACGCTGCAAAGCACTGTTCTAAGCACTGTGGAGGTTACAAGGTGATCAGGTTGTCCCATGGGGCGCTCACCATCTTAATCCCCATTTTACAGATGAAGTAACTGAAGCACAGAGAAGCTAAGTGACTTGCCCAAAGTCACACAGCTGACAACTGGCAGAGCCGGGATTCAAACCCATGACCTCTGACTCCAGAGCCCTTGTTCTTTTCCACTGAGCCACGCTGCTTCTCTAAGCAACGTGGCCAGTGATGGAGCATGGCTTGGAAGTCAGAAGGACGTAGGTTCAAATCCCAGCCCTTCCACTTTGCTGTGTGATTTTAGGCAAGTCACTTCACTCCTCTGCCTCAACTACGTCAGCTATGAAATGGGGATTAAGACTGTGAGCCCCATGTGGGACAAAGACTGTGTCCAACTCGATTAGCTTGTATCCATTCCAGTGCTTAGTAGAGTACCTACCACAATTTTTATTATTATTCACTTGGGTTGATTATTTCTCCTCCTCCTCTCCCTCTGAACCACAGGACAGACACTGAACCATCTCCCCATCAAACTGAATGAAGGAAATCATGTGATTTTTTAAGAAGCTTGCAATTCATCTATCCATCAAGAGTACTTGTTGAGTGTTTATTATGTGCAGGGCAGTATCCTAAGCACTTGGGAGAGTACACTAGAATTGGTAGACATAGTCCTTCTGACTCCCAAGCTCGTGTCCTACCCACTAGGCCACACTGCTTCTCTGCAGACATGCTCTTCTTGCACAAAGAGGTTAAAATCTAGCAGGGGAGACAGGTAGCAAAATTAATTACAGGCAGGCGAGGCAACTGAGTATAAGGTTATGGACATAAGTGTTGTGGTTGGGGGGCTGGTCAGTGGGCATCCAAGTGCTTAGTGACAGTGAGGAGAGAGCCCGGCTTTCCTTCCCCGCTGTCAGAAGGACCTGGCTTCTAATCCCTGCTCCTCCACTTGTCTTCTGAGTGGCCTTGGGAAAGTCACTTCACTGCTGTGTGACCTTGGGCAAATCGCTTCAATCAATCAATCAATCAATCGTATTTATTGAGCGCTTACTGTGTGCAGAGCACTGTACTAGGCGCTTGGGAAGTACAAGTTGGCAACATATAGAGACAGTCCCTACCCAACAGTGGGCTCACAGTCTAAAAGGGGGAGAGAGAGAACAAGCTTCACTTCTCTGTGCCTCAGTTCCCTCATCTGCGAAACGGAGATTGAGACTGTGAGCCCTGCGCGGGACAGGGACTGCATCCAACACGATTTGCTTGTATCCACCCCAGCGCTCAGGACAGTGCCTGGAACGTAGTTAGTGCCTAACATATACCGCAATTACGATTATTATTCTTTTCTGTGCTTCAGTTGCCTCATCTGTAAAATGGGGATTCGGACTGTGAGGCCCATGAATGTGTCGGACCTTGTAATTACCCCAGCGCTTAGTACAGTGCCTGACACATAGTAAACACTTAACAAATCCCATTAAAAACAAAAAAATAATCCTTCTGCCCGGGGTTTGGGAAGGGTTCGGCCAAACTGGAGTGGCCAATTTGGCCACTTACAGAGCCACAGTTGCTCCTGCACCTGACACTGCCCAGGTTTGGCCACTAGGTGGCGCCACGAGATTTCCTAAGGGGCCACTGGCCGCGTCAGGGTTAATCAATAATAATAATAATAATAATAATAATGGCATTTATTAAGCGCTTACTATGTGCAGAGCACTGTTCTAAGCGTTGGGGAATTTACAAGGTGATCAGGTTGTCCCACGTGGGGCTCACAGTCTCCATCCCCATTTTACAGATGAGGGAACTGAGGCCCAGAGAAGTTAAGTGACTTGCCCAAAGTCACACAGTTGACAAGTGGTGGAGCCGGGATTTGAACCCATGACCTGTGACTCCAAAGCCCGTGCTTTTTCCACTGAGCCACGCTGCTTCTGATTGATGGAATCAATCCATCAATCAATCGTATTTATTGAGCGCTTACTTGTGCGCAGAGCACTGTTAAACCAAACGATTAGGTCGGGGGAAGCGAGAACTAACTATCTATTCAATTAATCGATCGATGGTATTTATTGAGCGCTTAACTGTGAGAAAGGCACTGTACTAAGCACTTGGGAGAGTCCAGTCAATCAATCAATCAATCAATCAATCATATTTATTGAGCGCTTATTGTGTGCAGAGCACTGTACTAAGCGCTTGGGAAGTACAAATTGGCAACATATAGAGACAGTCCCTACCCAACGGTGGGCTCACAGTCTACAAGGGGGATACAAAACCAAACATACTAACAAAATAAAATAAATAGAATAGATATGTACAAGTAAAATAAATAAATAAATGAATAAATAGAGTAATAAATATGTACAAACATATATACATATATACAGGTGCTGTGGGGAAGGGAAGGAGGTAAGATGGGGGGATGGAGAGGGGGACGAGGGGGAGAGGAAGGAAGGAGCTCAGTCTGGGAAGGCCTCCTGGAGGAGGTGAGCTCTCAGTAGGGCCTTGAAGGGAGTCCAATATAACAACAAACTGACACATTCCTGCCCACTACGAACTCACGATCCCTGCCCTCAAGAAGTTTACCCATCTTGGAAGGGGACGATTGATGATGATGATATTATTATTATTAGTAGTAGTAATAGTAATAGTAGTACTCGAGTACTCCACCTCATCCCCCTCTCCATCCCCCCATCTTACCTCCTTCCCTTCCCCACAGCACCTGTATATATGTATATATGTTTGTACATATTTATTATTATATTTATTTATTTATTTATTTTACTTGTTCATATCTATTCTATTTATTTTATTTTGTTAGTATGTTTGGTTTTGTTCTCTGTCTCCCCCTTTTAGACTGTGAGCCCACTGTTGGGTAGGGACTGTCTCTATATGTTGCCAACGTGTACTTCCCAAGTGCTTAGTACAGTGCTCTGCACACAGTAAGCACTCAATAAATACGATTGATTGATTGATTAGTAGTATTAATTATTATTATGGTACTTGTTAAGCACTTATGTGCTTATGTGTATTAGTATTGTAATAATCATAATAATATTGTAATAATAATACACATAAGCACATAATAAGTGCTTAACAAATACCATAATAATAATGATTATAATAATACACATAATTACTTATCATTATTATTATTATGGTACTCGTTAAGCACTTATTATGTGCTCATGTGTATTATTATTACAATAATCATAATAATATTTTAATATGATGCACATAAACACATAAGTGCTTAATAAGTACCATAATAATAATTATAATAATTGTAATAATAATACACATAATTACTTATCATTATTATTATTATAGTACTTGTTAAGCACTTATTATGTGCCAACCACTGTTCTAAACACTGAGGTAGATGCAAGTTAGTCAGGTTGGACACAGTCCCTGACCCACGTAGGGCTTACATAATCCCCATTTTTCAGATGAGGTAACTGAGACCCAGAAAAGTGAAGTGACTTGCCCAGGGTCACACAGCAGACATGTGGCAGAGCTGGGATTAGAACCCCTGACCTTCTGATTCCCAGGCCCGTGCTCTATCCACTAGGAATAAATTACAGATAGGGGAAAGGCAGAGTGGAAGTATATTCATTCATTCAATCATATTTACTGAGCCTTATTGAGCGTTTACTGCGTGCAGAGCACTGTACTAAGCGCTTGGGAAGTACAAGTGGGCAGCATATAGAGACGGTCCCTACCCAACAACGACCTCACGGTCTTTAAGTATATTTTCTTACATGTTGTGGGAAGAATATTAAGTGCTTATAGGGTAAGGTGATATTAAGGGCTTAGGGGGTACAAGTCCGAATGCATAGATGACCCCTAAGGGAGGGAGATTAGGGTGGAGAAATGAGGGACTAGTCAGGGAAGGCTTTTTAGAGGATTTATAATTTTAGCAGGGCTTTGAGGTGGGGAGAGAGTGGTGATCGGTCGGATATAAAGGAGAAGGGAATTTCAGGCCTGATAGATAAGCTCAAGGTACAGTGAGTAGGTTGTTTCATTCTTTTATGGTATTTCTTAAGCGCTTACTGTGTTCCAGGCATTGTACTAAGCACTAAGATAGATACAAGCTAATCAGGTTGGACACAGTCCCTGTCCCACATGGAGCTCACAGTCTTAATCCCCATTTTACAGATGAGGTAACTGAGGCTCAGAGATGTGAAGTGACTTGCCCCAAGTCACACAGCAGCAGCACTGTTCTCCTCCCATTTGAACTGGGCCGCTCCTGAGGCCCAGGATGCTTGGAGACCAGATCTCTGGGTGTCTACTGTGTGCAGGGAGCTGTACTGGATGCCTACTGGGTGCAGAGAGCTGTACTGGATTCCTACTGCGTGGAGAGCCTGATATTGGGCACCTGTTGTGTGCAAAGTGCTGTACTGGGCGCCTACTGTGAGCAGAATGCTGTACTGAGTACCTGTCAGGGTGGTGGTGATTATTACCATCTGAATGGACTGTTCTTACTGATGATGATGGCATTTATTAAGTGCACACTATGTGCAAAGCACTGTTCTAAGGGCTGGGGAGGTTACAAGATGATCAGATTGTCCCACGGGGGGCTCACAGTCTTAACCCCCATTTTACAGATGAGGTAACTGAGGCCCAGAGAAGTGAAGTGACTTGCCCAAAGTCACACACAGCTGACAGTTGGCAGAGCCGGGATTTGAACCCACGACCTCTGACTCAAAATCCCGTGCTCTTTCCACCGAGCCACGCTGCTTCTCATACTCTTACTCTCTTACTTGTCTTACCCTCACCGGCCTTCAAATGAGAAGCTGCGTAGTCTAGTGGATAGAGCACGAGCCTGGGGATCAGAAGGACCTGGGTGCTAATCCCGGCTCCACAGCTGGTCTGCTGTGTGACCTTGGGCAAGTCGCTTCACTTCTCTGGGCCTCAGTTACCTCATCTGTAAAATGGGGATTTAGACTGTGAGCCCCGTGTGGGACCGGGACTGTGTCCGACCTAATTAGCTTGTATCTACCCCTGTAGATACCTGTATATATGTATATATGTTTGTACATATTTATTACTCGATTTATTTATTTATTTATTTTATTTGTACTTATCTATTCTATTTATTTTATTTTGTTAGTATGTTTGGTTTTGTTCTCTGTCTCCCCTTTTAAGACTGTGAGCCCGCTGTTGGGTAGGGACTGTCTCTATATGCTGCCAATTTGTACTTCCCAAGCGCTTAGTACAGTGTATTGAGCACATAGTAAGCGCTCAATAAATACGATTGATGATGATGATGATGATCTACCCCAGCACATAGTAAAGTGCCTGACACATAGTAAATGCTGAACGAATACCATAAAAAATCCCATAAGGTCTTTGCAATAGGGACTGTATCTTTTTTTTTCCAGTGTATGCCCCCAAATGGCCTACCACGGGCGCTCTGTACAGCACTCTGAACAGAACAGGTGTCCAGTCCATTCAGATGGCAATAATCACCACCATCCCTGTTATTTTGACACCTACAGTGGCCTCTGGGAGGGACGGGGTACGATGAAGCAACCGACTCCAATTTCCCGACCACGCAATCAGCAGGCATCCAGGACAGGGCCGATCGGAATGTACTGAGCGATGCTCACCCAGCGCAATGCTAGGAGCTAAGCACTTGGAAAGTGTGACATGGGCACAAGACACATTCTCTGCCTAAAAAGACCTTCCGTCATCATCATCATCATCAATCGTATTTATTGAGCGCTTACTATGTGCAGAGCACTGTACTAAGCGATTGGGAAGTACAAATTGGCAACATATAGAGACAGTCCCTACCCAACAGTGGGCTCACAGTCTAAAAGGGGGAGACAGAGAACAGAACCAAACATACTAACAAAATAAAATAAATAGGATAGATATGTACAAGTAAAATAAATAAATAAATAGAGTAATAAATATGTACAAACATATATACATATATACAGGGCAGCTCCTGAAGCCCAGGCTGTTTGGAGACCAGAACTCTGAGAGTCTACTGCATGCGGGGAGCTGTACTGGATGCCTACCATGTGGAGAGCCTGATATTGGGCACCTACTTTTTTTTAATGGCATTTATTAAGCGCTTACTATGTGCAAATAATAATAATAATAATGATAGCATTTATTAAGCGCTTACTATGTGCAAAGCACTGTTCTAAGCGCTGGGAAGGCTACAAGGTGATCAGGTTGACCCACAGGGGGCTCACAGTCTTAATCCCCATTTTACAGATGAGGGAACTGAGGCCCAGAGAAGTGAAGTGACTTGCCCAGAGTCACACAGCTGACAATTGGCAGAGCCGGGATTCAAACCCATAACCTCTGACTCCAAAGCCCGCGCTCTTTCCACTGAGCCACGCTGCTTCTTGATTGTGTGCAAGGGTGTTATACTGAGTACCTACTGCTTTGCACACAGTAAGCGCTTAATGAATGCCATTATTATTATTATTATTATTATTATTATTACTATTACTGAGTGTGGAGCACTGTTCTGGACACCTACTGTGTGCAGAGTGCTTTTCAGGACACTTGAGACTTTTCAGTAGGTGAAAATGTGGTCCCTGCCCTCCAAGAGTTTACCATCTCTTGGAGTAACTGATTGATTGATTGATTCATTCAATCGTATTTACTGAGCGCTTACTGTGTGCAGAGCACTGTATTAAGCGCTTGGGAAGTCCAAGTCGGCAACATGTAGAGACGGCCCCTGCCCAACAACGGGCCGATCGATTGATTTCCAACTTCTCCAACACGTTGCCATCTCATCAGAAAACCAAAGAGGAAAGAAGCGAGGTGTGTCTGGCCAGTTGGATGGCTACATCCCCGGTTGCGAAAATGAAAGCTGTGGGGGACAGAGAAGCAGCGTGGCTCAGTGGAAAGAGCCCGGGCTTTGGAGTCAGAGGTCATGGGTTCAAATCCCCACTCTGCCAATTGTCAGCTGTGTCACTTTGGGCAAGTCACTTAACTTCTCTGTGCCTCAGGTACCTCATCTGGAACATGGGGATTAAGACTGTGAGCCTGATTACCTTGTAACCTCCCCAGCGCTTAGAACAGTGCTTTGCACATAGTAAGCACTTAATAAATGCCATTATTAATATTACTATTATTATCATTATTATTATTATTATTATTATGAAAGAGCAGGGAGTGAAGGGTCCGGGGGGGGACAGGGTTGGGGGCCAGAGGGGGCCGTGGGGAGGAGACAGAGCTGCCTTGTCTGGTTCTGCTCAATGGAGAGGCAAAGGGCCCCCCCCGCCCAGCGCTTGGGAGTCAGAGGCAGTGGGTTCGAATCCCGGCTCCGTCACTTTGCTGTGCAACCTTGGACAACCGACTTAACTTCTCTGTGCCTCAGTTACAGTGTGGCTCCGTGGAAAGAGCCCGGGCTTTGGAGTCAGAGATCACGGGTTCAAATCCCGGCTCTGCCAATTGTCCGCTGTGTGACTTTGGGCAAGTCACTTCACTTCTCTGGGCCTCAGTTACCTCATCCGTAAAGTGGAGATGAATCAATCAATCAATCAATCGTATTTATTGAGCACTTACTGTGTGCAGAGCACTGTACTAAGCGCTTGGGAAGTCCAAGTTGGCAACATATAGAGACAGTCCCTACCCAACAGTGGGCTCACAGTCTAGAAGGGGGAGATGGAGAACAAAACTAAACATATTAACAAAATAAAATAAATAGAATAGATATGTACAAGTAAAATAAATAGAGTAATAAATATGTACAAACATATATACATGTGCTGTGGGGAAGGGAAGGAGGTAAGATTGGGGGGATGGAGAGGGGGACGAGGGGGAGAGAGATTAAGACTGTGAGCCCCTGTGGGACAACCTGATCACCCTGTAACCTCCCCAGCGCTTAGAACAGTGCTTTGCACATAGTAAGTACTTTATAAATGCCATCATTATTATTATTACCCCATTAATAATATTAGTAGTATTAGTAATTATTAATTAATTAGTAATTAGTTATATTAGTAATGATAATAGTTAGAACAGTGCACAGTAAGCACTCAATAAATCCGATTAAATGAATGAGTGCTTGGCACATAGGAAGTGCTTAACAAATGTCATTATTATTATTATAATGACCCCTGACTAGACTGTAAGCTTGTCATGGGCTGGAAATGTGCCTGTTATGTTGATATATTGTATTTGTTCATTCAATCGTATTTATTGAGTACTTACTGTGTGCAGAGCACTGTACTAAGTGCTTGGAAAGGACAATTCAGTAACAGAGACCATCCCTGCCCACAGTGGGCTCATGGCATCAGTAAACTCTCCCAAGAGCTTAGTACAGTGCTCTGCATACAGTAAGTGCTCAAGAAATACTACTGACTGACTGAATGTGTCCCCCCTAAAGTTGTTCAAAGAAACTTCTGAACAACCGGGCCCATGGCGCTAACCAGCTGAGCTGCAGAGTCTGGTGTGTGGAGAAGCCACGTGGCTCAGTGGAAAGAGCCTGGGCTTTGGAGGCAGAGGTCATGGGTTCGAATGCCAACTCCGCCACATGTCTGCTGTGTGATCTTGGGCAAGTCACTTCACTTCTCTGGGCCTCAGTTCCCTCATCTGTAAAATGGGGATTAAGGGTGTGAGCCCCACGTGGGACCACCTGATCACCCTGTATCCTCCCCAGCGCTTAGAATAGTGCTTTGCACATAGTAAGCGCTTAACAAATGCCAATTATTATTATTATTATAAGTCACTTCACTTCTCTGTGCCTCAATTTCCTCATCTGGAAAATGGGGATTAAGACTGTGAGCCCCCTGTGGGACAACCTGATCACCTTGTAACCTCCCCAGTGCTTAGAACAGTGCTTTGCACATAGTAAGTGCTTAATAAATGCCATTATTATTATTACTATTATTCAGGGCACAAGGGAGGGGGTGGGCTTATACACCAGTTCACTGACACACCTGCCCCCCACCCCCAGTTCCCTCAGGAGGGAGAGACGCATAGGGGCCTGCTTGGGATGCTTGTGCGTGCATGAGTCAATAATAATAGTAATAATAATAATAACAATGATGATAATTTTGGTATTCATTAAGAACTTTTTTATGGAATTTATTAAGTGCTTACTATGTGCAAAGCACTGTTCTAAGCGCTGGAGAGGTTACAAGTGATCAGGTTGTCCCACGGGGGACTTACAGTCTTCATCCCCATTTTCCAGATGAGGTAACTGAGGCCCAGAGAAGTGAAGTGACTTGCCCAAAGTCACACAGCTGACAATTGGCCGAGCTGGGATTTGAACCCATGACCTCTGATTCCAAAGTCCATGCTCTTTCCACTGTGCCATGCTGCTTCTCTGAGCCACGCTGCTTCACTTGCTATGGGCCAAGCACTGTACTAAGCGCTGGGGCAGATACAAGATAATCAGGTCCACTGGGGATTCACAGCCTTAATAGGAGGGAGAACAGGTAATCCCCATTTTGGAGATGAGATAACTGAGGCCCAGAGAAGTGAGGTGACTTGACCAAGGTCGCACAGCAAGCAAGTGACAGAGGGAGGATTAGAACCCAGGACCTTCTGACTCCCAAGCCGAGGCTCTTTCCATTCATTCATTCGATCATATTTATTGAGCGTTTACTTTGTGCAGAGCACTGTACTAAGTGCTTGGAAAGCACAATTCAGTAACAAAGAGAGACAATCCCTGCCCACAACAGGCTCACAGTCTAGAAGGAGGGAGACAGACATCAAAACAAACAGGCATCAATAGCATCAATATAAATAAAAAGGATTATAGATATATATACACATCAAAACAAGTAAACAGTCCATATAAATAAATAGAATTATGGATATGTACATATAAACACAAGTGCTGTGGGGCGGGGTGGGGGGGTAGAGCAAAGGACGAGAGTCGGGGCGATGGGGAGGGGAAGGGGAGCAGAGGAAAAGGGGGGCTTAATCTGGGAAGGCCTCTTGAAGGAGGTGAGCCTTTAGTAGGGGCTTTGAAGGGTGTATGTGTGATTGTTTGGCAGATTTGAGGAAGGAGGGCATCACAGGCCAGAGACAGGACATGGATGAGAGGTTGATGGTGAGATAGATGAGCCTGAAGTGCAGTGAATAGGTGAGCATTACAATGAAGTGTGTGGGTTGTGTCGTAGTAGGAGAGCAGCAAAGTGAGGTAGGAGGGGGTGAGGTGATTGAATGCTTGGCGAGGTGATTGAATGCTTGGTGAATGCTTTAAAGCAGATGGTGAGGAGTTGCTGTTTGATGCGGAGGTGGTGGGCAACCACTGGAGGTTCTTGAAGAGTGGGGAAACATGACCTGAATGTTTCTGTAGAAAAATGTAGAAAAAATTAACAGTCACATTATCTCATCATCAACATCATCAATCGTATTTATTGAGCGCTCACTGTGTGCAGAGCATTATCTGCCCCTAAGGAGTTTATAGTCTGGATTGGGAGGGAGACATTAATATTTGTTGAGCACAGAGTAAGTGCTCAATAAATATTACTGTTGATGATGATAATGATGAACTGTCTGGGCTCTGGCCTGGAAATGTATTCTATTCTATTTTTATTCTTTCCAACATGGTCTGTAGCTGGTGTGTTTTCTATTTTCAGTTCTGCTTTCAAATCATCAGGTCGTGGCGGCTCCGACGGGGAGGCGAGGGTCTCCTTCGGGGGTTAGGTCGGCTCCTGGGGCTCAGGGAATGGGTGTGGGTGCTGCTCGTTGGGAGGTTCCTCGACCCGGTTTCTCGACCCCCAGGGACACAGAACCGACCGACGGGAAGGGGCCCTCCCTCTGCTGCTCCCGCTACTGCTTCCCAGACTTAGCCCCACTTTTCCTCATCTCCCGCTCCCTTCTATGTCACCTTGGCTTGCTTCCTTTGCTCTTCCCCCCCCTCCTAGCCCTACAAAACTTATGTATATATCTGTAATTTTATTACCGATCTATATTGTTGTCTGTTCATTTGTATTAATAATAATAATAATGATGATGGTATTTCATTCATTCATTCATTCAATTGCATTTATTGAGCGCTTACTGTGTGCAGAGCACTGTACTAAGCGCTTGGGAAGTACAAGTTGGCAACTTATAGAGATGGTCCCTACCCAACAGCAGGCTTACAGTCTAGAATTCTATTTGTTAAGCGCTTACTATGTGCCGAGCACTGTTCTAAGAACTGGGGTAGATACAATAATAAAAATAATAATAATGGCATTTATTAAGTGCTTACTATGTGCAAAGCACTGTTCTAAGTGCTGGGGTAGAAACAAGGTATGAGGCTGTCCCACGTGGGGCTCACATTCTTCACCCCCATTTTACAGATGAGGTAACTGAGGCCCAGAGAAGTGAAGTGACTTGCCCAAAGTCACACAGCTGACAAATGGCGGAGTTGGGATTAGAACCCTCAACCTCTGACTACCAAGCCTGTGCTCTTTCCACTGAGCCACGCTGTCTCCTCCCTTCTAGACTGGGAGCTCATTGCTGGCAGGGACTGTCACTCTTTACTGTTGTAGTGTACTTTCCCAAGTGCCTAGTACAGTGCTCTGAACACACTAAGTGCTTAATAAATATGACCGAAGGAATGAAGGAATGAACCTAATTAGTCTCCATTTCTCTCATTGCTCCCAAGTGGACTGCCTCCCCTCTGCCCAGCCCAATACTCCACCCATTCCCTGCGGCCTGGGGTCTGTGCCCAAGGTCTGGGTCCAGGGTTGGTCATTATTATTATTATTATTATTTATGTGAGGGGTCATTGCCCAAGGTCAGTGTCCAGCTGCCAAGGTAGACCCCAGGGGTCTATAGAGTGAGCCTAGGAAGGTCTTTCTCCCTTTACATTAGAGCCAAGATATCTCTAGGACATTTCCAGGGGACCAGAGTAGTAGTAATAATAATAATAATACTGGTATTTGTTAAGTGCTTACCACGTGCCAGGCCCTATACTAATCACTGGGGTGGATACAAGTAAATCGGGTTGGACACTGTCTCTACTCCACGTGGGGCTCACAGTCTCAATTCCCATTTTACAGGTGAGGGAACTGAGGTCCAGAGACGTGACTTGCCCAAGGTCACACAGCAGACAAGTGGCAGAGCTGACATTAGAATCCATGATGTTCTAACCCCCAGGCCCGTGCTCTATCCACTAGGCAACACTGCTTCTCTAGAGTCTATAGGATATTTTCTTTCTGACAATAATTTTGCATACACACGCACACACACACTCTCTCTCTCTCTCTACTCTCCTCCCATGTGAGCAATTTCCTCTCTCTCACCACCTCTCTTAGCCAGGAAATGTTTGAAACCACACAAATGTCACAACTGTTCAAGTTGAAAACTAACATAGTCTATTTCTTTTTAACTTCAAGGACTATAAGCTACAGTGCCCCCTTCCCGCCTTCACCTCTGTCACTCTTCTTTCTCCCTTCTCCAACCCCCCAGCTCCTCCTCCCATCTCCTGCTATCAGCCGGCCTGCCCCTCTCTCCCCAGCCCCCCGGTTTCACACCCCGGGCCCCGGCCCCCCGCACCCCCGTGGTCTGGCAGATCCCTCAGCAGAGCTCACTGTCAGCAGGTCCCCACATCCGGCAGCCTGTGGGAAGGACCAAGCTGCTCAGGTGTCTCACAGTGCCATCTGGCCTGAAGCAGGAGACTCAGCCCCTGAGGTTATAGATGAGATAACTGAGGCACGGAGAAGTGAAGTGGCTTGCCAGGCCCAGGGATCTGAGTCCGACAGGGACACCAGGACATGGGGAGGGACCATGTGCTCATCGCCCACCTGGGTACTTTTATCACCAAGTTACATTAACGACAACCTCATTCACACCTACTCAGCCTTCCTGTCCCGCCATCGACCCCCGGCCCACGTCCTGCCCCAGGCCTGGAATGCCCTCCCTCTGCCCATCCGCCTACCTAGCTCTCTTCCTCCCTTCAAGGCCCTGCTGAGAGCTCAGCTCCTCCAGGAGGTCTTCCCAGACTGAGCCCCTTCCTTCCTCTCCCCCTCGTCCACCTCTCCATCCCCCGCATCTTACCTCCTTCCCTTCCCCACAGCACCTGTATATATGTATATATGTTTGTACATATTTATTACTCTATTTATTTATTTATTTATTTTACTTGTACCGATCTATTCTATTTATTTTATTTTGTTAGTATGTTTGGTTTTGTTCTCTGTCTCCCCCTTCTAGACTGTGAGCCCACTATTGGGTAGGGACTGTCTCTATATGTTGCCAGCTTGTACTTCCCAAGTGCGTAGTACAGTGCTCTGCACACAGTAAGTGCTCAATAAATACGATTAATTGATTGATTGATTGATACTCACTGCGAGGGCCGGACAATCCAAAATCCCTGACTTTCCTCTCTCCATCCCTGACTCACAGATTGGTGTTCCAGCAAAGACCATTCTGACACTCCTTACTCACCCCTCTCCATCCCCAACTCTCTCCTAGCGATGCAGCAGGGATCATCCAACACCCCTGACTCTCCCCTGGTGAGCCAGCACAGACCATCTGACACCCCTGACTCCTCTCTCCATCCATATGTTGCCAACTTGTACTTCCCAAGCGCTTAGTACAGTGCTCTGCACACAGTAAGCGCTCAATAAATACGATTGATGATGATGATCCTTGACTCCTCCAGTGACCCAGCACAGACTTTCCTTCCCTGTCCCTGACTCTTCCCCAGTGATCCAGCATGGACATGGACAAGTGTCCACAAATCTGTCCGCACCCCTTGGGACCTTCTAGTCTTTCCACCCGCTCACCATAACCAGTGGTTCTTGCTGAGCGCCTACAGAGTGTGTGGCTCTGCACGAAGCACTTGAGAGAATGCAACACACAATTGAGAGGAATTGGCAGTCCTCTTTCAATCCCCGCACTGTGCTAAGCACCTGGGCAGATACAAGACGATCAGATTGGACACAGTTTCTATCCCTTGTGGGGTGCGCAATCTCTGAGGTGGAGAGAATAGGGAGCTCATCTCCATTTTGCAGATGAAGCAACTGAGGCTCATAGAGTGTCATCACTAAGGTACTGGATGCCAGGCCTCCTGACTCCCAGACTGGGTTTCTTCCCCTCTGGCCCTCCCCTTCCTTTGCGGGGAGAAGCAGCATGGTCTAGTGGATAGAGCCTGGGCCTGGGACAGAAGGACCTGGGTTCTAATCCTAACTCTGTACATGTCTGCTGTGTGACCTTGGGTAAGTCACTGCACTTCCTTATCATCATCATCATCATCATCATCATCATCATCATCAGTCGTATTTATTGAGCGCTTAGTGTGTGCAGAGCACTGTACTAAGCGCTTGGGAAGTACAAATTGGCAACATATAGAGACAGTCCCTACCCAACAGTGGGCTCACAGTCTAAAATGGGGAGACAAAACCAAACATACTAACAAAATAAAATAAATAGAATAGATATGTACAAGTAAAATAAATAAATAAATAAATAGAGTAATAAATACGTACAAACATATATACATATATGCATATACATATATACATATATACTTATGCCTCTGTTACCTCATCCATAAAATGGGGATTAAAATGGTGAGCCCCATATGGGACAGGGACCGTGTCCAACTTGATTATCTTGTATCTGACCCAGTACTTAGTAATAATAATAATAATAATAATGGCTTTTGTTAAGCACTTACTGTGTGCCAAGCACTGTTCTAAGCACTGGGGGGGGGGGGTACAAGGTAATCAGGTTGTCCCACATGGGGCTCACAGTCTTAATCCCCATTTTACAGATGAGGTAACTGAAGCCCAGAGAAGTTAAGTGACTTGCCCAAAGTCACACAGCAGACAAGCAGCAGAGCTGGGATTAGAACCCATGACCTATGACTCCCAAGCCCGTGCTCTTTCCACTGAGCCACGCTGCTTCTCTCAGTACAATGCTTGGCACATAGTAAGCACTTAACAAATACCATTTTAAAAAATGACAAAAAACATCATCATCATCAATCGTATTTATTGAGCACTTACTGTGTGCAGAGCACTGTACTAAGCGCTTGGGAAGTACAGGTTGGCAACATATAGAGACAGTCCCTACCCAACAATGGGCTCACAGTCTAAAAGGGGGAGAAACAGACTTTGATGGAGGCCACATTTTGGGTGAAACAGGGCCCCTGGACCTGTCTGGATGTGTGTGATTGGGGTTTATTTGAGCTGAGCAGTGGAAAAAAATCTGAATTCCAGATTGGGGCCAGGTGGGCGCCCAGGGCTCTAAAGACGCCAAGGCTGCGACGGAAGCGTTGGCTTCCTGTCACCCCCAACCCCAGCTGAGTTTTATCGGCTGATGGATAACACACAACCTGTTCCGCTACCGCTCTACACTCTCTGCGGGCACCTCCCACCCCACTGATGAGCTTCGAGTTTGCTTGTTTCTCCTTTTTCTCATCTGCTACTGCAAATCTCTTTAACCGAAAACATCGGGCAGCCTCCAGCCGCAGCAGCCACCACTGCACAGGTGTGCTGAGATGATTCTATTTTTGACAGAGCGGATGTGAACGTGTCCCCCCATGGCCCACCCCGCAAAGACCGAAGAATCAGAGCAACTGTGTTAACCTTTGCCTTTCCAATGATGGTCGCGGAGACCCACTCTTGGCTCCGGAAACACCTGGTGCTAAAGCATCAGTGAGCAATGGGGAATTATGTTTATTTATATTGATGCCTCTTTCCTTGTTTTGATGTCCGTCTCCCCTCTTCTAGACTATAAGCCTGGTGTAGGCAGGGATTATTTTTCTTTATTGCTGAATTGTACTTTCCGAGCTCTCTGCACACAGTAAGCTCTCAATCAATATAATTGAATTCATTCATTCACTCATTCAATCGTATTTATTGAGCGCTTACTGTGTGCAGAGCACTGTACTAAGTGCTTGGGAAATACAAGTTGGCAACATATAGAGACGGTCTCTACCCAACAATGGGCTCACAGTCTAGAAGGGGGAGACAGACAACAAAACAAAACATGTGGATAGGTGTGAAGTCATCAGAATAAATAGAAATAAAGCTAGATGCACATCATTAACAAAATAAATAGAATAGTAAATGTGAATGAATGTGTAGTAAGAATGAATGAATGAATGAATGGGGTACACAGAGAGTTCTATGGTCTACTATTTAAGGCCTTGCTTTTCCATATAGTCAACTTTTTTCTTCTTCCTCCTATCTGTAAATTGTTTTGTCCTTGAGGGCAGATATCATGTTTCCTTTCTCCTCACCCAAGTGCCTAGTTAAGCACCATACATAGTGCTTTACTATATGGTAAAGAGGTCTATATGGCCCTCTGCACAATTAAGGAGCCCAGCACAGAGCCCCCTCCCTCCCTCTGCCCCTTCCCCTCCCCACAGCACTTGTATATATTTGTACATATTTATTACTCTATTTTATTTGTACATACTTATTACTCTATATTATTAATGACGCATATATAACTATAATTCTATTTATTCTGTCGGTACTGACACCTGTCCACATGTTTTGTTTTGTTGTCTGTCTTCCCCTTCTAGACTCTGAGCCTGTTGTTGGGTAGGGACCGTCTCTATATGTTGCCGACTTGTACTTCCCAAGCGCTTAATACAGTGCTCTACACACAGTAAGCACTCAATAAATATGATTGAATGAGTGAATGCTTTAAAGAGAGGCACCCAGTACATCATTCTACACAACAAAGCAGCAGCATGGCCTAGTGGATGGAGCATAGGCCCGGGAGTCAGAAAGATGTGGGTTCTAATCCCAGCTCTGCCATTTGTCTGCTGTGTGACCTTGACAACTCACTTAACTTCTCTGTGCCTCAGTTACCTCATCTGTAAAATGGGGATTAAAACTGTGAGCCCCACGTGGGACAGGGACTGTCCAACCTGATTAGCTTGTATCTATCTACCTCAGCACTTAGAACAGTGCTTGATATATAGTAAGTGCTTAATAAATGCTATCATCATCATCAAAGGTGCCCTGTAGAGTGTTCTGCAGATCACAGATGCCCAGTACAGCATTTTGCACATATAAGGTGGCCTGTACAATGCTTTGCACATAGTAGGTTCCCAGTGCATTGCTTTACACAGAGTAGATGGCCAGTACAGTGCCGTGCACAATTGGCACCCAATACAGTGCTCTGCCCATAGAAGGGCCCTCCCTTCAAGGCCCTACAGAGAACTCACCTCCTACAGGAGGCCTTCCCAGACTGAGCCCCCTCCTCCCCCTCCCTATCCCCCTGTCTTACCTCCTTTCCCTCCCCACAGCACCTGTATATATGTATATATGTTTGTACATATTTATTACTCTATTTATTTATTTATTTTATTTGTACATATTTATTCTATATATTTTATTTTGTTAATATGTTTTGTTTTGTTCTCTGTCTCCCCCTTCTAGACTGTGAGCCCACTGTTGGGTAGGGACGGTCTCTATATGTTGCAAACTTGTACTTCCCAAGCGCTTAGTATAGTGCTCTGCACACAGTAAGCGCTCAATAAATACGATTGAATGAATGAATGAAAGTACAGTACTCTGAGCAGTAGGCATCCAGTACAGCCCTCGGCACACCTAAGGTGCTCAGTTCAGCACTCTGCACAGAGCAGGCACTCAGTAAATGCCAGTGACTGCCCCTGCTGCCCTGCTGATATCTTTATCTCTTTGTCTCCCTCTCTAGACTGTAAATTCGTTGTGGGCAGGGAATCTGTCTGTTTATTGTTGTATTGTACTTTCCCAGTTGCTTAGTACAGTGCTCGGCACACAGTAAGTGCTCAATAAATATGAATGAATGAATTGAATGAATGAATTATTTACTTTGAGCGCAACCAAGTCCATGTGGGGGCAAATGAGCTGCTGAAGGGGATGAAGAGAGGCAGCATGGCTCAGTAGAAAGAGCATGGGCTTCGGAGTCAGAGGTCATGGGTTCAAATCCCGCTCCGCCAATTGTCAGCTGTGTGACTTTGGGCAAGTCACTTCACTTCTCGGTGCCTCAGTGACCTCATCTGTAAAATGGGGATGAAGACTGTGAGCCCCCTGTGGGACAACCTGATCACCTTGTAACCTCCCCAGTGCTTAGAACAGTGCTCTGCACATAGTAAGAGCTTAATAAATGCCATCATTATTATTAAGGAGAAGACCTGGGTCTGTTGTCTCATCCCCTCTTGAAGGGTGCTGGAGATCCCGGGGTTCAGGAAGCACCCCCACCCGGACCCCTGCAGCTCTGAGAGGGAGGCAATGTCACTGAGCGGGGAGACAAGCCAGTGTAATGACACAGAATTGCTCCATCCCACCCTAAAAATAATAATAATAATAACGGTATCAGTTAAGCACTTAGAGAAGCAGCGTGACTCAGTGGAAAGAGCACGGGCTTTGGAGTCAGAGGTCATGGGTTCAAATCCCGGCTCCGCCAATTGTCAGCTGTGTGACTTTGGGCAAGCACTTCACTTCTCGGTGCTTCAGTTACCTCATCTGTAAAATGGGAATTAAGACTGTGAGCCCCCCGTGGGATGACCTGATCACCTTGTAACCTCCCCGGCACTTAGAACAGTGCTTTGCACATAGTAAGGGCTTAATAAATGCCATCATTATTATTATTATTATTTGCCAAGTACTGTTCTAAGCACTGGGGTAGGTACAAGGTTGTCAGGTTGTCCCACGTGGGGCTCACAATCTTAATCCCCATTTTACAGGTGAGGTAACTGAGGAATGGAGAAGTGAAATGACTTGCCCAAAGTCACATAGCTGACAAGCGGTGGAGCTGGGATTCAAACCCATGACCTCTAATCCCAAGCCCGTGCTCTTCGTACTAAGCCACGCTGCTTCGTGTTGCTGTTATTTGATATAGGGACTGACTTGGCCTCTAATCCCAGCTATCAGGGGCCCTAGCCCTTCCTCTGGCCTCAGTTTCCCCTTGTCTCTTAGCAGCATCCCCCTCCCCCAGTCTCAGGTTCCTCCCTGCCCCCTGCCAGACCCCCCCCCCACCAACCCCCACACTGGGCTGCCCCATTTCTCTCAGTGGACAAGGGAAGAGAGCTAGTGCCTGGTAAATTCTTCTTTTCCCTTAGGTAATAATAATCATAATGGTATTTGTTAAGCGCTTACTATGTGCGAAGCACTGTTCTAAGCACTGGGGTAGGTACAAGGTCGTCAGGTTATCCCACCTGGGGCTCACAGTCTTAATTCCCATTTTACAGATGAGGTAACTGAGGCACATCATCATCATCAATCACATTTATTGAGCGCTTTCTGTGTGCAGAGCACTGTACTAAGCGCTTGGGAAGTACAAGTTGGCAACATATAGAGACAGTCCCTACCCAACAGTGGGCTCACAGTCTAAAAGATAATAATAGTAATCATGGCATTTATTAAGTGCTTACTATGCGCAAAGCACTGTTCTAAGTGCTGGGGAGGTTACAAGGTGATCAGGTTACCCCACGGGGGGCTCACAGTCTTTATCCCCATTTTACAGATGAGGTAACTGAGGCACAGAGAAGTTAAGTGGCTTGCCCAAGGTCACACAGCTGACAAGTGGCAGATCTGGGATTCGAACCCAAGACCTCTGACTCCCAAGCCCGGGCTTTTTCCATTGAGCCACGCTGTTTCTCAAGGTAAGTGGAAACATCCTCAAGGGCAGAGAACATGCCTGTTGCATTCCCATAGACGCTCAGTACAGTGAGCTGCAGCTGGTGGGCACTCAGTGAAACCCCTTACAAGCAGAGAAGCAACATGGTGTAACGGATAGAGCCTGGGCCTGAGAGTCAGAAGGTCATGGGTTCTGATCCCGGCTCCGCCATTTGTCTGCTGTGTGACCTGGGGCAGGTTACTTCACTTCTCTGGGCCTCTGTTCCCTCATCTGGAAAATGGGGATTGAGACTGTGAGCCCTAAGTGGGACAGGGACTGTGTCCAACCCGATTTGCTTGTGTCTACCCCAGACATTAGTACAGTGCCTGGCACATAGTAAGGGCTGAACAAATACTGTAATAATAATAATAGTTGTTATTATAATTACAAATGTTCCTTCCTGTGGAGTTATTCCACAGGGAAAGCTGTGTCCCTTCAAAGCCCTACTGAGCGCTCACCTCCTCCAGGAGGTGAGCCCCCTTTTTCCTCTCCTTCTCCCCATCCCCTCCACCCTACCTCCTTCCCCTCCCCACAGCACCTGTATATATGTTTGTACAGATTTATTACTCTACTTTACTTGTACCTATTTACTATTCTATTTATTTTATTAATGATGTGCGTCTAGCTTTATTTCTATTTATTCTGATGACTTGACGCCTGTCCACATGTTTTGTTTTGTTGTCTGTCTCCCCCTTCTAGACTGTGAGCCCGTTGTTGGGTAGGGACCATCTCTATATGTTGCCAACTTCATCATCATCATCAATCGTATTTATTGAGCGCTTACTATGTGCAGAGCACTGTACTAAGCGCTTGGGAAGTACAAATTAGCAACATATAGAGACAGTCCCTACCCAACAGTGGGCTCACAGTCTAAAAGGGGGAGACAGAGAACAAAACCAAACATACTAACAAAATAAAATAAATAGAATAGCTATGTACAAGTAAAATAAATAAATAAATAAATAGAGTAATAAATATGTACAAACATATATACATATATACAGGTGCTGTGGGGAAGGGAAGGAGGTAAGATGGGGGGATGGAGAGGGGGACGAGGGGGAGAGGAACTGGTACTTCCCAAGCGCTTAGTACAGTAAGTGCTCAATAAATACGATCGAATGAATAAATGAATTTCTCTGCCACCCCAGAAAGAGCTGGGAAAGGATCTGTCATGACTTCAGTTGTCACCGTGGGTTCTGATTCCAAGTTAGGCGCTGAGATCCTTTCAGGCTGGTGAAAGGAGACTGTTTGCACCCTCCTCAAAAAATCCCTAAGAAACCAAACCCAGGCTTCCAGGGAACCAGAAAGCACCAGGAGAATGGTAGCAACACTGACCTTTGAGTGTTGAACATCATAGAACCAACCCCCAGAGGAACTACACGGTGGAGGCCTCCCTGCATGGGCGAGTCAGGGAAACCCCCCACATGAGAAGTAAGGGGGATGGGGATGTTTGACCCTAGGTGAGTCACTTAACCTCTCTGTGGCTCAGTTTTCTCAGCTGTAAAATGGGGATTTGGGGTACTTCTTAGACTGGGAGCCCTGTGTGGGACAGGGATTGTGTCTGACCTAACTGTGTTGTGTCTCCCCCAGCACTTAACACAGGGCTTGGCATATACTAAGGGTTTAATACACACTGTTCTTCTTCTTCTTTGTATTATATTAGACTGTGAGCCCACTGTTGGGTAGGGACTGTCTCTATATGTTGCCAACTTGTACTTCCCAAGTGCTTAGTACAGTGCTCTGCACACAGTAAGCGCTCAATAAATATGATTGATTGATTGATTGATTATATTATTGCCATCAGAATTGAATTGTATCTCCCCCAGTCCTTAGTGCAGTGCTTGGCACATAGGAAGTACTTAACTAATACCATTATCACTATTAGTAATAATATGTGTATATAGCTATAATTCTATTTATTCTGATTCATTCATTCAATCATATTTATTGATTGAATAAATATGAATAAAATTGAATATTGATTCAATAAATATAATTGAATGAATGAATGAATGAATTCTGATGGTATTGACACCTGTCTACTTGTTTTGTTTCGTTGTCTGTCTCCCCCCTCTAGACTGTGAGCCTGTTGTTGGGTAGGGACCATCTCTATATGTTGCCAATTTGTACTTCCCAAGCGCTTAGTACAGCACTCTGCACACAGTAAGCGCTTGATAAATACAGTTGGATGAATGAATGAATGTTAGTAGTACTAGGAGGAGGAGGAGGAAGAGTATCAAAAACAGCCACAGCAGAAGAAATGAAGAAATGACTTTGGTCGTTCACTGTCACTGTCACAGTAGCTCACTGTCTAGAGGGGGAGACAGGCATTAATATAAATAAATAAATTATGGATATGTACATAAATGCTCTGAGGTTGAGGGAGGGGTAAAAAAGGGAGCAAGTCAGAGTGGTGCAGAAGGGAGTGAGAAAAGAGGACGCGAGGAAGGCCTCTTGGAGAAGATGGGCCTTCAACACAGCTTTGAAGGGGGGGAGTATTTGTCTGTCTGATATGAGGAGGGAGGCCAGAGGCAGGATGTGGGTGAGAGGTCGGCAGTGAGATAGACGAGATGGAGGTATAGTGAGAAGGTTAGCACTAGATGGGTGAAGTGTGTGGGCTGGGTTGTAATAGGAGAGTAGCAAGGCGAGATAGGCGGGGACAAGGTGATTGACTGCTTTAAAGCTGCTGGTAAGGAATTTCTGTTTGATGTTAAAGTGAACAGGCAACCCCTGGAGGTTCTTGAGGAGTGGGGAAACATGGACTGAACGTTTTTGTAAAAAAACAAATGATCCAGGCAGCAGAGGGAAGTGTGGTTGGGAGTCAGGAGAGACAGAAGGCAGGGAAGTCAACAAGGAGGCTGATACATTAATCAAGATGGGATAAGGATAAGTGCTTTGATTAACATGATAGCCGTTTGGATGGAGAGGAAAGGATGGATTTTAGCAGTGTCGTGAAGGTTGAATGAACAGGATTTAGTGATAGATTTAATATTTGGATTGAATGAGAGAGAAGAGTCAAGGATAACTCTGGAGTCAAGGGCTCCATCCTCCTCCGGATCCAACAGAACCTCCTTACTTTTACCTCCTTCAAGAAGCCTTCCCTGACTAAACCCCCCTTTCCTCCTCTCCCACTCCCTTCTGCATTGCCCTGATTCACTCCCTTTATTCATCTCCCCTCCCAGCCCCACAGCACTTTTGTACATATATATAATTCATTTATTTGTATTAATGACTGTATCCCCCTCCAGACTGTATGGTCTCTGTGGGCAGGGAATGTGTCTATTATACTGTTATACTGTACTGTCCCAAGTGTTTAGCATGGTGCACAATAAGAGCTCAATAAATACGACTGACTGACTGACTGACTTGAAAACATTCAATCAGCTCTTCCCCGTCTACCTCGCCTCTCTGATTTCCTACTCCAGCCCGGCCCGCACGCTTCTCTCTTCTAGCACCAGTTTGCTCACTGCCCCACTGCTGACCCCTTGCCCACATCCTCTCTCTGGCCTAAAACCCCCTTCATAGGCCGCAGACCATGACACTCCTCACCTTCCAACTCTCAATAAAATCACATCTCTTCACAGAGGCCTTCCCTGAATGAGCCCTCATTTCCCCCTCTCCCTCTCCCTTCTGCTTCGCCTATGCACTTGGATCTGTTTCCTGAAAACACTTGATAATCACTCCACCCTCAGCCCCTCAGAACTATGTACATATCTGTAATTTATTTTCATGTCTGTCTCCCCATCTAGATTTTAAGTGCCTTGAGAGAAGGGAATGTGTCTACCAACGCTGTTGTATTGTACTCTGATTCGCTACCTTTATTCCTCTCCCCTCCCAGAACTTAGAATCAGCACTTAGATCAATCAATCAATCAATCGTATTTATTGAGCACTTACTGTGAGCAGAGCACTGTACTAAGCGCTTGGGAAGTACAAGTTGGTAACATATAGAGACAGTCCCTACCCAACAGTGGGCTCGCAGTCTAAAAGGGGGAGACAGAGAACAAAACCGAACATACTAACAAAATAAAATAAATAGAATAGATATGTACAAGTAAAATAAATAAATAAATAAATAAATAGAGTAATATTAATAGTATTATATAATTATACTATTATATAATATATATAATAATATAACATTTTATATAGTATTATATATGCTATATATATTGTATAGTATATAGTATTATATATACTATATATATAGTATAGTATATAGTATTATAATACAATAGTAATAGTAATAGAACAATGCTTTGCACATAGTAAGCACTTAATAAATGCCATCATTATTATTATTGCTCTCCCAAGCACTTAATACAGTGCTCTGCACAGCGGAGATGCTCAATACCTTTGAATGATTGATCCTAAATGATCAGTACAGTGTTCTTCACACAGTAGACTGTGAGCTCCTTGAGGGCAGGGATCATGTCTACTAATATGATCTCTAACATACTCTCAAGTGTTCAGGACGGTGTTCTGCACAAACTAGACCGAAGGTTCTTTAATAATAATAATAATAACAATAATAATAATAATAATACCAACAACAAAGTGGAAGCAGTATGGCATAGTGGGTAGAGCATGGGCTTGAGAGTCAAAAGGTCATGAGGTCTAATCCTGACTTTGCCACTTGTCTGCTGTGTGACCTTGGGCAAGTCACTTCACTTCTCTGTGCCTCAGTGACCTCATCTGTAAAATGGGGATTGAGACTGTGAGCCCCAAGAAGAACAGGGGACTGTGTCCAACAGGATTTGCTTGTATCCACCCCAGCACTTAGTATAGTGCCTGGCAGATAGTAAGCGCTTAACAAATGCCATCATTATTATTATTATGTGGGAAGCAGTGTGGCGTAGTGGAAGACCATGGACTTGGGAGTCAGAGGACACGGATTCCAATTCCAGCTCCGCCACTTGTCTGTTGTATGACCTTGGGCAAGCCGCTTAACTTCTCTGTACCTCAGTTACCTCATCTGTAAAATGGGGATTAAAACTGTGAACCCCCCGTGGGACAACCTGATTACCTTGTATCTACCCCAACACTTAAAACAGTGCCTGGCACATAGTAAGTGCTTAATAAATACAATAATAATAATAATAATAATTAACTGTGGTGTTGGTTAAGTGCTTACTATGTGCCAAGTGTGCCAGGTCAGTCAGTCAGTTGGTGTCCGGCCTGCGGGGGATCGTGCGGCCATGGGAGCAGAGCAATGCCCAAATCAAAGGAACTTGTTTCTTCATGCTCATCTGGAAGTGATTCAGATAGTGAAGTTGACAAAAAGGCAAAGAGGGAAAAGCCTACTCCAGAAAAACCAGTAAAGAAACAAAAGACTGGAGAAAGTTCTAAAAGGGCAGCATCTTCCAGCACATCCGCCAAGCTAGCTCTCTTCCTCCCTTCAAAGCCCTACTGAGAGCTCACCTCTTCCAGGAGGGCTTCCCAGATTGAGCCCCCTCCTTCCTTTTCCCCTCCTCCCTCTCCCCATTCCCCCCCGCCTTACCTCCTGCCCCTCCCCACAGCACCTGTATATATGTTTGTACATATTTATTACTCTATTTTATTTGTACATATTTATTCTATTTATTTTATTTTGTTAATATGCTTTGTTTTGTTGTCTGTCTCCTGCTTCTAGACTGTGAGCCCGCTCTTGGGTAGGGACCGTCTCTATATGTTGCCAACTTGTACTTCCCAAGCGCTTAATACAGTGTTCTGCACACAGTAAGCGCTCAATAAATACGATTGAATGAATGAATGAATGAGGTGCCGTCCTAAGCACTGAGATAGATGCAACATAATCAGGTTGGACACAGTCTCTGTCCCACGTGAGGCTCCTTCCTAAATAGGAAGGGAAACAGGTATTGAATCCTCATTTTACAGATGAGGCAACTGAGGCCCAGAGAAATGAAGTGACTTGTTTAAGGTCACACAACAGTCAAGTGGTGGAGTCGGCATTAGAACCCAATCTTCTGACCCCCAGACGCAGCCTCTTTCCATTAGTCTGTGGTACTTCTGTGCCGTCTTGAGCAGAGATTTGTCTATTTACTCCAGTGTCACTCAGTACAGTGCTCAGCCCAAAGCAGACTACAAGCTCCTTGAGGGCAGGGATTGGGCCTACTTACTCCAGGGTCATCATCATCATCATCAATCATATTTATTGAGCGCTTACTATGTGCAGAGCACTGTACTAAGCGCTTGGGAAGTACAAATTGGCAACATATAGAGACAGTCCCTATCCAACAGTGGGCTCACAGTCTGAAATACATGTCTGGGTCCTCTCTCAGACATTCAGAACAAGATTGTGCACAGGTAGGTGCTCAAGAAATATGATTGAATGATTGAGTGAGGCAGCTGGGAGCCCTCTAACTCAGCACTTGAGGGTGTCCTCCAATTAACCAAGGCTGCTTTTTGGACTTTCTCTCGCTGGGTGGACAGAGGCCCAAAAAGGCTGAGTCACCCACTACTTCCTAAATCACTTGTGTCTTGGGATTTCCCAGCACCATAGCCAGACTTCAACCCCTCTTAACCCCGGAGAGAGAGAGAATTGGGACTCTCCCACGGCCTTGGGGGCTCATGGCTGCTACCAGCCCACTACCCTAGCCCTCTCTCCGCAGGACACTGAGAGAACAAAGCGCTCACAGCAAAACAGCGGCTGGGGAGTTGGAGGGGTGGGACGGGGAGGGGAAAGGGAATCCTGTACAACTAGGTCTGTTGTCAGTCT
Organism: Tachyglossus aculeatus; assembly: GCF_015852505.1. Lineage (NCBI taxonomy): Eukaryota > Metazoa > Chordata > Mammalia > Monotremata > Tachyglossidae > Tachyglossus > Tachyglossus aculeatus. Next base: position 60,454,152 of record NC_052071.1, read on the forward strand.
CCCCATCTCGTTAGAATGGAAGCTCCTAATGGTCGGGAAATGTGTCACTTGCTTGCACTGTACTTTCCCAGGTGCTCAGAGCAGTGCATTGCACCCAGTGGGCGTTCAGTAAATAGTAATTCTGCTACTGCTATCATGTCTGCGGGAGAGAAAGTGGAGCCCAAGAGGCGGTCGTGGGGTGGGCGGAATCTGGGGAAGGTAGGGCCAGGGTTGAGGGGGAGTGGAACCGGACGGGGGGAATTTTGTTGACTCAAGATCAAAGCAGGAACTGAAAATCTGGAATTTCTGAAGGAACCTAAAGGAGATCCCCGGAGGAGATCCCATCAAGCCCAGGCTTTTGGGAAAGAAGTCTTGTTCTGAGGGTGGGTGGGGGAGGTGGAGAAGGGGAGACAGCCAGTACTCAGGTCCAAATGAAGGATCACCCTCTCCATGATGGGCAGTGCAGCCGGGCACTGTGGACTGACACTGTGGGCCGGAGAAGCAGCAGGGGTCAGTTCTGGGAGTCAGAAGGACCTGGGTTTTAATCCCAGCTCTACCATTTGTATGCTGTGTGACCTTGGGCAAGTCACCTCACTTCTCTGGGCCTCAGGTACCTCATCTGTACAATGGGGATTAAGACTGTGAGCCCCAGATGGGACAGGGACTGCATCTAACCTGACTAGCTTGTATCTACCGAGCGCTGGCACACAGTAAGTGCTTAAGAAATACCATCATCATTATTATTATTTTAACTGAGAATGGTGTCTTGGAAGTGCTGATGACAAATCAATCCATCCATCAGCAGCATTTAATGGCCATCTACTGGGTAGAGGGCATCATACCAGTAGCTAGCTGTGTTCAGGGCACTGTACTGGCCACTGATTACTACTAATAATAATAATTGTGGAATTTGTTAAGGGCTTACTATTTGTTAAGCACGGTACTAAGCGCTGGGGTAGATACAAGATAATTAGGTCCCACACGGCGCTCATAGTCTAAGTAGGAGGGAGAATGGGTATTGAATCCCCATTTCGCAGACTGAGGCACAGAGAAATGAAGGGACTTGCCCAAAGTCACACAGCAGACAAGTAGCAGAGCCAGAATTAGAATCCAAGTCC